>NW_008751781.1:856198-927118 GCF_000715545.1 Opisthorchis viverrini
CAGTTTCATTATGCCGAAAAGCTGTTGGTGTGTAAAATGCATTTTAGCGCACTCTGGCTTCACAAATCATCAGGTGCTTGTAGTGGTTCCTCAGCTTCCTCCCATAGTTGAGTTTTTTTCGCTAAGAAAACTTTCAGATATTGTAAGATTTGAGCGTACGGCCTACTATGAATTAACAGTTGAAGGTTCGAACTAATGGCCGGGAAGTCACAAGTTCGAAATTCCGCACTGGAGTTTCTTCAAATATGCGTTGCTGATGATCCCTAATATGGATTAAACAACCGTACGGTGCTTCTCGGTTTTCCAGCATAGACTGGTCCCACTGTCTCCTCCCCATAAGCCTGTGGATGATTTCTTAATATGAACGGAACTTTCCGCTGAGAAGGTGTCGCATGAGGAGCCAATGAATATTTTACCACATGATGTGGTTTCTGTGATGAGTAGCGCTATGTCCTGTCTAATTGACAGTCACTCACACTGTTGATCAGCTAGTCGTGAGTAAATGTTTAATCTATTGCACCGGAAGTCCGGTATGAGCTTTGTTAGTTCATCCTAACCTCGGTTACCCTGCGTTTTCTGACCGATCTAGCTAATATCTGAGAATAGGAGAATCTAAAATATCAGAAATTAGGCTGTAAAGTTGCACAAGCAAGCAGGGCAGCCATTCAGCAGCAGTACGAGCGGGCGCAACGTAAGTAATGCAGCTGATGGAGGTGAATCTCAGCTAACTTCACCCTTGATCTGAACAGGAAAGCCCCGAATTTTCGAGCTACATACACATCACTTCAGAAGTTATTTCTCCTAAAGCTTCAGCTTCCATTCTGGCTGTTGGACTGCTGCGTTAGATCCCGCGTAGTACCACCTCAACATCTTCAGACAAACCGAGATTCGTCCTTTGATAGTTCTAGTTCCAAAGTGTCTAAAACCTGAAGAACTAGTCGCTTTTGTCAGTCAGGCAGTACCAAAAACTCAATATTGATCTGCTAGGCACAATCCTTTAACGTCCTTTAACTTCAGGTGTCATCACAGTGTGATTCGTCGGACTGATTCTGCTTGGTAACATTGTCCACTCCTCGGATCGTAAGCACTGTTCCTCTACCAGAGGATCACAGCGTGACTTGTTTACAGTCTTGCTTACATCTTAAAATAATCTTTGAAAATCACCTGGGCCTTGCATTTTGGAATTTATTTTAAAGAGAGTTTTCCAATCTATCCACGCGGATGTTTCATCTTGAGAGTCGTGTTTTTCATTCATTTCGTAACCTGACGTCGGTGACCTTTGAATAAATAAGACTTACGGAGAATCTGAACAAAAGCTTCCATCTTAATTGCACATCCAAACAAATTTGTGTTTCCCAACTAGACCGTTCTTTTGACCATCTGTCCTGGAGGGTTCTAAGAGGACTTTGCAGGCTTTGGACACGCCGATCTTAACCAACCAATCCGGTTGGATCCAGACCAAACCCCTTACACGCACAACTTTCTATTCGGTCGTTTACTCTGACAAGCGAAGTATGATTGTATTTTTGGCATACGTAACAAGTTAACTGAGCATTGTTATCCACACCGGTACCTCTACATTCAATCTGGTATATAGGTGACGACATTATGTTATGAAGTCGATTTTGCCAAATTGCGGATGTAATTGTTGACCAATTCGTGGGTGTTTTGAAACTAATTCCAATTGAAAAGGAAGGACGTTAGGCTATAATGAACATGCCAGAGAGTGAGGTATTGAAATAGTTCAACTTCATCAGACGAAAAGCTAGTTGATCAGACCTATTTTTTATATAAAAAAACCACTCGCCTGTATTTCTGCAATTTCCTTTGCTGTTTTCATGGACTGAACGTAAAATCGATGAAACATTCGACTGAGAAAGCCACTAGTATAGTTTGGTCTGTAAATGTAGTTGCGCACAGTGTAGGTTTTGCGTCCAAATCTTGAAAGTAGACCTTCGGCGGAGAAAATCAGCTCAATCTGTAAGTACAGATTTGCAGAAAGTAAGACATAACTGATTTAAAAAACGACATGATCTCGTAAGCCGATACTTTAAAGAAGAGGTCACCGTAACGTTGGTCCCGGAGTAACATGTTACTTACGTCTGTGTGCAAAGGAATAGAGCATGTGCCATTTTAAACACATGTTGTTCGTTAGCTGTGTCCAGTTTTCCGCGCAATTTCCGTTTTTCTCCCGAATCTTTGACTGAAGGTTAAGTAAGGAACTGTCAGCAGGACAACACAAGATGGCTCTCCCCAGCCTTTGACTAACTTCTTTAATTACCAAAACAGCATTATTAGGCATGTCAGCACACAATGTCAGCACAAATTCATTCATGCTGACTGTCCGTCATCCAGTCATTTGGTGCTTCAACCTACTCACCATGGCTGTCCATTCAAACCCCTCATTACGGTGGGCTACTGATATCCACTTTTCGTACGAGCGCTTTTATGGCTTATCGTTCATTCGCCGGTCTAGGCAAAAAGAAGCCATCTATTGCGATGCTACTGACCAGTATTTCATCTTAATCCTCCTTTTAGGGAGCCAGCTCCTCAAGCACAAGATGAAAACATGTGCTGTTTCTGGAACGACTGGCTCATTCCACTTGGGCAGGGGTCTAGATGTCGACTGTTACGTTAAATGCCTGATGTCATCTTCATTACCGTTGTACTGTATGGTCACGTCAGCTGATTACTCTTGGTTGGACAAGATCCGACGGGAACAATATTTGCTGAAGGATTTCTAGTCGTGGTATGGATGTTGGGCAACGGGGCGGTGAAACAGAATGAGGGAACACAATGCTCACGGAGTTTTATTTGTCAGTATTCCTATTACGTTTGTCTCCACTTGTGTTGTTGTGTCAAATCAAAGCCCGTTTGGTTGCAATTCTGCTGTCCGCAATCTGGGCGATATTATCAGTGCATATAAGTTCGCGTTTCACCCGTAGGTCTATTGCGAATTCTCACTATTGACGTACTGACGTATTGAGCTAGTCCGTTTGGTTGCAATTCTACTGTCCGCAATCTGGGCGATATTATCAGTGCATATAAGTTAGCGGTGCTCCGTAGTGTGTCAGCATGTGAGCGCTGAGCAGTGCTGTGCATGTGTGCCTTGTCGACTCCCGAAAGTGATCTCTGATTACGACCGGTCTTGTGGATGTTCAGCCCCAGTTGCCGGATGATTGTCCAGTTATCTGATTGGTCGACGTCCGGACGACTTTTGAGTGAAACCAACACATCAAATGAAACCAGTCAGAGGTCAGCACTTCTCAGCATCCACATGCCCAAGTTACACCACCTACTTACTGCACACTGATGATGTCAACTCGGGTTAGTGACAAAACATCTGCAACCAAAGGTTCCTAAATCAGCAGCCGTTGCAACTGCATTCCATGGTTGGCCAAGTAATCTGGATGAAACTAACTAGCCAATCAGTAATTCACAAAACCTACATAAAACATCAGGATACAACTTCACCGCTGTGATATCGCATCCCAGTTCTCATTAGTCACTTCCCGTGCAAAAGTATCCTACCAAGAGGAGCTTTTCCAAATAAATGGGGGTATTGTTTGGATTTAGAAGTGTATCGCAACGATGGACCTTCTCCAATCTAGGGAATTAAGCAGATGGTTCAAAGTAACCAGAGAAAGACTTCCGCTTGGTCACCGTGATCGAGAGATGTTTGATTGCAATTGACGCTACTGCAGTCCATACGAACTCCTTGTCTGCTTTGAGCCAGTGCTTGGGTGACATCCTTCTCGGAGAACTCACGCTAAAGGGTTTCTTCACTCTCAACAAGTGGAATCCGAAGCACACCTTCTGAGACTTCTTTCTTGAGCAGGTAAATCGAGCTCTGGAACATGATCTACCGAGCGATCAGCTATCCAATCAGAATGCCTTACCCTCATCATCGAGTAGAAAAGTACAGAAGTACACCGAAATACTGGTAGATTGGGTGTTTTCACTGTTACCTAATCAGGTGGTCATTAATCCGTTCACCGAGCTTGAAAATTACCCTACACTAAGCTTGTAAGGTAACTGCCAAGACCGGTGAACAGACCACCTTGTCAGATACCAATACATAGGTACACACCGGCATCCTAGAGAGGACATGTTCTGCGGGTTTCTGTACCAAGATTGCTAAGTCGGACATGAAAAATATCATAGGACAGCCGGTGACCAAGAGTAAGGATTTATAATTGAACCTACATAACTAAGTTGGACGCAACGGACTGATTCACAGCAATGCCAGAACGTGGTTGGCCCCGTTGTTGGAAAACTTGAGATGATGGGTTAGTTGACGCGTCGTTTTTTTGACAGTCGTTGTCGGTCAAAAGATTTGGCGCATCAAGTTCCACATAAACAGCTACTGTGCTATTGTGATTATGAGGTATATTCTTTCCGCTATGAGGTTTACGGGCTATGTATTGTTTACATTCACATCACTTTCCTTTGAACAGTCGTCTTCCCATCCTGGGGTAATTATTCTGGAGATTCCACACCAAACAGGGGAAGCACTAGACTCGAGTTTCGCTCTTATTAAAGCTCATCAGCAGTGCATACCCAATGGCCATGCCGAGGTTTGAACTCCAAACATCTGACATTCGAAGCGAGTGTATCATCACAACTGCACCAGCGGACATTGGACGCATCTGAATTCTCACGTCCAAACAGGCGAATGTGTTCACGCTTGAGCTTGCCTATTCCCTAAGTTGACTTACTTAAGGCTTAGAAATAAGGATGTTGGGTTTCTTTGGGAATGTTCTTTATATGGAGGTATCAGTGTTGGTACGAAATGGGCGTTAATCTTACTACTTTATTAACTACTTTACTTTACTACTTTTTTTCTACATTGAGTATTAGCCTTTCTATAACCAAGTAGATGAAATGACACCAAAGACAATAGAATCCAGAAAATGGTCACGGCATGAAGATACTGAAACGTGACACCTGTTATTCTCTCCTCCACAAAAGAACTGAGGCAAAATGATGTATACGGTTGCTGTCGATGCTCGTGTGAGTTCAATGTGATCTAGTAGTGATGGCCTTGGAGTATATGTGCTTGTTTTATTGAGAACTTGTTCCCTGTTTATTTGCAAATGGAGAATACGTAGTCCTATTGTATGCTATCCCAAGGAAACACTTGTCATACGTTTGCATAGGTCGGATTAGGTGATCAGCTTCCCCTGTAATCTGCTAATTGCTTGGGTTGACCATTGTCAAAGATTTTTCGACAAGGACCATCGAGATAGCTCGGAAAGTCCTTGTTCAAACCCAGCTTTGGCATCTCAAACGCTGTTGTCTAGGCTTCGGTCACTCGCAATATCTCCGATTCCTTTGGGTGGCGTGACAGCTAGCTATCACATCGAAAATGAATTCTCGCACAGTGAAAAGCTAGCTATTACAGGTGGCCGATTATCACTTACTATTACCATCGAAAATGAATTCTCGCACAGTGAAAAACCACTGATAAACATGTTCGACGCATCCCATTCCAGTTAAAGTAAACGACATATTTGGAAGCCACGTTTTTGATAAGGCCAAATGATCATCAGCTAGTTTGCCCGATGATTCACAAACTGATGAAAGCTTCCCTTTTGTTGGTGAAGCTATCTAACTGCTGTGACCAACGCATTATAAGTTTTGGCTACTCCTCAGAAGGTAGGAAGGCAGTGGTAATCGGTTGGTGAAGCATGATATTTTGAAAGCGACTGTATTGGTTTTGTCTTTAATTTAATTAGTGCAATTACCAAAATGTAGTAGAACAGTTTGATACTTATGTGTCCCACTGATGAGTCTCCCTCGGCCTGTTTCAGCGTATCGAACAGGTAGTACGTCCATCATGCATGACATTTAGTGTTTAATCTTACGTATGTTGAGCATTTGTACAGTTTATTCAGTTTCGTTTACGGTCAGTTACCCAAAAAAGGACACAAGAAACTCACCCTCATTTCCTGACATTTGAACTGCGCCTTTCTCTGAACTCCTTTGATGTCGTCTACCGCAAGACCGACCAAAAGATTCATCATTACAATCGACATGATGGAAATGAAGCCCACAAAAATTATGTATGTAATGGTCGCAAAATACACCTGCTTTTCTACGTCCGTAGATTCGAATCGTTCGAACATGATCTGAAATGATGTGATGGAAACACAATTTAAGTATTCACCACCTAGTGTTTTGCATCGTGAAGTTAGTGTGGGTTGTACTATTCCACGTCAGTTTACTGTACGACACTAAACCACGAAACAGTCAGTAGGTATACTGTGTGTGAAACGCACAATAACCAGTGAACTGGGTCGAACTGAGATGGCGATAACTGCAACTGCGATTTCGTTGAGTTTTATCTCTCCCAATTTCAGTGTTTAGGCATGAGTTCGTATTAAAGACTGATTGGACAAATGTTGTCGCCTTAACCAGAATGTTAAGTAACCTCAAAACTGCCAATGTTATGCCTCCAATAAATTGACAGTATTCAAGGAAAACACACCAACCGTGGGCGAAACACTTGAAACAACACTGGAGACACTTGGTTCGAAAGCCAATCATATTGGAGGTTGAAATCGGGCAATTTAGCTTACAAACCAACGTTTCCTGGAAAATAAACTTGGGCCGGATGGAATGAAAGAAAATTCTGCCGTCCAGGTTGAGGTTCATGCAGCCCCCCCTTGTGCATGGCTGTATGCACTGAAATGTATGGCTGCTAACCGATGTCAGCAACGTTCTTGCTGTCAGTTTCCATCCACGTTGTTTGAGTGAGCGCTGGAAGTGGGGGCAAGTGGGATGCTTGTGGTAGGCTAGCCCTGAGTGTCGTTCCCTCCCACATCTCTTTCTTTATTCCATTATAAGGCATTATTGAAGTGAATTGATATAGTTAGCTAGCAGTGAAGCTCAGATGTTCTCACCTGGTGTCACTGTCAATGAGGATGATGAAACTATGACGTCTCAGTTCAATCTGTTTGGAATTTTGGAGTGTCATCCTTCTTCTCTCACCTAGGAGAACATGCTATTTCTATGAGATGTCCTCACTTCTTCTACCTGTTGGCTGTTTGCCAGGCCCATTTTAAGTGCAGATTTAGCCAGGTGCAGAAAATGGATTTTCGTAAGCGGCTGACTGAGGATCAAGAAGTAAACCTGCCTTATAGACGTAATTCACTACGCATAAGTTTGCTGAAAACTTTTTGACAGATCACGACCGGCTTCGTTGGGTTCCAGGTGAGTCACCAGTCAAAGTTGGTATGCAGATGGGTCAATTTCGCTAAACCTGCCTTGTTTTACCCGGAATTCGCATCTCGTTAGGATTTGGTAGGAATTCACTTGGTAAGTGGAGTTTCGCACACCTCTGTGGTTTATAGGCGGGAATTACGCAAGCTGGCCTGTCTTTCTTAGATGCCTTGAAGGATAATCCTTGGAAATAACAGTACGACATGGCATGTTTTGGGGTTTAACTTTGGATAAGAATGATCGAAGATGTAACCGTATCACTTAAGTATCTATTAATTTGTGAAGGAAAAAGATCAATTTTCAAAGGCGAATCTCCTAACCGTGTCACATCAGATAATCAATCAGGCTGCCAGTTCCTGAAAAAAAATAAACGTGATTCCCTGAGTGTTCATTTATAAGAAATCGCCTCACTCACCGCATTCGTGTCCAATTCACCAATGACCATTCCAAACGTTTTGACTACGGCATTTTTCAGGTCTCTAAACGGGATTTGATTAGCCAACAGGGCATGAAACGACAGTGCAAAGGCAAGTAGGAATGGCGAAAAAACAAGGAAGAATTTGGCGAACGTTTTCATCACGACGACGAACATGATGACAAATATTCCCACCTTCAACCCCGAGCGTATGAAAAGTAGGAGGTTGACCCAGGCAAGAAAGATCCCAACCGATCCAGTGGCCCATTGCCATTTCTTGTGTGAAGTCCGTTTTAGCGTTTCCAAAAAAGACAAAAAATTGCAGAAGTATGGGTGAATTCATAGAGGTGATTTTGAGCTGATCACGTGTCGTACTTGGAAGTATTTTACATTTGAGAAAGGCGGATTATCACTGAGTGGATAGAGATCTGAAGTGGACTGCCGCTAACCGAGTTTGTTACTTTACCGGTAGGCTGCTCATCCGATGGCCGAAACTGATGATTAACTTTCAGTCGTTTCGTAAGTGGATCCCCTCCCAGTGTTTGTACTTTTACGGCTTGCAATAAGTATCAGTAAGTTCGAACCTGATTGGCTGTTCATCCACCGTTTAGTCCGGTCCAATTAATTTGGCTTTTTATTTTGAAGTCTTTATTTTAGTTCTGTTTGCTTCTTATTTGTTCTTTGTTATTAATCAACCTATTGCGCCGGGTCACCCCTGTTGAATGAAGACTTATACATCTAAATTTGTAAAATATTCACCATAGGAACTTTTAACCGAAGTAGGTCGTCACGGTGATCTGATGAGGAGCATTCACAGGACGGACAAAAATTCTTAAATGGGCCGCTGACTCTGCATTACACCACAGCCATTTGACGCCAGTATTCCCCCATAACACCAGAAATCTCAAAAACACCTATGTTGCACCTAATTCATCATTTCTGTTTGATGTCAGCGGAGTTTCTGGTTTCCGAGACGTAAGGCAAGAACGCAACTTGCGTCTAACAGTTGTTTTGCTTGAACGTTTCACGAGTCAACTTCACTACACAAATAGGTAAAGTTGCTAGAATTTATCGGTCGGTAAGACTTGACTGTCTTGAAGGGATGTGCAGGACTTTATTGGCAATGGTTAACTTCTTCGTAACGAGGCGACATAATAAACAAGTAAATTAGCTTTCAATCCAGAATGGATGCAAGTATGAGGATTTGTGCACTACGACAATGGCACTAACCAAAAAACACTTTTTGTGATGGGGAATTTCAGTCATTTCAGCGGTGATTTTGTCAGCATAGTCTTACAGAAAGAAAATTCACTGGAAAATTACCGAGTTTCCTCACTCTACCAGAGGAGGAATAATGTCCGCGCGGTGAGCAAAAATTCCATTTGAGAAGTCGTCAGTCCAGAAACTAATGAACAGGTAACCACGTAATTAGGTTTATTTGACTGAAGGTTGTGTGGCACTAAATCCTGTTCAAGTGAAAGCTCACCACATTGCTAATCAGCCGCTCGTGGTCGAACGAATTAGTGATCAGCCACTGGTTCGAGACTCTCTGAGTGTCTTGATGATTCTCAATAAGCTGAACAGTGCTTCTCGGCTTTTCAGTGTAGACCGACTTCAGTGACAGGACGAAATCTCCATTCAAACTCTTTTTCTACAGTTTGCAGGTAGATAGAGTCTCCACAACTCGTCAGTGCAAATTATAAGTGGAGAAAAACTTTGTTCCTTGAAGCCAATAGGGTTTTAGCATTTGTCTGTAGACTGCTGGTAAAAGAGTGACTGTGGAAGACACTCACAGAGTAGTTCACTAAGTTTGGAATATTATGCGGCAAGGACGATCGTTAGTTAGAATCAGTCAAGTGCCTCGGAGGAACTCCGTGTTTGCAGCATAACAACTGGTCGTAGAACACAACCGATTGCGGACTGTTAGCGGTCAGCTCACACAGCAGTTATGTGGTTCAGGTCGTACTCCCTGTGGTTCACGAGTTTTCAACTCTTTTTTTGACATTTTAAGCTAGGTGAGTAGAAAAATTTATATCTTCCAATCATGCTGCGGTGTTTTTAAATCATATTCTCCCATATGTTCAGGTAAAACCTGTTACGTGAAGGGTTTCCGTAATTTCATCAAGCCCTAGATAGTGATTAAAACTGTATTTCTGAGTTAATTTTCATTCCAATGTGTTTTCCTTAAGTGAAAATCCTTCCAAACGCAACAAATTCAGTATGAGACAAAAAACAGCTCACACTACCCCACTGTTGATGATGCAACAAAAAAGTAACTTGGAAATATGCTAGTATGCCATATCAAAATCACCTCAGAGTGCCTGGACCACTGCCGCTCACTTGGATCTTACAACTGAAATAGAGCATCTAAAGTTAGTCTGGAACTTCCTGCAGCCCCGGAGCTTTATAAATGCACGTGTCCTCTCAAGTGCCACCGGGCTTCTGCCCTGAATGACTTCCCATTAGTATTTTTCAAAGACAGGGCTGACGTCCACAGTCAGCACTTGTCTGATCTGTTTGCCTGCACTTGGGAAAAAGATTGTCACAGACAACTGGGGGAAATCTTCGCTAGTGCCGTTATCACAAGGAGTTAACTTGACCTCAGTTTTGCTGAGGCTCTTGGCGTCACTTGCGCCGCGTTGCTTTATGGTGACTCGTCAAACACTGACTCGTGGGCAGCAATCGGGATTCCGGTCGCACTTGTCTGTTTGCCTGCACTTGGGAAAAAGATTGTCACAGACAACTGGGGGAAATCTTCGCTAGTGCCGTTATCACAAGGAGTTAACTTGACCTCAGTTTTGCTGAGGCTCTTGGCGTCACTTGTGCCGCGTTGCTTTATGGTGACTCGTCAAACACTGACTCGTGGGCAGCAATCGGGATTCCGGTCAAGTAGGAGTTGCGTTGCCCAAATCTTCACACTCCGTCAAGTGATAAAACAACGTCAGACTCACAATTTTAGTATCTCAGGATTTCCAAGACATATTCAACTCGGTTGATCGGTCTCTACTATTTGGCATGCTTTCCCACTGTTAGGCTTACCAACCATTGGTTTGCCTCTTCCCAACGACCTCATTCAGGTAGATACCACTTATCAATGTGACTGAGTCGACCCGCTAGGAATTTCGTGCGGGGTTGCCAAGCAGTGGACTGACTGGTTTGGGTCCTCTCCATCAAACAGAAGGTTGGGCAAAGAAGACTATATGATGAGAACGGGCTTCTGTCACGGGAAGTAAACGGCCTAAAAAGCATGACCTATTAGATGTGATCAGCTGATCCGTGGAGGAAGAGTGAACTTCCCCGAAACCCATCTGACGTACCTCAGAAGTGCAGTCCTGATGTTTCAACCAGACCCGCGCAATCTTTCGAAGGCACCGATTATTGATTGCAAAGTCTCCAAAGACTTTTCGCACGTAGCGGCCACGTCCCTGGTACATATAGTTAGACTAGTCGGATGGCGGCTTTTTGCACTCTATCCTTGACAATCAGGCTATCGTCACGCCAGTGCCTCAAATGTCGAATTTTGGCAAAAGTTGACCTTGTCTTCAGAAGCCAGGAAGTGATCTCGTCTTTCCGCGCTCCACCAGAACTTACGCAACTGCCCAAATAGATGAAATCATATATTTATCGATTCGTCCAGCCGCAAGCACGATGCTCAGTTTCCTTGTTTGAAGACAAATTTAGACTCTCCGGGAAAAGTTCTACCTCGAGAGGTAAATGAACAAGGTTACAAACTTCATACCAACAATAGCCTAACCAGAGTCTCGAATCACATTCTTAAACATCTTCCGTGAACTGAAATTGGACTAGACGAAACTAGGGATGTCATTCAGATAACAGATTTCTCCAGAATATGTCAAAGGATATGGTTCGAAGTCATCGTAATGGATGAATTATGATCCGAGGGAATGCAAAGTGACCTAATCTGCGGGGTTGAGGTGCTAACATTCCACCTCACTTGGGTCAAGACACTTCAACAGGCATGACGGTCCCATGGTAAATGACAGTGCTCCGTCGTCCCACTAAGTAATAACGTTAAGTCCACTGTTTGTTGCGTCACATAAAAGGTGTTAATTGTTACCTTTTGTCAGACTACATTATTGACTGTGACAAACCAAACCAACACACAATTTCGTGTAGATCAAGGTTGAGAAGCTAGGTTGAACTGTTATATTCCGACTTCCTCTTACTTTAAATATCTACAACTGATGGCTCACTTATTTCCATTCAAATCATGTTTTTTAAAAGGAAGGAAAACGATGTAAGTCCGAGCTTGGCTCAGAAACCGTAACAAAATCAGAATGCGCTTGAATAGTTTATTTACTCGATACCGCCCAAATTTAATGTTCGTACATAATGCGTAAATCTTTAATTGGATATTTTATCCTCTAAGTGGAGCTAATCAATATCGAAAAGAATGGAGGCACCGGAAAGCTGTTTCATTCTTATTGGGAACCATCAAAAGTGCGCATCTCAAGAAACTCCAGGCGATATCCCGACTAGTAGTTTGAACACTTCACCTTTCGCATTCAGACAGAAACAGATACCTACATCACGTAAATATCATCTGCACAGTGCTTGAAAAGTGAACATTTTCAAGCGTCCACTCGAATTTCACTGGGCGTACTTTGAACCACTGTAAATTGGTTCCATAATTTCTATAGCAACCTTCATATATCGTCAGAATCGGGAGCAGTGCTCGGACACTTGATAATAGACTACTGGCACACTTCATCCGCAGTATACGCCATTACAGTAGGAGCGCATACGATGTTATACCATCTTTTGTGGACATTAACTAGAATCCACACGAAACCAACAGTTTCCAAAGGTCGATTCTTCTGGATCTTTGGTAATAAAAAACTTCCTGCGGTGAAAACTGCATCATAGATACCAGATGTTAGTAGATACCACAAAAGTCCCTATCACTTTCCTCTTCATGATTTAGTATTGATTTGGTAGGGAATAAATATGACCATTCGTAAAACCATGTGACTCCAATCGCCTAGAAAACATCACTAGCGATGGCATTATCCAAGGGCATTTCGAAAGCATCCCACGGATTCAGCATCCGCACTTTTGGGGTTAAACCCCTTCCATAATGAGAGCGTAATCGGTCAACACTTGCATCACAGGAAGCAGTAACGCTGCTGCCGTCCAGTGATCATTATTTGGCAATTCTAAGAACCTCACATCCAAGATGGCTGCTCAACAGAGATATGGATACTCAGATTATCACGGCATCGATGCCTTAACTTCAAAGAAAACATGATAAACCAGAAGAAATGTTCGAGCCATCTGAACTCTTTTAAGGATTTTTGGCTAGTATTCTGCAGTGAGAAATATTCCTCATTTTCAGCACAAACTTAGCTACGGTTGGTTTATTCCTTAAAAAGTTCCAACACAATAGGGATTATGATATTTTGGTAGTGAAGGTGCAAGAAATCTGAAAGTCCTTATATGCATATGCACGTTATCCTGGGTGGTTCATCGACATCCGAAATAATAACTATCCATATCTGCTTAAGTAGTAGTCCAAGTCAGTTCCAGGCCACAATGGTGAACATCATTCAATGGAGTTGAGTCCTGCCGAAATTTGAAACCTGTACTTTCCCGACTCGAAACTGAACACGATTGTTCTACACACAAGCTGGCTGAACACGGATAAATGGCACTTTACAAAACAAGAGCTTATTGTTCTGGGTTAACCTAGATTTTAAAAAAGCCGGCCATACTTACCGTTCGTAATCCAGTCTCGTACATACACCAATCAGTGTCAGCTGTTGTACAGAGCGCCAAACTGTAAATAGTAACTTCAAGTAGGTTACCCAGAGTGATGTACCGTAGTCTCGCACGTAGAAACTGAAAGATCTGTCAGACACGATGGAGAATTATCCATTAGAGCAGTAACAGTATGCATACTGGAAAAAGTTTATGTTTACACATTCATATGATAACAAATGCAAACTGTATAGCTGAATGGTTGAGACACAAGATAACTCACCGGAATGCCTGTGGTTCGGCCTAACCCATGCATCCCGACTACATCTGTGTAAGGTTAGGAAACCTAGCATTACACTAGATCTTTTTCTTACCTCGGTGTGTACGATAACACAACCAATCAAGGCATTTACAGCTGTAAGCTGTTGTTTATGAAAAGACATGGACTGCCGTTTAGAAGGTTACTTTCGGAGACTTCCAAATCAAGTCGAACGTCTCACTAAGATTAGCGTTATGAAGGAAGGCTTTTTGGCCTTGCATTAGTTTAAGTTTAGAGATGCGTATCTCGGCATAAGGTAGGTGACGGATTGCAATTATCACCTATTCGGGTTGCCACGTAAACGGATCTCTTATGGGAGATAGTTTCCTACTGAAATATACGTCTAAGGAAAAACCGAACCGATATTGTCTACAGACGGCCTGTCCTTTGATTGGTATGACCGGATGGAAACAAGCCTCCAGACTTGGTACCCATCATTGGTGAACTGTGCTCAGTTTAAGTATAGGTCTTAGAATATATCCTCAGACTTTCACGAGACAGATTATATCATTCCGTCTACTGGGTTTTACTCAAAGGGTGAAAATGAACCAGCTGCCCATCATTTACGGCTACCCTACACGGAATGCAGGATGGAGAATCATGTCATATACACTTTTAAACATACTTCTACTACGTTTTTAAGATTGATAATCGAATTTCAAACATTTGCCACATTTGCTATGGCACAGACAATGGTAGTAATTGCTCTGCCTTGATACCACGCTACCCAAAGGAAACACGAGGACTCAAATACTGCCAGATTATTCAATTCCAAGCAGAAGTGATAGGGGCACTGAGGCTGGGTTAGAAACACGGATTTTCTGATCTGCGCCTTGATCAATGAACTAGCCCGAACCCTAATTTCGGTAAACCCCCGGAAAGAGACCTCACTGAGGCCGTTTGGAAAAAAATTTACATTGTTCTATAGCATTCGGCAAGGTCTGACTCCAGTTAGGGTTAATCATACTCGTTGCTGGTGTCGATGAGGATTTTGAAGGATACTCTTCAAATCCAAGAATTTTATGATCGTTCACGTGGTGCTACCATCAGGTCAGTCTAGGTAGCAGGATATATTTAGACAAATTAGAAAATCAAAATGTGCGCCAGCCTTCTGGTTTCATTCTTGCAAACCTCCTCCAATAAAGCTAACTTTGGTTAGGCCCACACTTTGGGTGTTTTCACGCGTTACAGCCAATTTGCCTAAGCAGTGGGGGAAAGAGCACTATGAACCAGGTTTCCAAAAACTCTTCGACAGTCCAAAACGGCTTTCGACCGTCTTAGAGCTCGTCAGGTAGAAGCAGTCCGCGGGTTTCCACTAAACCCATATCCTGCCCCACGCAAACTGTACGAAAGCTGTAAAGTACACTCGTCGGCGCGCCAGCTTGGTTTCAAAGGGGAAACTCAACTGCATCCCAGTTAAGTCCTTCATTTATAATATTCCGCAGTTGAGTGTGCTGTACAAAGGCCGTTTCATGCTTTACCTAATGTGGGCCGAAATATCAAAGCCAAGTGTTTATTTTCGTGTTGGGGTAACACAGGACTGTTGTTGAACTAAATGCACCGGTCGTGAACCATAGGTTTTGCTGTGTTCGAATTTCGTTCAGTAGATGTCAGTGCGCCAATAAAAATAACTGATAAGATGAATGTTCGTGCTTTGTTTTTCTACATAAAATTTAGACTTAAAACTTAACTTAACTTGCCTGTTAGAGATTCACAGAACACTAATGAAACCGAAAATTAGGGACACGTCCAAATTAGTTGTCCAGCTAATTTAGATATACAGACTTTATTTTGCGCACGTAATGTCCTGTACCAAAAGTGGTTGCAATTATACATCTGCCAAAGAACAAACCTGAACGCATTTTTGAAGCGGCCAATAAAATAGCACTAGTTTAAACAACATTTTGTTTACAGTTCTGCCACTTACTTCGAGCAAGAGACAGACAGTGGACAAAACCAGAACGCCATACTTCGGAACTGTGATGTGATAGGAATAGGCTTTGGTACTTGTGTTGCGTAACAGCTCACAAATCTCCACGGTTGTCATGTTCTCTTCAGGATAGCTGAGATGAAAAAAAAACATTTTGTTTACAGTTCTGCCACTTACTTCGAGCAAGAGACAGACAGTGGACAAAACCAGAACGCCATACTTCGGAACTGTGATGTGATAGGAATAGGCTTTGGTACTTGTGTTGCGTAACAGCTCACAAATCTCCACGGTTGTCAATGTTCTCTTAGGATAGCTGAGATGAAAAAAAATAAGAAATACGTGTCTGGTTGCAATAGCTTTTCCTGGGAATAATACCGCAATGCCCGAAACCTACTGACCCACTCAAATCCCCACCAAAACCGCAGTCGGGAAGCCGTCAAGCATCCAGGGTGGAAAAGCACGATTCCCGTCGAACTCCCAAACAGTTATTCAACTCATCAATGGCGGATGAGTATTCAGACACACCACAGAAACACGGTCAGTGACGATGATTGTTCAAGCATTTCATAGAGGCACGGTGTATGATGATTGGTGCTCCCGGTCGGGCAGCCTAGATTGACGTCAGAAGTGTCCTTGAAATATCGCGAGGCTCCTTGTAACTTTTCCACTCGTTTGTCCACAATAATGCTGTCGATTTCATTGTTGACGAGTCTTTTTCCGACTCTAAAATACTGAATGTTTTAGCCGCATGGTTCAAAGCTTCCTGGAGATCCTGGAGATGCGCACAGCTGACTATTCCAAATAGGGATGAAATAGCGGTTCAGTGTTCTGCGGCTTTTCAGCATAGATTGGCTTCACTTATGGGTCGAAACTCCACCAAAATTGGCACCATTAACCAGAAACTGTCTCACAGATTTTACAGGTTATCTGAACTCCTGATTGGCTGGTCGATCGATGAGCACTACCAGTCGAACAAACAGGGAGCTTATGAGCCCGTCTTTGCAGGTTAAACTGTGTAGTTTGACAGTATATTTACTGTTTCGCATCGGTAAGTTTGAACAAGTACGGACTATTTAGGACGCGGAGAAAATCCGACGGAAAAGCCACTTACAGGTCGATGAACTGATGGCAGCCAGAACCATTTAGCATTTTTTATGACTCTTGATTTTTCTAGGGTTTAGCACCTTCTGAAATTCAGTATTAACTCCAGCAATTAGTGAATGCAGCCATAAAACATGTCGAATAATCAGCTTAAATAGATGAAAGCTATGCTTTTTGCGTATGACAAATTCCTAAACTTACTCGACCCACATGGTTTAGGTAAAATAAATGTCTGGTATAGTGACAATGGCGTTTTTACGCAGCCCTGAATCTATGAATCCATGATTCCAGGCCAACAATAACCAGCCTGACTACCCCATTGACAAGATCCCGTCCATTTGAGAAAAACCCTGTTTGAATAACAGTATTTATCCGAAAATTCGTTGAATTGTACTTTTTCACCCACTCCTATCCAAAACCATTTTCACAACGGGGTCAAAAAGTGTGCTAACCGAAATCAACTAGCTATTGAACTCCGCAAGTTGTTTAATGCCTCCCACATCACAAATTGTTGAAAATAATCAGTCACCAAAGTGGGCCAGTGAAATCTCAGGGCTAAATATCCGGCCAGCCGTGAAAGGCTGGCTCACACCCAGTCACGAACTCTGTCTAGCATGACATTCCTGACATGACATTTCTTAAGTGAAGCATTATGTAACGGATGGATAATCAAACTAATAGAAACGTCAAAAATAACCCATTAAAAATGGAAAATTAGGCATTTTGTCTAAAAAAAAGAACAAAATAGATTTGGCAAAAGTTGGGCGCAAAAAATCCCTGAAGAGTGACTTTCACTAAAAGGGGCGTTTTTGGATGGATAGAGTTAGCCATCTGTTGTGGAACCATCCTAGAAAAGCCATTCCCAAAAAGGTTCATCATCCGTTACTTTCTTTCTTCAGTTGGATTACTAAGATGCTTAAGCATTCCGACGTAGTCTGTCAAAAACAGCCAAATCTAAGAAGAGAGGCTGTCCTAACGGTATCTTGTTGTGCAGTCTGAGAAATCATCGGCTTGACCATCTAGGCTCTCTCATCCGTAAGAAATTTGGCCAAGACAATAATCAACTCACAGCATGTATGGTGGTTGTGTTTGTAGCATGAAAGCGGAAAACAGACAGAGGAACAACACGTAGGCGACCAGGCCGCCGTAGTAGAGGAAACAGAATCGACTCCATTTGAATGCAAGCAAGGCGAGCACCAGCTGGTGGTTTAAAAGATCTTCCCGATCATTCAACAACTGAAAATAAACCGTTTTTAATAAGATGCTATTGAAACAGGTATCTTACCATCTCCTTGACTGGGTGAACACGCTTCATCTTGTCCATTTTCACCACTTGGTTTTGTTCTTTTTTTGTAGGACTATCAAAGACAAAGTGTTCTTTCAAGCCACTGGAATTTGCTGGAACTTCATCCTGGAAATTACAATAAATTTATTTTATACAAAGCTCAACCCCAGGTCCCATTGTTATCACATCAGTTAGTTGAAGCCGATTACATTGTGCATTACAACTTCCTCCGCATGAAAGTTTTGTTTGCCAATCAGTATTCTTCTGGTAATTCTGGTTCCACGTAAGCCTGAAATTCAGATGTCCCTTTGATACAGCCATTCTAGTTTGACTCTGGTACGTGACATGTAGAATACACAACTGTGGCTATACTATCGCATTCAGACACAAAATGGAGCCTTGAAGTTTATTTTTTACCGTTTTGATTTCAGTGTATATTTGAAATAGAAACGTCGGATTCTGAATTCAGGTTTCAAAGTTTGCTTTGGCACGTGTTCTTTAGTTCTGGGAGGCTAGAAAAACTGTCCTTGAGTTTCGCCAAACTACTTATTTCCGGCTATGAAACATCTGTTGATGTCTTTTGTTCAAACAAACAAGGAACATCACAGGGAAGGTCAAATATTCACATACCTGACTTCATTACCACAATCCTTCGAAAGGCAAGTAAACCAGAACGATTTTTCCCATAAACTTGAAAAGACAGGATGAATCGCTTCCTTGCTAAGGTGTTAAATATACTGTTGGAATTTTACAGTTCGCTAGTTGTAACAGCGATGCCCTTCGCACTTCAACTCGTAGCTCCTAGTCGGTTCAGCCTTTTGAAAATTCCGATATACTAACACCTTAATATATACAAAAGAAATTTTCAAGCATTCTGCAATATCATCATCAGCAAAAGCAGCATAACACCAGTATTCTGCACTCGTGTTTTGCTGCTGTACAACCGTAACTTGTTTGAAAGCCTTTTATGAAGAAAAGGTTAAAGATGGATAGGAAAGAGACTTAATGCTAAGCTACAACAATCATTCCATATCTTGTGGCGTCTCAAACCAGGCACCGTGAAGGTGACGTGGTTTACATTCTGAAAGACGGCTCAAATCGCTAGCACCCGGAAGTTTCCTAATCTGTTTCATAACTCTCTCTGCTTACGCCACTCCGATTTGGATACTGAGAACAGCCCCCTTTCGAAAAAAGATGTATCGGTAAGAGAAACAGCGCAACTTCTGGCCACCTCCCATAAGCATACGACAAAACATTTTGATACATATGTCCCTTAAGATTTAGGGATATGACGCTTCACCGCCGTGAATTAAGCATAACAGTAACAAAAAGGATGAACTTTTTGCACATTTCTGCACACACTTGCATCACTCCTAAAACAAGCCTATGAGACCTGGCAAAGTTGCTGATAGTCTAACTGAATGGATGCGAATTACAATGGGCAGTCAGTCGAAACCTACTCTTCATATGTATTTGTTCGAATAAACTGCTCTTCAGGCCGATGGCTCCTAGGAGTACAGTTGGACGGATAAGCAGTCACTACAATGAATTGTGGCACAAGACTCCTCCCACGCAGTGATATCACTCGATGGGGAAGCGAGCATTTTCAGGGAGCTGGTAGCGATACTACCTCATCATCAAGCAGGTTTATGACATGACTCTCAGGAATTGGTTGCCTGGCTAATCGTCAGTATACTGTTGACACCCAGTACAACTTATATCAGCCTTGTTGTCTTCCGGACAAAATTTATCCTAGCAAACCAAAGAGGAAGTGTAATGCAACCTTCTGAATTAAGTTTGTTTTTGGTAAGTTCTACATGTTCTTGTCATTCCAGCATCTAAACAAAAGATGTATTGCGTATAAGTGTCACGCAGTCAGTCAATCGGTAGCACTATCCGGACACAACTTTGAGTGAACAAAGAAATGTAGAGTATACATGATTTGGTTGTTGGTCTGTTCGCCGAGCTTGCCAGTTGGATTGCAAAAGTTCCATCACCAATCGAGGCGACATCGTTAGTGCAGGGTTGAGTGGATGAATTCCTCCTCTTCTGCCTGTGATTATACATCTTCTAAACAGTATCTGGTAGTTCTGGAAACGGTCGTCGTGTAGTTTGATTGGTCTCCTGTGAATATGACGTGGTCTCAATCTCCTGTGTCTGGCTGGTTCATTGGGTGCATAAAAGTTCGGCAGAACTGTTTAGAAGCTATATAATCACAGTCGAAAGAGGTGGAATTCACCCACTCAACCCTGCACTGACGATGTTACCTCGATTAATGATGAAACGTTTTCAATCCAACTGCCAAGCTCGGCGAACAGACCAACAACCAAACAGCGCACCCAAGCTACCTACATTCCACAACATTGCTAGTATACGTGATTGTTGTACGGGAGATTTGCTTCACAAAACCGGTCGCATTGGGAAGTGGGTCAGTGGCCTTGAAAGGCCACTGGCGAGAGACAGTGGTCTGGGAAAATCCATTACAGAAACTGATAGAAAAGCCTCTGATAAAAATATAGGTTTATGGTGGCTGCATTCAAAAAAGTTAATTCTGGCTGGAGGGTCGAAAAGTTGGCTACGTGAGCTAAGTTGTTGGCGTTACACAGTGATTAGCCACATTACGTCGTTGGTGGCTTGGTCAAAAAAACATCTGTCCGGTACGTGTGGGGTTCAAAAATTCCTGTTTTACGCGTATTCTGTGATTCTTGCTCCAGGTTAGTTAGTTTCAAAAAGTCGCGATTATCGGGAAATGGGCCAGTCACTGTGAAGAAGGGTATAAGATTGCCCGTCCACTGTAGTCCTCAAAACATGATGTATTACGGCCTGAAGAATCAGAGTCAAGTCAGGTGCATGTAAGCAATAATTAGCCAAGGTAGCTGAAGGATAGTGATTGATGTCCCAGTTATCAATTCAGCTTAAGCGTCCTACCAGGTATGCATCATCAGATCTAAACCCTTGACTCACATTATTATGTTCGATATCTTCAGTGGCAAGAAGGGACTTCATATCTGATTCGTGAGCCCCAATCTTTCCAAACAAGCGATTTCGTGTTTCATCCACACCCATACAGTCATCCAAAAACTCAAACTTGAAGGTGATTGTATGATCTGCAGCGTGTCTTGGAGCAGAATTTCTTTGAATGCATCGTGATAAGGCGATTTCGGCCGCAGCTTTTTTCAGCAAAGAAAAATCAAGCATGAGTCGTTATTAATCATAACAATGGAAAGAATAACGAGATAAAAATTCGGACACAAAAACTGATTGTACAGTTTTTGTAATCACTGCGTTTACCCCAACGCTCCCCTATATGTTAATAGAATGTATTGTCTGAGTTTTGCCAGTAGTGCTCTTTTAGCCTAGATGAAATACACTACCCGTACGGTTGTCCAAAATCTCTTCAACAGCCCAAGACTAGTTTCGCCATTCTTGGGTCTCAGGCTGGCGGCAAACTTGCGTTCTACTTGAACCCAAGTCGGACTTTTCACTGATCTTTTTCATTGTATGATTAAGCTTCCAGGATGCTGATCCAGTACCTTACCCAACATATTTGTCAGTGCATGTGAAATAATTTTAGATGCTCCCGAAAAACCAACTCGCCGTTCTAGCTGAATGCTAGAAGGGACAGCCTTGTTATCATCTGGTAGGATCATTCCCCACCCCTTCAGTAACGTTGTACGTAAGCTCAAATTTTCCCTATCTTTAGTAACAGTTTCCTCTTCGGTAAGCACGAAACAGCTTTCAGCGTGGGACGACTACCTCGGCTGCTTTCTGTTCTAAACGGACTGAACCCCCAGCACCTATCATCCAATCAGAATGTTACTTTTCTCTCAGGCCACATTGGTATAACTCACCAATCGGTGTTCAGCGTGCGCGAAGTAACTTGTTTTTTCTTCAGGGATTCTTATTCGGCTCTCTTTCAACTATTCAGGAACGCACAGTTAAGAAGTAACCAAGTGAAGCATAATCCTGGTCCTATGTTTAATCAGTTTTAGTACATTTCAGCCCGTGCTCGGTCATCAAAGTAGATCGCTTACCAACTGTGGCTGACAACAGGCTGGATGCTTTTCAAATCTGATTATGGTTGATCCTGTAGTCAGTGTTACCATGTTTCTTCAATATATTTTGAGAAAAATTCAAGTTCTGAATACGTAAACTACCTGCAGGTAGCAGCCATCAAAAAGCAAAGAACGTCTGGTTAAAACTGAGAAATCTGATTCATCGTTATCAACGTTTCTGGCAGGATAACAGATTACGGTAGCCAAATTTGCTTCTTATTGTTGAAATATAGATCATAATGTCTAAGGTTCAACAGGGCAGAAACATCTGTGGAGCATCACAAACCGCATGAAGCATTTCTCACCGTGCAAAGAGGCTGATGTTTAAGCTGATCACTATTGATCTCCTCACCGAGCTTGGCAAGTGACTTGCAGACGCTTCCAACCATGCCAGGAGGCCTCACCAATGCACTGTTGCTGTTTCTGCACAATAATGAGGTTTCCTTGAGTGACAAGAAGACACCTGCAAATCAGCTGCCGAACTCAACGAACAGGTCAATGACCATTTGATCAACTACCAATGATTGCACTCTGGCAACTAATATCCAATACACTGCCGCACTGCCATTTTAAAATGGAGGTACATGTCGTTTAGTTGGATGCTTCATGCATGAGTTATCTGGCTCGGTATCATCACTACGTAGCAGACAAGCAGCGGAACTTGGGCTTGCTCGGGTCTGGTGTACGGGTGCACTCCAAAAATCATGGCTAACCTTCGACAAAAACTTGGGGATCCCTTGGGAACATGCCGTTTCCTGCTAGCGCTTTTTAATCAAGTAGATTTGTTATGCTTGACAGTATTGCAGGCTTATTTTGATGGTGGAAACTTGGCTCCGTTCACTGAATGATGCAGCCTAGACGGACAACCAGCGTACAAAACTACACCACGAAAGCGATTCTCAATTGATCGATTGTCAGACTAGGCCTAAACGTACAGATTGAGAAGAGACATATGTCGGTCCTTTACCGGTGACCACCATAAACCCGAAAAATGCGACAAAAACCTCTGTTCGCTTATGGAAACAGCTCCACAAATTGACTCATGGTTGAAAACGGATCGCACAAAACAATACGAAGAGTACTTCTGTGTCGCCTACCTGGCATATCACTTATCATCTTGCGTAGTGGTGTATTCACCGTAACGCGGTTCTCATAGGTTTCGTTCCGTAGTGCCGATTCCCACATATTACTTTTCAGGATGGCTTGGACGCAAGCACTGAAATTACACAAATCAAACTGATCACTTCACGCTTTAATTAGAGTGATGTAGCAGGCAGAATCAAGTAAAAATTGAAACCATCCAGTCAGAATGAGCGTGTTTTGCAGTAGATATTCTTTGGGAGCAAATGAAATACAATCCAACCAAAAATGAAAAATGGCGTACTGTCTACGGAATATAGGTAGTACACGCAGGGAGGAATAGGTTTGAGGCCATCGGGCAATAGGTCATTGCTCAGAAGTTAAGTCATCGTCAGTTCACTTAGTACGTACACGTAAACGCGGATCCCTATTCCTCATTTGGTCATTGTCCGATATGTTTCTTCAAAGTTCTGAAGGCCACAATGTGAGGCATCCTGGATGGGTTTTTCGTTAGCTCTCTACTGATGATTGGAAAGAATTTTCTGAAGACCTCCACAGATACTTACTCTGAGATTAAACAATCTTACCAACTTGAAGTGATTATTGTCAAACGATATTCTTGCTGTCATCTAACCTATAATTCCCATTGACTAAGTCGATCTAAAATGTATAGATTAACCTTTCCGTGAAAGTTATCCTTCACTGTGCTGTTTCTCGGCCCCTATGCAACAGATCTGCATGGCATTATATTCAACCCCATCGTTTTCACGCACGAGTAACCCTATTTCGTTCCACCAGTCGAACTAAGGACTCTGGGATCTTCGCGCTTTCTTTTCTGAGGCCCAAGGGATCCTTCTTGTAGGCGGTTGGAAATCATGCTGGACAAAGCGTGCATCTGAACCAAGTGCCTGTCGTTTCCTACCCCGAATGCGTTGTGCGCTGAGATTACGTCTGATGTATTTTGCAAAGGATCCTGGGTTGACACCCCTGATGGAGCCCCACTTCGACGTCATGCTCATGTTTGTTTATTTTACTATTCAAAGGTGGTGTCAGCTTGCCCTTGAACGTCTTTGGTCCGTAAGAATAAATGGATCGTTCTCACTCTTCAAGGCTTTCTTTCCTCATAGTTGTGCGACAGCTGAACACCAGTATATATCATTTGTGCATAGTTGTCAGTTATTATGATGGTGGGATGTTCCAATACGGACCCCACTTTCCTGCCTCGGTGAAGATATCTTCTACTAATCATTCAACTTTTAACCCAGTGTAGGAAAGTCACAAGAGATATGTGACGGTCGTTTCTCATTCCCTCTGTAATCTACTTGAGTAAAATTGGGAAGAAAAATTAGCGACTCTTGACCTCATTTATGAATGTACTCACAAGTGGTTTGCGTCAATCGCGATATCCAAAGCGTTCCAACCGGCATACTGTTTATGATACATTGTAACGCAAAGTCCGGGATCTGCTCCTGCGTCCAACAGCAGGTTGACTACATCCACGTGTCCACCACGACAGGCCATAAACAGTGGTGTCATCTGTTGTTGGTGACAGTTTCCGAAGAAAAAAATCAAACATTTCGGAGTTTTGCTCAAACACAAAACAGACAAAAACTCGCCACGCTTTTCCTTACACGACCATGTCGCGGAATGACATACTGGATAATTCATTTCCTGGCCGATCGTTTTAGCACTTACGTCATTTACGTGCCATTTACTAGAAGCATCATCTATTTGAATGATACGGTAAGAAGCCAAACGCCGCGGGTGGTTGACATCTCTCTTCCATGTCGACAAAGCCACCTTACAAGTAAGAATGAATAGCATGCAGAGGAACGAAGAAAACCGTGTGACAGTGAGGTTTGTTTCTTAATTTTAAGGCCTTTTGTGTACACCAGTTCAGTCGGTATTGATCAAACACTGAAGTTTAGCCATTTTGAGTTGACACCTTTTAGTTAAATTCTGAAAATTGTTCATGGATTTGACCATGCCATAAGTGAACAGGAAGTCCCCAACGATCGATGAGACGATTTTCGGATCAGTTCTTGCAAGCCATCAGTCGATCGATTGGTCATGTGTTTGAAACAACAAGACCAATATTCTGAGATGCGCTCGCTTAAGCTTCTGTCAGTTCTGCTAATGTGGATCTCAACACAACTGAATGTGAACTGGTATGCAACGTGTGGATTAGAAAGATTGCGCACGATGCTCGATGGCCATCAGAGGTCTTTGCAATTCGTTGGTCACTTTGAACTAGGAAGCAAAAGCAAAGCATTTGAGGGATGGATGAACTTTGTAAGCTGTATTTCTCCGCAAAGCGTGTAAAACAGTGCGCACTGGAGCCCGAAACATTTACAAAATCCTTGATCAATGAATCAAGGCGATAAGAAATTGATTTGCCCCATTGACGAGAGCAGAAGTAGTTTCTGACCTATGGTCCTAGGGTCTCCATAAACTGGAGTGCGAAAAAATCTCTTTTGGACGATCTGGCTTGCACTAATGCCGGTGCATACCACCGGTAGACTTTCTATGCACCGCTGATGAACATCGATGAACAGCAAACCGAAGTCGGATGCGTTATCTCTGTAGGATAACTAGGGATATATGCTCTGTAGGTAGGGTTCAATCTCCATCCATTAGTTTATGCAAACCTGAACTGCTCCGTTTTAAAAAAAGCTTGCTTCATTTAAGCACTGGTCTTGAGCCCATCATTTGTAAGTACGATTCAACGAGACCCTAGCTTCTTAATATATTTAGGAAAAGTTTTATTAATAACTCAGCTGTAAGTGCGATTAGCCATTTTCCTACGTGTTGCACAAAGTAAACCTGATTTGAATAGCGTTCTTTCAAGAATGAGGAACGGATTTGTTATTAACTGAGCCTAAAAGCTTAAAACAAGTAGTATTGTCAACATTTTCCACAAAAAGCCTCTTGTGTGGTGCACGTATATTACAGAAAGACAGTGAGGAAGTTGGATAAAATACCCGATACTCTCCTGGATGTCAATGAAATCGCAAGGCACCCAACCATACTCCTTTACTGGAAACATAAATACAAGATCTCATTTCTGTGACCACGAAAGAAATAGCGGTAGCCCAGGTCATGCGACAGCAAAGAAAACAAATTTTGGGACAAACTGGTATTGGCAATATAAGTGATTGTGTAACCTGTGAAATCAAACCAGGAAGTGAATCGAACAGATCAGTAAATTTTAACACGCTGTACCTATAAATGCATTATCTGTCTGTACTAAGTACAACCGGCGTATCTCCTGCATCTTTGGGCAATTTTGTGGCCAGACAAGGGAGATAAATGACCTATGTGGAAGGGTTGAGAAAGTCTTGCTAAGCTGGTATTAATAATGATTTAGCAACGGTGATGCACTCTTCAACGCATACACAGGCAGGCTAGTTATACGAAAAGTTAGGTTCATACAAAGTGTACTACAAGTTAATGGAATATTAGATACGTTTATCGTATTTGGAGGGACAAATGCGGCGAGCTTCAAGTAAACGTAGCAGTCACGTGTGCTTCGGATGACGGAGTATCGATTTCGTATTCCGATGTTCTCAAGGATGTACAGCGTTGAGAAGACCTAATAAAAAGGGAATATGAGTCCAGTACTTCCGGATTCTAGTGAATATCATCAAAAAATCACATCAAGTTTCCTAAAGAGCTCCTCTTGAGGAAGCACTCGAATTTACTCGGTAAATCCATGTAGCTCGTTCAGACAGATGAGCCACCAGTTTTCCTATCGAGAACTGGTCTTCGTGAAGAAATTGCCGATGTCGATTTCGTTAAGGTGGGATTGTATGGATACACGAAACCTGTGCTTGCACTCAATCCTCTGGTCTACACTAAAAAAAACGATCTACGTTCAAGTGCCGTGAAAATAAAAAATACGCCTCATTAAAGAAATTCCCGGACGCAAAAAATTTCATTGGACTACTTGCTAGAAGAGTTTCAGCTGGACAAGAGGTATAGGTGATAGGTTTAAGTCCATCTTACATTTGATTTGTCCATCGAGTCAATCTTTGCACCTTGATCAATCAATAATTTGACACATTCCGGACGATTGTAACCGGCAGCAAATGTAAGCCCTGTGCTTGACTCAATCCTCTGGTCTACACTAAAAAAAACGATCTACGTTCAAGTGCCGTGAAAATAAAAAATACGCCTCATTAAAGAAATTCCCGGACGCAAAAAATTTCATTGGACTACTTGCTAGAAGAGTTTCAGCTGGACAAGAGGTATAGGTGATAGGTTTAAGTCCATCTTACATTTGATTTGTCCATCGAGTCAATCTTTGCACCTTGATCAATCAATAATTTGACACATTCCGGACGATTGTAACCGGCAGCAAATGTAAGCGGCGTCCAGCCTGAAGTGTTACGCTCATTGAGCTGATGTGTATGTTCCAAGATAACCTTCAGCACCTGTGTGAAACCATGCTTAGCCGCTAGATGCACTGCGTAGTTGCCGTCCTCGTCCCGTTCGTAGGCCACTAGCGGAGTCCGTGTTAGAAGCATCTCCACAATCCTGGGGAAGAAAAATCAATAAATGTTGAATAACTGACCCGATGTGGCAGTACCGGTGATTTAACCAAGACTGAGCAATCGATAACGCTTAGGCTATTTGCCAACGTATAAAAACCGACCCGACCATTTGAATTGACCTCCGCGTTCACGATCGCCAAGTATTCACACCTTGGCCGAAATTCCATAACGCGCGATCTCCAGACTGATTTGTACGCGAAAGTAACAGTATACTACCTGATGAACAAGGCAATTTTGCGCCCTTTACATGTGCGCATCCACCGACCTATATGCCATCCGCTCACACAATGGAGTCTCCTGATGACCAGTAAGGTGTGACAGCTCTGCAGTGCTTTTTTTCGGCCGCAACAGTTCCAGCCAATTCGAATTTGTACCACATGGTTTCTGCGGCCACATACCACAGTATTTTCTTCCAACCGCATCCCTGGTAATACATGCACACTGCCAGACGTTTAATCTTACTTAATGTAATTGCAAATATTCGCTCTAGAGGAAATTCGACTCACAGAGTTCAACCTAGGTCCTTAACGTTCCAAGCATCTGACCGAAATTCAGGCTGATCCAACCCTTATGCATGAGTGTGATGTGCCGTCTCCACTGGCAAGCACATTAGACTCCGTGTACGATCCATCGTCCGGAAAGCTTTATGAAGCACAGTAAACTTTAAGTTAAGGGAGGTTCAAACTGACCGGAAGAGCATACATGGTACTTCAGAGTTGAAAAGAATTTCTCCATAATATGTGCCTTGTTCATTCATACATTACTTCTAATGCTGGTTCTAGAGCAGCTTTCGCGTCGGCGAGATTTTCTACAAAATACTCACCCGAAACGCCCGTGGATAGCAGCAACATGTAATGGGGTGTGTTCGTTTGCGTTTTTCACCATTACGTTGGCTCCAACGTCCAACAAAAACTGAAAACAATAAGGTTGAATATGTGATTAGATGAGGATAAAATAACCACTAGTGGGTTCGCTCTAGATTAACTTGTGTGATGACACCATGTAAAGTAAATTTTAGGTGTTTAACCAGCCACGTGTGAGTGTGGTCGGTAACCCCGGCGTTGATCACACGGCCAAATCAAGACAATTGATTACAGCTAAACCAGTGGAACCGCCCGGCTGAACAACCAGTCGTGACTGAAGGTCACACGCGATTGGCTGCGCACACCACCACCACTCCACCCCTTGACAACGTACTGATGATATCACCTTGATTATGAAACACCTGCAATCAAACCAACGACCGTCTTTGCTAGATGACTTACCAGCATTCTCCTCAATGGCAACTATTTCTATTAAGCGGTGTTTTTAAACATGAAGAGGTGATAAACAGATGTGACAATAATTCAGGATCCTCCTCACCCCAAGTGTTACCGCCAGCTTGGTTGATGTATATGGTATTTTCAGGTTACCCTTCCCGAGAACTCCGTAATAAATCACCTTTCTGCTCTTCTAGCCTTTGTGGGATGACCTCATGACTGACGCTTCTCACTTCTCTTATCAGGGGAACCGAAATTAAATTTTGGGATAAGTTCCTAAGTTTACACACTATGCCCATGATAAGCAGTTATCAACCTGGTGTTGATGACTACTGGTCTCTTCAAATGTAATCTACAAAGTAGACTACAAAGTTTTTAGGGAACTTACCTTTGTCACTGCCAGGCTTCCAGTTCGAACTGCTGCATGAATCGGTCTGTTTTGTCCAATGTCTTCTCGCTCAATAAGGGCAGAACCTTCTTCAGTGTTTTGGAGCAGCTATCGGGTACAGAATAGATAGAGACAACATTACTTAGTCCTCATACACACTCGTTTTTAGTAAACCCGGAGAAAAACTCTTTTGTTGTGCATTAATCTGAGAAAACAGGAAATGAAGGAGTGATAGATATTCACAAGACATTTTCAAGAATTGCGGCAGTTGAATTTGTGCCAGTCATCAGCAAGCAAAACTCACAGTAAGTCCCATCAGGATGCTTTTGGACAGGGTTCACACTAATGATTGATTTAGTGGTTTTAAAGCTAGTGGATTCCGGGGCGCGTTCCCCTAACAATCTACGTTCTTGGTCAATTAAATTGGTCGAATTAATCCATCTATCTGGCAGGCTTGCTCATAATACCGTTAATAGTAAACAAGCATTTAACTCCCCACACATTGTTTTCTCTAAGCTTTGTTGACAAAAGTACACCCGAGCTATAAAATCTTCGTTTTGTTACCCCGTCGTCCGTTTGAATGAAGAACGTCGGCCCACGATATTGCTGTATTAAATTAAAGACAAAGTGCCTAGGAAAAAATGAAAGAACGAAGATCAGAGAAGCAAATACATTTGGAGTACAAGCAGGTAAACAGAAACGTCGTCTCGGTCACATTTGGAGTTGTTGACCAGTCACAGTGACGGAGTTTCAAAACAAATTACCTTGCATTTTACCTCCGCGGATGGAGCAACTCTCACTGGAGGGGGCAGGAGCATTACTATATCAAATTTGTTTCCCACCCTTCAACTAGGCTTCCTCATGCCCTGACTCGAACAATGAGATTGCAGCGCACAATGAAAATGATTTTTACTCGATTCCCGTTATGAATCGGCGTCGTAGACCGGCATGTGAGGTGTGGAGATTTCCTACTGAGTTTTCGCCTTTAATGGGACCCGGTCTCTACTGAAGAGCCGGTAAATACCGTACAACTGTTCCATTCTTATTTTTAACCAATCATCAGCAGTTTAGAGGTTTGGCCGTGACAGGCTAATCAATTGTGTGATTGATCGGCACTTAGACAAGAGATAGCAGTGATCATTCTTCAACCACAGGCTTCATAGCGTCTGGTCACACGTATTGACTGGTTCCTCGACCAATGGATTATCGGATAGAGTTCTGCCTACTCTGAGCTGCCCACTGCTGGTGATTTTTAATAAGGATGAAACAACTGTACAGCGCTTCTCGACTCCTCAACGTAGACTGACTTCACTGACAGCACGAATTCTCGATTGTAATGCCACATTTTTTCACATAGCAGGTTTTATTGCAGTGAACCTCCGACAAATAAAAACCTTAGACAAATATGACTTATTTGTTAGAGTTGGAAACACAAAATGTCAGATGAGGTAATTTACAATTTTTACAATTTTGCAAAAACCTTTTTACTGTTCATATGGTCTGCTGATAGATTCGTTCGAGCCCCACAGAGAAAACTAATTAATCATCGCTGAGACCATCAGTTACATCACTTAGCATGCAAGGCCATTGCTACAGTGGTCTAGGAGTGCGAAATCCGGAACAACCAGCAGTAGGCAACAGTTGTGAGCTCAACCCCGAGCAAAAGCCGAATCAAGTACAGCCTCTTTCAGTGTGGCAGAAGAGAAATACTTAAGAAAGAGAATGTGAGTTCTAGCGAGGAGCTGTTTGCTGGGAAACACGAACGAAGTAGTTACAGGCTCTCAGAAAGCGAAGCAAAACCTTATTTGAGAAGTCCTGCAGAAATTTCCCGATGTTGTCTGAATATCAAGAATCAATCAGTAAGTACTGTAAAACGGTTCAACAACTTGCAAGTCAACCACCCATCAGATACAGGGAGGGTGGTTCAAACAGCTTCGACAATATGCTACTCGCACGCTATATCAGTAGTACACGCTGTCACGCTGGCAGTATCTAGAACCTCATGCTTCCTTCGAGTTGCACGGCATCCGTCGAACAAGAAGATGTCACAGATAGAGTAATACGTTTTACACTGCATTCTCCCATGCTACCTAAGTTGTATATTCGTGCATTAATTACCAGTGTATCAGTGCATACTACTCGTGAAACACATTGTTCAAGTGTCAAAGCGTCGCCCTACATTTGATGGAAGGTTTCTATAGAATTTATTCATTTTCTTCGCAATGTATGTTAGTTTTTGTTCATTATTCAAACAACGTCTAGGGATGTTGAACAGGACAGCTGAAGTTTCAAGACCTTTGCGCGAGGTGGGTTTTTACTTTCGTGTCTAATTTCCTGGTGCAGCTTTGTTCATGGTGGGCGACAAACAAATATGCACTCAGATTCTTTTCTTCTCAGCACTATGCATACAGTCATTGAACTGTGTTTTGTGTTTAAGACAAATTGGAGTGGATGGTGAGTGCGAGAGCAGCCTTCCCTATGGACATTAGTCGCGGTGGAACTGCAGTATGTGGAAATAAAAGGGCTTCGGCTTACGACCAATGAGCGTAGACGGAACAGTTTGGCTGTTAGACATGAATAGTACTAACTTTGTACCTCGTATGGAAAACGTAAGAATCAATTCTGGGGCTATGTGAAACTGCGAAAACATTGCACATATTGTGTGGGTGAGAATAATACGTCAGTACTTCTTTCCAAGTCTCAGACGTGATGTATAACTATTAACATAGCTCCTTTTGTGAGGTTCGTGAATTTTGGATGGAGCAGTCTCAAGTCAAGGAAACTGCAAAACTCATGTTACAAACCATAGAACACCAACGTTCAGTAAATGCTTTTTTGTGCTCAGAAAGATCTCGATTTTACGAAACCGTCTTCAGATGATGTAAAAAATGAGACAGTATACTATTTTCCTGAAAGAATGCAATACTCCACACTATTTGTTTTTCAGGAGAAGAGCTAGAAACAAGTTTGTTTATTTTACGAACTTCAGATGATGTAAAAAATGAGACAGTAAACTATTTTCCTGAAAGAATGCAATACTCCACACTATTTGTTTTTCAGGAGAAGAGCTAGAAACAAGTTTGTTTCCGATCTTGGGCGGTTCATTCCGTGGTAGACTTAAGAGTATCATACCAACCTACATTACGAAAATGCAAACCATACAGAAAATGTTGATAGATCTGGCAGACAGCAGTCTGGTAACAAGCAACCACACTCACTATTCAGGAGATATAATAAGAAAATATATATTTTATCGGATATTTCCTCCTGTGAGTGAAGCCAAGCTGGGAACTTTGCACTCGTGAGAGAGATAAGAGAACTTTGAACCCCCAACCTCCCGGTCAGTGGTTGAACACTTAGCCGTTCGGTCACAAACGTTTGGACAGCAGTGTGACTAGCTCGCACGCCGACAGGATGTGGCCACGCTCATCCTTCATCCATAAAAACTACATCACGTGATCACGTATTGAGTGGAACCTCAACTCGTCCTGTGAAACTCTACTCTCAGCTTCTGATAAATCTTCATTCGATGAGTCAGTCAATGCGTAGCCGCTTGACATGGTATCCATTAGGATGAGTGGTGCTGTGTCCCATCCATGTGCGAGATTATTGTACTCCTGATGAGCCGAAAGTCAGGTGTCAACTTTACTAGCTGGGAGGTCACGTTTTCGAAATTTCTTGGAGTTTCGTGAAATATCTCGATAAGTAGAAAACAGTCATGCAACGTTTTTCGCTTTGTAGCTCAGATTGAACTCAATTACCTTCTTCCTCTGAGCTACTCATTGACTGATGTTCGTGTGATAAAGTTTAAATTTTAAGCTGATATCTTGTCCTGAAAGTGAAGCCATTCTATACCGAGAAGCCGACATGTGAGGTACAGATTTTTGATCCGCATCGGCAGTTATCAACTTTAAGCATCTGATAAAAAGCCAGGAGGTCTCGAACTCAGACACGTAACCGTCCAATTACTAGTGTGATCAGCTAACACTTAAGGACAGAGTCCAGCTATAGTCAGCCTGAACGAATTAGCACGCGCGATGGTGTTTGAAATTTTTCGTGTTAGGGTCGAACTTTATGGGTGGATATGTAGATGCGTCTCTGTGAAAGGTCACAAAACGCTGAGAAAAGTAGAAAAACGGCTAGCTCACGACTTCTTCAGGAGGAACCAAAAACGTTTTAAGGATACTCCGGGCAATTCCACTTATATGAACAGAGAGGTTATTCCACGTTCATGTGACTATTTGGAGTTTCACCCTGACAGTCAACCCATGCAACCTGATTCACGTGTCCTACCTTTCTACCGTTCGTATCCCGGCTGTGGGATCCCACATTGAATTAGACCATAGATTTACACAGAAACAACGCACACTACTTGCAGTACATCATCGTGTGGTGATAATTACAAAATTGTCAAACATCGATGAGTAGAATGTCACAAAACTCAGCATGGTTTTGAGATCACCCGTCCTGTTGCATCAAAAACTACACAGGCACGAATATACTAAATTATTTTGCGATAGGATTGGACACAGTTGATGAGTATTAGTAAAGTTTGTTTGCGGCACTGACGATCGGATAAAATCATTACAAATGAAAAAAATCGCTCCTCAACCGTCCTCGAGACGGTGGGGACCTTATGTACCTATCGGGCTTTAGAAGAGATTGAAATTCCGCCGATCGAAGTCTTGCGTTCACTAGACCCACTGTCCCCGGTAAAAACCCTTCAAGACAGGTTTTGGTCGACTACGAGAAAAAGAATCAAAACATGACTCCTCATCGACTGACCCGAATTTGTTTGGGAATAAGACTGTCCCCCAAGCTGATTTTCGTTGTTGTCGGATAGAGGTCTCACTACCGTTAACATGAAGAGCAGGTACGCTAAAGATTTTGTTTGTGCTTTTTGGTGGTTGATCTGTTCCCCGAATTAGGCGGTTGGATTACAAAAGCTTCATCAGCAGTCGAGACGCCATCCACATCGGGGGTTTGAGTGAGTACCTTTCTTCTCTTGTACCCGCGTTATTTGTTTTTTTTACACATTATCTCATCGGCTAAAATGATTGGGTGCTCCTTAGGTGGCTTCTTAACTTGGTGGGTCAAAATAGAATGCAAGCTGCGTTGTGGTCTTACTTGTATCTGTTTGGTTCGTGTGCCTTCATAGAAGAGTTCTGTTCCTTCTTTGTAATTGTACCATTTACAGTAATATTTCACTTGTTCGGTTGATTTGGTAACCTGTCTAACTTCTTTGATCCGACTGCTCCGTTGGTTGTTGTTAGTCTGACTTCTTTTATGGTTCAGCACTTCACAACTGTCTAATTCTCATGTTCGTAGCGGCTGACGGTTTTCGTTAATGTAGATGTTCACCAGCCGATTTCCCTGTGGAGCACTAAGTCTGAGTAAACTCCCGCCTCGTTTTTATCAAACTTATATGACTGATTTAAGGTGATATTGTCGACAATCCAGGTTGAACTTTGTCTACATGATTTGTGTTATTGTCGTGGCTCCAACTACGATGTACCATAACAGGTTACTGGTAAAATGGCATCTGTTACGAAATCTATTCCATATTGATTTATTTTAATTATTGTGACCCAGTCCTCTTCAGGTACATACGTTCCTTTTTTGAGCATTTAGTTCTAGCCAGCGGAGAGCATTTGCGTCCTATGCGGATGCGAGAGCCCATGGGAATCTGTTTGAATAACCCTATTCAAATTCGAATTGTTTACTCGCGTTGGTAACCATTTTTGATCAGAAAAGGTGGTTATTTTGTATACTGATGCTTTTGCGAATCTGTTTTCATCAAGTCAAATGCATCCATCTATAAACTCTGAGCACTAGGTTTTTGGAAACAGTCCTTTGTTTCAACCAAAATTTCGGCTGGATTTCTGTGTGTAACCCATATTAGGCTTTATCATGCCACGGGACTTAGTAGCGTGGCAGACAGCGAGTGCCTAAAATTTTGGCACAGGAACAAACCTCAACTAGATCTCTATGTTTTCCTTCTACAGCCAAATGTAGTGGAGTTCTCCAGCGTTTGTCTTCCATGTCAACAGATGCTTTGAGGTCAATGAGTATGCGGCAAATTTCCAGCCGTCCGAGCTTTGCAGCCAGTAACAGTGGAGTAATTTCTTCTTTGTCCAAATGGTCAATCGTTGCTCCGCTGAAATGTGAAGGTTACGTTGTTTAGACTTGGTATTAGAGTGGTATTTTGGACGATTTCAGACAAGTACTACTCTAAAAGATGTCATCCTACAAACAAGAATAGGTTTTGATCGAAGTTCCAGTGAACCAAGATGGTCATTTACAATAGAGTTAGCAAAAATCCAAAGCAATCAATTCAAAAACCATGGCTGGAGGCAGACCAGAGGACTACACCTGGATGTTTGTCCATCCGAATGCTTGAACGGAGGCAGTCAAATTAGGGGGCTCCTTAGATGGATGCCTGAATGCCGTTTCCCAATTTCAATGTCATATTTGATGATGCTTACTGAATGTTACTAAACTAAGCCTTTAAGCCTTTTTAAACACCCCCAAAGAATAAACCGGTCTTGGTTGGTGGGACCGCTAACAAAAATGACGGGGTATGTTGAATATAATTCCCAGTTTGTATGCAACCAAGGATAGTAAACTCGTGTTCTCCACCGGATCGTTCTCTCAAGTAAACATGATCAGAGCACGTTCACTGAAGTGTCTGCATCAAATAACTTCCATCGATATTCATGATCATTCGCCGTTACATATGTCTAATAAAAGTAAATTGCCCGCAACTGTGTGCTCTCATTCTTTCCTGTTTGAATGGAGCAGCCCTATGAGTAGTCCGTAAAAAGGTGTTTATTTCAGGAGTGGCTTCTTGTGTTAGCCCACTGAAATATATTGTCCCTGATTATAGATCCGAGATCGTCTCAGCACTGATTGCACTGCCGGAATGAGACGTCAAGACTAGTTCCCGAAGTACTTTTTGATTGGGCTGGGTAAAGCTTGGTCGTTAAGACACGAACCTATTGGCCGGAAGGTTCGTGGTTCAAAACCAACCCCAGCATCTCCACTGGTCTTGTCCAGAATCGGGCAACCTAGCGGTATCTTAGCTCTCGTACTTCTTTTGAATGGCATGGAAGCTACGCACTGAGATGGTATTACGAGTGAAAGGATATTTTAATTTTAATTTTTTGAACAGGAAATGCACCCTTGAGTTGGTTTTCAGGCAAATTAAAATAAGCTAAAATGGTCACGACTGATTGTTTTTTGAAATTTATCCAGACAAGCTAATAAAGGAAATCTTAGCAATTGTTCCTTATTCCCTCATGAAAGGAGTGGTACCTTATAGAAGGCTTATTTATTGAGCCTTTATATGATGTAAACAGACCAACCGCTGAAGTGAGCTAATTGCTAAAATAGGAGTTTTAAAATCATTTATTGTAACGATGAGCAGTAACAGGTAACATATTATTTGATATCTTCTATTGATAAAACAAAAAAATGTGCATCGATTTTAAGACAGGGTTGGAAGCTAAGGGTTTACGTGTCTATGCTTAGATTCTAACCCCGGTCAGTGAAATGGCAATCTGCGATGCTAATCAGTGGGCTCTTCGGTTACAGTCTGACAGAATGTCTTTTCTCGGACGACCGAAGAAGTACCAGTTAACAGTTTCTCAATTACTGTTTTGTTTATCATATCTGTAGTCCGTTATTATGTTCTATGATATGAGTTTACCGTCTCACGACCTCTAAATAGCTCAGTGATTAGGACGCGGACTTATTGAGCAGAAGGCCCGTAGCTCAAACCCAACCTCGGCATCTTGACTGCTCTTTCTAGGCTTGGACAACCTAACTGTCTCACTCTTCGTATGTCTTTCATGTGGCATAATAGCCTAGTATCAAATGGGTGTCTCTCCTCATGTTCTTACCTCACTTTCAAGTAGGAGTTCTAGTTTGGAAGCACAAATTTCCTTCTGAGATGAACCCCTCTTTTGAACCAGTGATGCATTTTTTTTTACATATTTTCATTCTTTTCTTTTTTCTGAAATGCGGTTCCGGTTCAGACAGTCCCTTGATGTTTACGCAGAGTAGTGATTTCACAAGCTATTTCTGTGACCGCTCCAAGGTTCCCGCACCGAATAGGTGTTTCAGTTATTCGTGTTTTCACCCCGGTCATGCGGGATCAGTGTAAAACAGCTGGCTAACTTGTTCCCCGACTGTGCTGGACACATCCACTTTAGAATTATGCGAATAAGAGAGACAAATCAAACAGGATCATGACTTATTGGTCCCCAACGTGCGGTCGTTAATGTTGGAAGCGTATTCGATTATGCGATCAAGTGCGTTGGGTTTCTTTACGAAACCACTTCAGGAAAATGCCGCAGGCATACTACTTACCCTTAAGCAAAAAAAAAACGATTCTCACCAAAAATTTACACTTCAGTAAGTTTGGCTGCAAAGACTACTTTTGATGCAAGCTGATCAAATCGCTGCACCAAAATGTGTCCCAATATTTCCGATCGATTAATCATCATAATACCCAAACACTAGAGCGTGCCATCTTCGGACTTTATTAGAGATTCACCAAATCAAGTGGAGCTTCGTGGAATAAAGCATGAAAACTGACGTCCTAGCTTTGAAGCCCTTCATTTATTGAGGATAGTGAAACCTGTATGAATGCAGGTTATTCATACTACTGACCAACTTCTCGTGGCCAAATGGCCGAAAGCTTAAATGCCATTTAAAGTCTTGAGTGCAAACGCTACCCAAGATCGTACGGTTCACTTGCTGATGACTTACAACAAGAATGAAATAGCTGTATGGTGCTCCCGTGCATCACATTTGCGCCCACTTGCGGCAGAAAACCGCTTTGTATAAATATATTCTCCATACAACTTTATACTATTTAGTACGATCACTTTCGGCTCACCTGTGCAACAACACCTCCATCAGGTATGGATGATCACACTGAATGGCATCAAAAATTGGCGTTCTCCCCTCGTTATCGATGGCATTTACAGCTGATCCACGACCGAGCAACATCTCCGCAACTGGGATATTCCCAGAACGCGCAGCCAGGTGCAACACGGACTCTCCCTTGTTTGTTTGAATTGATAGATCCGCACCTGATGAAGTCAGAGTGATATGGACCGGTATTTTGCGATTACTACTTAAAAACTTGAGATAAAAACTGGAGTAGAAGTGCAAAAACGAACTAGTGGGTACAACTGATCCTCCACCAACCATTTTATTATACTTGTAACTCAGCAGAATCGGATTGGAGAAACCAGTCTTGGGACGGTGCGCTCCCCATGTTTAACCTTGTCTGAGCTACTGAATGTGGATGAGTATAGTTTTTTTCACTCACAGAATAATATTGATTTACCTCATTTAATGATCACCTGATTTTATGTAGATATACCAAATCCCCAATTCCACGGTCAGAAAAATCTAAAACGCATTATTTTCGTTTCTTATTTTTATAGGTATTGCGATTACTTGCAGAGGTTCTTTTGTAGTTTCTCAGGGAAAGGTTATCAGCCACGCCGTGGACAGTGTTTCTGGAAACAAAATATTGTCATCCCATTGCCTTCAAAAAGAAGAAAACGCTAGAAACTGAGAGGTCAATGTTGAAACTACTGCCCACTAGGACGTTCAGACTAGTTGTCATCATCATCAGCATCAAAAACAGCGACATTATTGTTCACGTCAATGTTCTACTGATCTGCGTAGATGATAGCCATTTCTACTAGGCGTGGGTCAGAATTCTCAGGGATCTTATCCTGGAAGGTGGACCCCACAAATAACACCTGAACTCTTCATAAGCTCTTTCACCTCCTTCTTCTGAGTCATACGTTTTCCACCTCACAGTTTGTGCCATTCCGGAGAGGCAAGGAGAATAACACTCGTTTTGATGGACGATGTTTCGGCATGCTTAGCGCACGACCGCAGCATGGCAGTTGATGCTGCTGAATGGTTTCCACGGTCACATGCAGTAGCTGAAAATGACCAGTAAAGCACATTACCCATGAATTAGTCACAATCTTGAGTGTTCCATTTCAAGGATTGCATTACCATCTTCATCGCTATCTTCTTCGATACCTTCTTCATTGTCCCCCATACCAAAACCGACGCTATCAAAATTATCGAATCATTTACTGTCAATCTTACAAACGTGTATCGTTTAGCCCAGTAGTAACCAGTTGTCGTATGCCTGAAATTTAAAGTTGGCCTATGAGCATACTGAACCCGAAGCAAGGCACAAACCAGACATCCAACCGGTCTTTCACAATTAGCTGGTTTTTTGCTGGATCAAAATGAAAAATCAGTGTTCAAAGAACATCTGAAGAACCTGCCCGGAAATCTTCAAAAAATGAATTCACTTTAGGGGAACTGAGTTTTGTTGGTCGTGAGTACGCCTGGAGCACATAATAATACATCTTGGGTTTACCGTTTCATCAGTAGATCGATTGAAAACAATAACGGCATCCTGTCACCTATTTTGCGCAAATAGCTTATGAAGAAAGCTGTATCAAAGCGGGCATCTGATAACACTGAATTCCACCGCTTTAAATGGTCGCAAACTCCTCTTTGAATCAGACCAGTTCGTTGGATCCATAACTGCTTATACGCAGGCTTATCTGCTAGCAAACCGATAAATATGCTTGAGTTGACTTCATACGTTTACTCATAGCTAAAACAAAGAAAATCGCCCTGTCTTTTGAGAAGGTATTGGTTACTCAATGGGTATCCAAGTTTTTTTAGTTTTAAACGATCTTTTGGCAAAAGACAGTGTCTAAAGAATACCATGTACGTGTTTTCCCCAAGGGGGACGGCAGACGTTCACAATAATATATGTTCCATTTGGTGTATCCTTGTGGACCGATGGCCGTACTTTGGGACAATATTGACAATCCAGTGATCTAGTCATCTGGCGTGCATACCAATAGCACTGTAAGCCACTGGCCGTAGGTTATGGCTGCGCCCGCAGGACAGAATGAAGTGCAAATGAAAAGCTCTGTGGTCAAGTTACTGTTACATTGCAAGTAGGTGGAGTATAAAGCTGTCGACTAACAAGGATAGCCTTTCAATATGATTTTGTCCGTCTAGCCATCAGTTATTACGAAACCATAAACATGGGATCCTTCATGTACCACATGAGCGAGAGTGTGTCCCGTGAGTTTAAACACATAACCGTATTGGAGCAGTATTCACTCCCTCCATATAGGTTGTGTTCCCGGTTAACGTGTAACAATGCAGCTGAAAACACAGGTTTTCGTGAAATTCAGATAGACGGCTCTCTGAAAAAACGACTGGTTGGTATTTTTAAAGCAAAAGGAGAAATAGTAACAGCGCTTTTGCCAAATTCAGCCTTCTTACATATATGATCCGAAGTCTAAAAATATATATGTCCTTCCTCAAAAATAAATATGTCATCACTCAATTTATTCTCCAAATAAAAAATGTGGCGGCCCGGTGCAGCACATTCAGCTGAAGAAGGAAAACATAAACGAAGCATTCAGCCGATCTTCAAGTGAGCACTCCATAAAGAGCGAATTGATATGCAAATGCGCGTTTTTTTCGAGTTTCGTGCCATTTGGATTTAAGGTTGACGGAAAGTCGGGTACTACTATCACCTCATAAACCCGATTGGGAAGGCCAAAACCGGTTTTCGCCAACTTCGTGAATAGTACGTTACGTGTGTCCTGAAACCCATTATTCTGACAGTGCTTACTTATCTCCAGACCGGTGAAAACAGATAACTTTACGGATAACCCGTTGCTTTTCCCGCTAATTCTGCTCGATAACCACACCTCAGTTAGGTAGATGCAGATTTAAAAGGCAGGGTATTACAGCATGCAAATGGAAAATCAAGAGCTTACCTAGTTGAATACAGATTTCTGTTATTGGTACGGACTTGCTGAGTATTGCCAAATGTACCGGGGTTTGTCCTTTGTTGTTTATTGAATTCAGCATTCCTAAAGTACACTCCGATCCGTGGGTCTTGCTCAAGTAAGTCTGCAGGAAGTCTAGTACGTGGACGTCACCGTTGTGGCAAGCATGATGAAGCTAAAGGCGAAAGATAGCAATTTAATGGGGCAAATTTCGCGGACTGATCTTCTAACCTAAGCCGCATGGGCCAAATCAGCCTGGCGACTTTTGAAGTCAAAATGAAAAATGATTACATTAGGGGGTGATTATTCATCATTGAGAAGGAGCCATAGGCATGTCATTCCCGGTACTGTACAGTCCTTTGAGATGAAACCGTGTATCTACTAGCCTCCTATAAGTAGGCCGGTTTCAAGTTAGTTAAAAGCTTGCTCGATCGGCAGAGTTCCATTGGAGCCCACAGAGGAAGACACAAGTATCGTCATACCATATCGTGAGCGTAGATATAAGTAGGCTGGTTTCAAGTTAGTTAAAAGCTTGCTCCATCGGCAGAGTTCCATTAGAGCCCACAGAGGAAGACAAAAGTATCGTCATACCATATCGTGAGCGTAGAATAATTATTAAGGTAAAAAGTTCATGAATGCATTTTCCAAGGGTTGGTAAAGAAGCTGACAAAAGTGGATAGTCGCCCATTCTGATTCTAGGTCAATTAAGAATATATCTCACACTTAATTGGATGGTAAGGTTTATAAGGAAAATATCGACCTAATCATTGGAAAAAATACTCAACAATATGTTGAATTAGTTTGCTTCTATCAGCAAGGGTGATCGAGTAAATTCTTGTGACGACCTGAAGACGGGTTAGTTAACTGGGCATTTCAAAGAAATTTTAGCGCAGTTTTTCAACCGCTAGTGGATAGATTTTTCAAATAACTCTCGTAACGTGTTATATATTGACAGTACTCCGCAAAATAATTTGCACTCAGTTTGAAGAAATTACTGTCGAGACCAATGGCTGACGTTCAAAGTTAGGGGACTACTCGTACCTGAGGAGTACCAGAAGAAATGTAAACTTCACTGGTTTGTTTCAGTACTACTTATTAGTAGCTTCCGTGGTCCAGGCGATATATGAATACGTGGAAGTTGTTTGGTGATTCTGAAATAGAAGGAACTGGGGAGGATTCCCTCATTCGAACTCTCGCCTATAATAGGCATGGCAAACATTTTGGATTGACTATTGGATACTCCAAGAAAGATAATCATCATGATTTTAGCATCAGTTATGATGTGAGTACTCAGTGAAGTTCCAAAAGTCTTCCCAGGCGGTTCACCAGCAAGTGAACACCCAGTAAATACTTTAGAAATGTATTGTTATATTGGCCCTTAGATTGGTGTGTTTAACTCCCGTCAATGTCCAAAAAATACTACTACACATGGTCTGAACTGAATCAGCCATCTGAGAGACGGTGTTGTTATTGACTCCTGTACAGTAAACAATACGTTAAAACTCCGAGAAATATGCTGACATCTCATCTGATTTTCTGATGTTTTTGAATACTTTTGCTCGTGTTCCATGCGAAAAGCCGTGAATTTCTTGCTTTAAGGAGGAATACCGGTTAGTTTCCTCTCACAACACATATATGTGCGACCAGTGTTCCCCTCTGCTAAGAGTCCATGAAAATGCCTACAAACCAAACAGTTGCCGGCTACAAGTTGGTTGTAACATCAAAACGCCAACGTCAAAGTTCGGTAATCCTTTTACATAACGGACTCACTGAGGGACAGTCGTGGTATGCCTTACTTAGTTGCGTGCAACGTCCGGAAACCAGCGACAAGAAAACAGAATTTAAAAAATCAACGCGGTTTCCCCTGTTTAGCCCATGCTGTTCAGACAAGCATGCCGATTCGCACAGCGTAGAAAGTTACTGTTCAGGATTGGCCATATCTTGTTTTTAAATTCAAAATCTTCAAACGCAAGACTCGCAGGTATGTTGATCATCATCATCATCATCATCATCATCATCATCATCGCTGCTGCCAATTTAGTATAACAGTCACAAGAATTTCAGCGCCTGTCCAAGTAAATTTCGTGAACACCCTCACCGAAAGCAACGGCTTGACTGGTCCTGTAAATGCCACGATCTTTCTCCACTTGTACGAGTAGAAAAGTTGTAACGCGTAGAAGAAGATCAGACTTGGCAGTCGTATGGTAATATTTAAGCGTGTATCTCCTTTTTTGAGCCCTTTCTGTGACGGAAAGCTTTAATTTCCCAAAGTATACAGGCAATAGACTCATCTGGAACAATAGTACGAAAGACATGAATAAACCTTTGACGTTGCATTAAAACACGTTTTTATGAAAAATACCTTGAAACAAAGTTGATCGGATGAGAATCATATTGTGAACAATTTTTGAACACAACTCACAATGTTACATCCATATCGATCAACAGTGAGCCCGTTGGCACCGGCGTTCAATAGCATTTGAACTGCATCCAAATGGTTGTCACGTACGGCCAGTAGCAGGGGAGTCATGTTTTCGTTGTCTTTACACTAGAATACAAATCAGATCGCACATTACATCCTTTGATCAATAATGTCTCTGGAGGTCGCGACTGCCAAAATGCGGGCGGGTGTACCTAAGGTAGTCTTTCTCAGAGAATGCATCCACTCCGCTGACTGCCTTAAGCCTCTTTGTTGAGTTTATCGTTCTTTTTGAGATGCAATTCACAAGTATCCAGCTCACTCAAGGTAGCAGCAGCCCATTTGTAAACTGTTGTTCGTACTGAGACAATATTTGTTTAAACGAATGAGGCTTTCTATTCCAGAACAGGTCACCTATCCACGATAAAACACTTGCGTAACAATACGGCTTGGCGCATTGTAAGTATGCGACAGCAGAGGTTACTTCCGTAACTGTCCAAGTAGTAAAGCGTGAAATGGTCCAGACATCAGCGACAGAACTGTAACAATACGGCTTAGCGCATTGCAAGGAATCTCGACTTTTACAAGTATGCGACAGCAGAGGTTACTTCTGTAACTGTCCAAGTAGTAAAGAGTGAAATGGTCCAGACATCAGCGACAGAACTTCGAGATGGAGTGAGATTTTTCACCTTGGAATTTATTTTTCGCAAACTTGCAACGAAGAAACTTGCGTGCCATTTTAACCAAAATGCACCAAGACCCACGTTTCACCTACAGCACCAGTTGTTTAAAATGGTCATAGCTCTGTTTGTTAGCCGAATGATTAGTCCGACTGTGATACTTCGTTAAAAACGCCTTGGACGTAATAATGGACACTTGGAGGGTGGTCGAAACGGCGGAGATGCTAGTGTGACGCATGTGAAAAAGATATATCGTCCTCTCAGGCATGATATACAAGAATATCTTACGAAGTTTGTCATCCGTTTACTCGGAGTTGAACCCTCGGACCATTAATAGCTACCCACCGATTCGTTTCAATAAACTTACATGTTACTCTAACATCGAAATTTTCCAGAAATACTGACTGCTTTCTTACAGAAGACGAAACCGGTTTCTGTTGTTTGTACCGAACTCCTTTTGACTGGATCACTTGTGGAAATTTTCATCACATAGCCAGAGGTCCGAAGGGAATTAGTGTCCGTAAAATACCATTTATTTTCACGGCACACTTCCCTCGTCTTCTGTCATCACTAAGTTTATCCACGAAAGTGCACCCCGAGTTGGACGGCAGTTCACGTGCATCAAAAGTTTTACACAAGTAAAAAGACCAGAAAACGCTAAGATTCTGGTAAACATGATTACTACCGCTGAAGTTTCTATTTTCTGTGACCTTCAGGCTGTCTCCAGTACCAGAGGGAATTACTCATACGTTGCTTAGACCTACAAAATCTTTTAACTGTTCAGCTAAGTGCTAAAAGTTTCTCACCCCCAATACTTAGTCATCTGGGGAAAAAGAACGGAATATAATAGCAGGGTGGAACTTTTTACCGGAATAACCAAATCGGAAGTCACTCGTCTCAGTAACACTGATATCACAGCAGTTTGCGTCGGTAAAATCCGTCGGGAACTGTGACGTACTTTGAAACGGCAACGAAGGGTCAAAATTGTTCTCCGAAAACCACGCTCCATTACGCTCCTTGACAACGCACTGATGAGATCACTTCAATTGGTGGTGAAGCGTTTGTAATCAAGTTGCAAAGCTCAGAGAAGAAATGAACCACTATCTACGGCACTTGAGCCAACAAATTCTCATCAGTTGGTGAACTGTAGGTTTGTCAAACTCGTCCACTGTACATGACGCTGATATCGCTGCCATGGATGGCGTATCTCCAGAAAGGTTTCTATGAACATGTGGCAAGTGAGGTCTATTGACCTCGTTGCTCAGAGAACCAGTGGCTAATTTCTTCACCGAAAGCCTTAGAATCGGAAACATTCGACAATTGAATAATAATTAAGGAAACGGTGGAGCCGAAAAAAGGCTCAGCATAAGTTAGGCAGATCTTCGTTCTCCTGAAGCGGCTTGAAAGCGTTCTCTTGGATCCGCCTTGGCATCAAGACTGGCAACAATTTGCATATGCTTACTTTCATTCCTTACTCCGTCATCTCAGCAGTAGATTCAAATCTAACGATCGGCTCCTGTTGTTCACGATTTCAGAGCGTTAGCGGCTCACTTTTAGCGAAGCCTTTTTTCAACGAAGAAGCTAAACGCAGTTTGCGCAGGATTACCTGAGAAACCTCATACAAGTCTCGAATACAAGCTAAGACACTGAGGACTTCCTGAGTGCTAGTTCTTCTCCATATACGCAGGGAGCAAGTCCATTCATCACATGCAGCACAAACACGTTTATAAGAGTGTGATTGGTTCGAGCTTTTTCGGTTACAAATGATACCGAATGAAGTTACAACCTGGTCGGGTGAATTTTTCTCACCATGGGTAACCAGAAATACCGAGACTGTCATCTCCGATGAATAATATAATGACATAGTCAATGAGCACGAATGCCTTGAGTGTCCTCCGCCTGAAATGGGGGACTAAATTTTAGGCAGTCCACTGTGGTTCCTTCAGGTATTTTGCTGTCATTCATTCAATCGGTGAAATAGTGTAAAATGGTCCTGAAGAAGCCTCTGTCCTGGAGCTAAACGATCCCCTTCAAATAGGTGCACGACGTCTTAGGCTGTTAAAGACACCTGCTGAAATCCCCGCAGATAGCAAATCGAAGATCACCTAAGGCGTTCTAATTCTGTTAGATGGTAATCAGTTTACCATTAAATAGTGTACGTCTTCTCTGAACAACTCTTTCTTGCCTATTAATTTAACTTCTCTCCAGTGCTAGTTTTGAAAGTATTTCCATGTCAAAACTATTCAACACAAGGTACCACTGATGTCAACAACAAAAACTAATATTTCTAATAAAGCTTCACCTAGATTATGAGTGTAGCTTAGTAAATTTCACGGAACTCACTCTTGAAAGTATGCAAAATGAACGGAGAATATCCCAACATGTCATGTAAACCTTAACTGGTCCTTTGGAAATAGATCATGTGGTGTGCAATGCTCTGTCCAAGTTTGGACATCATTCCTCGTTGATTGGATGCAAGTTAACCTAAAATAAACTGGCAAAGTTTTTCTGTTTTCCTTAGGGAGAGGATAATATACTGTTTGGGACTCATGAAATGCATAACACTGATGTATGCCAATTAGACTGGATAACCTGTACGTTACTTTTTGGAGTTCTTTTCATGGGATAAGTTCGAATTTGCGCTGCAAAACAAGAAGTAGCTGATTCTTACTATATTATACCGTGTACGTTACGTGTCAATGACTTCATTAGTTCAACGAACATAAATGATTATTTGCATCCTTTACAATGCAACCAAATGTTTGCGGCCAAATTAGGATCCAGCTCTCCAGATGGACCGAAACGGGAACATAAGTTATCGCGTCATTTGAATTCCACTACAAGTTAACCCACTTTGATGACAATGAGGTCCAAAAGCAATTTATCTCAAGACAGTTAAATGGTTTGAGTGGAAACTTATTGTTTCGAGAGTCCCTGGTTCGAAGCCGACCTCTAGCCATATCAACTGTTCCTGTCCACGGGTGGGAAACTTGATAGTACCCCAGCTCTCGTGCTTCCCTCTGTCGGCATGACAACCAATCATCGAAAGAGAGTTTAAAGTGAACGATTATTACTATTTATTACTTTAATGGTTTAACTTCTGTTAGACTAATTTTGCCCTCGCTCTCCTTCAGAAAAGCTGGTCAAGTGAAAAATGGAGACTTATACACAGAGCATCTTCACGCAAATTCGTATGTAGCAGCACCTTACAGAGTGTTTTTGAGTTCATTTCTGTAAATTAGTCAGGCCATCCAGAAGGTAGGTGAAAAAACTGAAACTTAGTCTCAGTGACTGAGTAGATCCCAACAGATAGATTGGCTACTTTATACAACCCCGTTACAATCACAATTCCTGAAAATATGGTTTAAATGTGGTACGAATGTGTTTCAGACATCAGTAGTTCACACTCTGCTTAAGCAGTTTCCGGATTTTTCACTCTAAAATGTTCCGTTTTATCCCATTACCGAAACAAAATATCTTCGCCCCTATTCAGTATCTTTTGCAGTTTCACTCGATATTCTGTCTTGTAAATGAATTCGACCTATGCAGATAAGCCAAGAAACACCACATGGATATTTCACTTTGGTCGGGGACAAGCAGAGGTGTGAACCTCGCGAATGTCTAGAAAGGAACCAGCTGAAGACTGAACCATCCTGGCACAAGCCGCAAATGATCCGTATGAACAGTGCCAGCCATCCTTCAATCTGAGAATTCACGCCGAGTTGTCACGTGTTGACTGACTCGTCAAGTGACGACGTCTTAGATGGAAGACCCACACAACTCGTGAATAACGCAACACCCTCTAAATACCAGTGCATCAAGCTGCCGAGCAGCTGCTGTTGGCCCAGTGGTTGCGTTTCCAACCACTAATATGGAGTTCACGGTTTCGCAGCTCTACAGTGCTTCACGACTTTTCGGCAGAGACCCCAGCGTCATTTACATGACGGGGTCCTTATTGCAAGGTCGAAATCCGCCCAGCTAGTCCCTCATGAGGTGACACATGAATGGCTTTTCAAATGCATGGAGTCAGGCAGTGCAGCTTTTCGGGATAATGAAAGCTAGCCAAAGGTGGTTCTACCAGCATTCCCGGGATAAACTTAGCAAAGACCCTCATTAGCTTGATTTTGTGGACATTAATTCCTGGAAGGACTTTGAAACATGAATGTTCGCCAATGAGAATCAATGTATGGGTCTATGATTAAGGCGCATATTAGGACTTCACTTTCCATGTTTAATGGAACTATGCATCCGGTCAGCTGATAACTTGCTAACTACCAGTTTCCAAACACTCCATGTGTTTACAGGCTCTTTCACCTTACTGAACTTCGCACTGTGGCTATCGATCAAAGGAGTCTATATGGCCTTTCTAAAAAAATAACCAGCCTACAGGTTTTACAGGTGCCAACAATTTCTATGCGTGGCTAATATCAATTTATGTCGACAACGTGACAGAATTCACTCCAGGCATTCAGTAATAACAAAACTGATAAAGTTGCACTGTGGCAAACACACGAGAGATTTGATTCGTCGAATCGCCTAGTTATTGACAGTGTGTGCGTATAATTCGAAAAAAATGGTCGGGCGATCGTCAACCATACCAGCTTTGAGCTAATCTGAGTCAATCCTTCACGGTGACGTCTATCAAACGAACAAAATACAAGACTTTTTTTCATAAAGGAAACTACTCACAAGGTTGCTGAAAACTCTTTGACAGCCCACGACCGGTTTCGCCCTTCTTGGGGCTCATCAGGTAGGCGCAGTCCCCGAGTTTCCGTCAACCTTATGATCTACTTGAACCCAAATTGCACTGTTTTTCGAGAAATACACTCATCTGCAAATCAATTTGGTTTTCACGGGAGACTCAATTGAATCTCTCGTTTATGATGTTCTCCAGCTGAATGTGCTGCACACAGGCCGCCTCATGATTCTCAAGACTTTCTGTGAAAGTACGCTGAGCACATCAATCAAGCACGCTGTTAGTATCAGGCTTTCTGTATCATGAATGACAGCAATCTGACCAGTTTCAGACACACAGCGACGATCTCACATGCCTCTGTCGACTAACTACGGATCAAACTGCAGACAACTGAGCCGTTGAAATCCGTTGATAACTGATGTTGCTTATTGCATGGCTTAAAAACATTTGTTCGCAAAACCCCTCCTATAAAGATGAAAACATCTCATTTGATAAAAACAAGTGAATCGAAAGCCCTCTGGCCTCATTCGAGACCATGGTTGATTTTTTCTAATGATTTCCCCATGAAGTTCATAAATATTAGCCTAATTGAGTGTCTTTTGAGAAATATAACCACTGTTTTGAAAGGATGATTTCCATCGGACTGAGGTCTGTATATTCTTGAAACAAGAAAGGGGATTGTATGAGGCCGTCATCAGTAAGTTCGTGCGACTTTAATGCAAAAGAGCACGAAAGCTACGCTGGAGATGCTGCCAGCGTTCAGGAAGTTCTTCAGAATTTCGAGCTTACCTAACTCGGCGTCTCATTCCTTGATGATAGTTGCACCCCATACGACAATTCACCCTTCGGTCACGGTCTTGGATAGTTTCAACCCTTCAGGTAATCTGTCTTTTATTATACTCAAAAAGGCCATGAAAAGTTCTTGCTCTGATAGTTCCCTACGCATTTTTCACTGACGCTTACATACCAATATGAAGTTTATTGTGGTTTGTCATGTATTTTGACTGGACTCTGATAAAAAATCTATATAAAATGCTCGAATAATGTTACGAGTGAGGCGCGCTTCGAATGAAATCCAGAGGTTGCTATACTCCCATGGTCCAAAGAATGTGTAATATGAACAGCGAAGTCACCAGGAACAAACACCTTAATCACGTACTAATACTTGGGTAATAATCAGATTTAGCATGTTTCAGCATAAAACATATTTTAAGTGCATATTCAATGGGTTCCGGTGCCAGTAGGAGATTAGTTAACCTGTGAATTCCTCTATGACTCTGGCACTTCCACAGTGACCACCCCTCTATATCTGGTAGGCACACGGATGAAGTTTCGCCTTGGTTGTTGCAGGTTTTTGCCCACGTTCCGTTTTCATGCGGTGTAGAAGAGCAAACATATGATCGGATCCCTAAAGGCTCAGGCACATAAGCGTGGTGAATCGGATAACTGATAGCTTGCCTAGTAATCTCAGACTGTCAAGTTCCACCAACCAGTTGACGCTTTCAATGATCTATCCACCTACTGAATAAGGCAGCCAATCAGCTGATTATTGGCGTTCTGCCCTAGTCAAGCAATTGACACGGCTTCCGATCCCGGCCAATCAGCTCCTGCGGCTGAGTTTTCCGGATTCCGACCACATCTCTACATTAAACAGCGAGTCAGATTTCATTCCTGTGGCTCAGTAATTGTCAGGTCTCCCAAAACGATCAGGCCAAACGTTTTGACCATTAACAGAAAATGGGGTGACTGGCTGAATCAATCAACAGCTGTTTAGAACAACAATTCACAACAGGACTACTTGATTAGTGTATAAAGATACCAACAGATCTACAGACAGTTACTGCATTAAGAAAAGTTCGTTGGTTACGGTTGTTTAGTGGTTCTACTGCGTACTCATAGCGTCGTTGTACTTCGCTGTTGTTTTTATAAGCTTCTCGCAGCAGAGGAATTTAGATTTTAGAGAGTGGTTTACTTAGAAGACAACTTTGCCCCAAAGTTTGACGCATATAAAGATAACTGCTCCCTAATAAACTTTTGCGGAGAATCCGTCCACATAAACAAGTAAAATGTAGTCCTATTTGGAAGGATTTCTGTTTTTTGTTTTGAAGAATAACTGTTAAAACGAACATTATTTGTCATGACAATGGCCATTGCAGAGAGGGAAATTCACAAACAGAAAGCATTAGATCTGAACTCCGGGTTGAATGGAAGCTTTCGTCCCATAAGTCACATCATTCTATGGCAATTGATTTCATATGCGAACAAAACTATAGACTGGCGATGAGGCCGTGTGAAAATAACCTGTGCTTGTGTGTCTAAGAGTTAGTCTAAACACAAATTCGTGATAGTCAAGCCTTCTGACTTAACTAGAAAAAAGACGCGAAAAGATATCGAATCGAATTTGGAATGTCAAATCAAACCGACAATGGACTCAGTTTAATCTGATATGCATGGTCTTGGAGATAAACAGTGCATCAAATTTAAACTACAAGAATTTTCATCCACATGGCTTGGTGACGTTCGCAAAATCAATACTAACCTCCAAGTATGCTCCCAACACAATCAGTTGTCTGGCTGCAGATAAATTATTGCGACTAGCCGCATAGTGGAGGGCAGTCATTCCATTCTGATCTGGTTTCTCAAGGTTCGCTCCACTTTGATACAAGTATTGTATGATTTCATCGAAAATCTCGTTGTTTGGTTCGTTGACATTGTAGGCGTTTTCCACCAGACGGATCATCGGCACAGATTTCTTTCGTGGCTTCAAAAGGTCAGGGAATATAGTTTTCCAATAGATCGTCATTTCAAGGTTATTTGGTAAGAAAGTACCCAGTTAAATTTCTATGCCAATTCCCAAAACGAAACAAACAAACAAACAAAATTCCTTCCATTTATACTGCAAACGTCTTCGCAATAAATGCACAGAAGTGTTGAATATCCAAAACATCTGTGTCCAAAAATGAATATTTCCAGGGTTTAATGGAATAGATTCGGTCGTCGACGTCTTAACGCACGAAGAAGATTCAAAGGAATGGGAGACTTTATAATCGTTTGTCCCACTCTCACAAACGCCGTGCACCTGTGGTTAACACTCTAAGATGAATTATCCTGATCGGAAATTAGTAAGGTTGACAATAAGTGCCCTTATCGTCAGCAGAGTATTCAACACATCTCAAACCAACCTCCCATACCAGATTTTGAAATCAGAAAATGTTCAGCAGGGAAAGACGGCAGTCTAATATTATTTATTATGACGCATTCTTCTACTGCTTCGAGATATCTCAGTATATTTTCACAAAACAAACTACTCACAATATTAGTGACTGGTTTCGACCTTATTGTGAAACATCACATAGGCGCAGCCGAAGAGTTTTCAGCATCGTTGTAAGTAGTTTCCTTTATGAAAACAAGTAGTATGTCTTTCCGCCGCTGGATCGTTCCGTTTGAACCATGTAGAGTATTGCAAAACTGAAAAACTTCTCACATGACTATTCGTTGATCCCAAAATGTATAGGAATAAATAAAGACGGTTCAGTCCTTCATCTGGAAGAGTCAGTCTTTGAAAACGAATCTGAATTATGAGATATTCGTAGCACGAATCCCCTCCTACTCTCAAGATAGCAATCGCCGTGTGTAGATTGCGCCAAAACGTGGTGCGTAACCGACCAACTGACATAAGGAGCACGTGACCAAGTCAGTTTATAGGGGAATGAAATACCGTCTGCATAAATGCGTGCGAATGAATGTGCTAACGTGTCTCCACTGACCTCTTGAATAGTGTCATATCTCGGATGGGTCCAACGCTCTTGGCAATATACTGCACCAGGTGCATTTCTGTTAAACATCAGATTGAGTACGGAACGTTAGAAGGCGCGGCAACAGTGGGTTTCATCTCGTGTGGCTTACCTGGTGGCTTACTTACATTATGGACCTATTTTACTCATCAGATAGGCATAGAAAGACAAATAAAGTGACCTTGGGTTAGCAGCTTTGCAAATGGCGATGAGTGATATGCGAGTTCCACTCAATCAGCCTCCGTAAAGACGGCACCTTCAGATATCCATCCACAGCTTTATCCATATTCTCGGTACTTATAGACCAGCTAGACAAATTTACTTTCAACTCTGATGTGAGGAGACTGGGTTATGCTCAGCTGAGATTTCGTCCAGTAGGTGGAGAGAACCTATGCTGAAAAGCGGAGAAGCACCGTACAGCTGTTTCATCTTTGCTGGAAATCACCAGTAGTGATAACCTCACGAGTTTCGTGGAGTTTTCAACCCGTAATCTGCCAGCCAGTAGTTCGAACACGTAACCTTCCGACTACGGGCAACTGATCAGCACTGTGACTGTCTTGCACCTGGACAGAATATAGTGCCAGTCATCAACCAAACACAGAAATTAAATCACGTGATCACATATTGACTGACTGGCTCCTCGAGTGTTGACTTCTCGGATAGGAGTTTCACTCATCCGGTGAAATTATTCTTCCTTCTACCTAGTTGGAGGTTGATGATATTGTGGGCGTATTTGGTTATTTAAACAGAGATTTCTCCAATCAAAGCCAAATGACAGTTTACTGTTAAAGTTCGGATCAACGCTGACCCAAGATTTTATATCGTGGTGAATTTTAACCCGTACTCTTCTGATCACTTTGGAGTTTGATATCCAAAGTACAAAGTTATATTCTAAACCACTAGTGTATTGCCATTGGCGTTAGGAACAGACAACCTTCTGTTCGTGCATGTTCAAGAAGTACCCCGATGTCTGAATAGTTTTTAGGAGTTTACTGACAAAACCCCGCCTTCATTGTACTACTTCTGCTCTGAGTTCAGAAAATCAACAACATGACAAAAGATTTTTCTCATCTGTTCTAGTGAATAAATAAGGAGTTTTCAGGCTAAGAATATAAGATATTGACATTTTGGTCGATGTTTTATCCTGTGGGTGGAATGAAAATGTGTTGAAATCTCAGAAAACGTTGAAAAGTAGATTCGCCCACCAATCTTAACTAACTAAATATGTTTCACCAGGATACCCCATGTTGCAGTTGGTATATTACTTGAGGTAAAGCGATTCGTTATACAGACGCAACGCACTATTCATAAGGTTGCCGAAAACACTTGGACAGCCCACCTTCGGTTACGCCCTTCTTGATGCCCATCAGGAAGGCGCAGTCCCCGATTTTCCGTCAACTTTGTGTTCTAACAGCTGGTAACCATTCTCAAACCGTATCAGACCTATCTAATTAAATTCTGCCTAAATGCAAGCGAATCACTGCCACTCGTCGGCCAGTGGTCACGGAAGATCGCGTCTTCAAGTCGTCTTTGCAAGCTGTACAGTGTCTCTCACTTCTTTGGCCTAGTTCCACTTCACTCGCTGGGTAAAAGCTCCGCCAAGAATATTCTTCGGTCATTCTTTGCTTCAGCAAAGAGGCTGACTCCACTGAATCCAGCATTTTCTGGTGAAAATTCCGGTTTCCTATATTGACGTGCTTGGATTCAGTCTTGGACTCGCCTCCAAACCATCCGGCAGCTGTGATACAATTAGGTATGAGGAAACAGCCTATTCATGTGTCATTCAATATCGCTTTTCTCCCTGGAGCCATTGCTTGCTTCAACGGTTACAGTACCTAATTTAGTGTGTATGAATCTGCTGACATCTTTATATGACATGTCAAACTGTACTCGAAATCTGCGTTTTGTTCACTCGTAACTCCGCCTGTGAACGCTGGTCACAGTGTGCGGTCGCTCAAGAATTTAAACTTACGGATTTTGAGGTAGCTGGTGAAATGCCGCATTGTGACAATTAAGTGTGAAATACAAACGTAGGTTCATAAAGTTAAATCGTTCTTCTCCCGCTACGCCTTATTTAGTAGTGAGTTGTGTACTATCTAAATTATCCAGGTTCCAATGACTTTCACATGCAAAAACTGGAATTGCCTTATAGGCGTTCTTGGCCTTTTAGATGTTTTAAATAATCCGAGCATTTGGTTCAGGTTGTAACAGTTACAGTGAGCTTAGTAGATAGGCGATTGAGACAAAAAACAGTACCTGAAAAATCTATTAGAAAAAACCGACTAGAGTGTCCATATCAGTAAGCCGTTTATCCAAACAATCAAGGACAGGTAGCTGACTCTGACTTACCTGGTCTTTAGGAAGGATCTTTTCGTATTTTGCTGCAAAATGTAACGGAGTCAGACCATCTTTGGCTTTCAAATTGACATCTGTCAGAGGGAAACAAAAGTGGTGGATAGGTTGTAGTTAGCTTCAGAATTACAACCGGAGTTTTTGAAAGGCTCACCTAAAATCAACGCTAGTACTAGGCCCCCAGTGAGGCTCATAAGTCACACTGATAAATCACAATCCACTTGCCAATAACCTCTGAATAGCCTTAAAAGTAGTTCTTGAATAATATACCATTTAGGCACCCCTTTTAGGCGTCCATCATCTTCCAGCTGACTACCTTCCGTCTTTCTGGCTGAAACGATTCAACTTCTAGTAATCAGAGGTGCATTTCGGCAATCCTTGATTTTATGGATTGTTGCTGAGAAATGCTTGAGCGGGCGAAGTTTTGATCATTTGTGATAGCTTGGGTTCCGACTACGTCGGTGTGTTCAACATCATTAGAAGGTGAAACAGTTGATTAAAAACGATTCAAAGTCTTCCTGAATTGCGGAAAATTGCCTGAAAATGAGACATCCTCTCACTAAGTGTATGTCACCAACGCAGGGTTGTATGGTGAACGGCAGAGTAACAGGAGGCTAATACTGCGTTCCTCTGATGCCGTTAAACAAACAGCGCCAGAAAAGCCTTGAATACTGCAGAAATACTTTAACATTTATTCAAAACCATTTCCACTACTTTATGTTGCTGATCAGGAGTTGACTCTTGATTACGACTGGCCGTTTGAATAGACGATCCATTTGGTTGGCTCAGCGCACTACAAAATAACGGCGAAAAGCTAATCTACTCAGTGCTGACGACGTCACCTAAGTTCATTACGCAACATTTTCAATCAGGTCGTCCATCTCAGCGAAAGAAGTAATCGATGACAGGGACTGTGACAAGTTATACAGTGTTGCGGAAGCCCGCGGGTCCTCTCAGTCAAGTTTGCACATAGCATAATGGACAATAAAGTCCATGTGCTTGATATTAGATGCTTCGTTTGAAGCTGGACAACATAAACCGATCAACAGTGTTGAGAGCTTCCCAGCAGTAGTAACATTTCATTTGTTGCAATATCACGATCGATAAAGTGCCTACTAATCAACCTGAATCCATCAGATGGAACCACTTAAAAACCTTCAGTTGCCCTATTTAGGAGTTGTCCATAAACCTCACAACAAAAGCTAGGGCATCTGCTTTTGCACCAAATATTTACTACCACCAAAAATCCAGATAACACGTGGTCAGCTATTCGGACATGAAATGTCAGACGCAAGGTATGTGCTATCACTGATTTGATTCACTTTTTGCTGAGAAATTGAATGTAGGCCTGACAACCTCATTTTCTGATGGACTCCCACTGACGCTTTGTTGTGCATTTATCGAGTACTTGTCAGCTTGTACAGCAGGAACCTAATGCATTCCGCTTTATTGCATGTCACATAAGTCTCAACCGGGGGATGTTTGGGACTACCAGATGATCGGCAAAGAAGACAAGACGCCGACTAGCTCTGACTGACTTTGGCCAATTGGTCATTGTTCTCATCTAGCTAGTATCACTTTTTTAGGTTCAAACAGCATAGACTCATCGTTCGTTCACCATTACTAAATGACTTGTTTTGTAAATGGACGGTGCTTGTTGTTTGGCGCGAAACAGTTCTTACTGAGGCTGCGGTTACGAGTGTGTTCACAAAAAGCACAAGCTGGTCAAATTACGAAACGACGGGGAATGAAAGAGGACAAACCCAAACTGAACCGGCATGAGTGAGCTGCGAGGCTATACGCAGGACTGCATAGAATCTATTGATCGATATCAACGAAGCTGCGAGGCTATACGCAGGACTGTATAGAATCTATTGATCGATATCAACGAAGCAATCACATCATTGAAGGCATGACACCTACAGTTGAAACGTTATTTCATGAACTGTCTTTGCGGTTTACACAATACTGTGTACACTTGAGGGATTGAATATTCAGATTTGACAATTAATTCATAACCAGACGCGAGAACTCACTACGTAAACAGAAAGCATTGTGAGTTCCTTCTTCCTAATCCCCGGACTTCGGTTTTGTCGCATAAAGGTATTCCTCAAGCCAATGAAATTCCAGTTACCCCCTGAATACTATTCTGTTAGACGCGATAGAATAGCGAGCAGGCTAGGGGGATGAAACGTCGTTAACTTCCAAATTCTTATGGAGGCTGATTCAAAGCATGAACCAAAGAGCTCATCAACTGCTTGAGATGTGACCCTGAAAATCTCTTTCAAGGGGGTCACACCATGGGTTGGTCTTGAAAATTTCACTTGCCTCCTGTCCTACATGTTCCAATGATTTAGGCCGCTTGGCCGGAGTTTGTTCTTTCAATTCAGTCCATATTGAAGGGTGTGTTTCCACGGTCGACGAAATGCATGGCCATGCATTTGTCCTTTTGTCAGTTACTCCTACACTAGTGACCTCAAGCTTCTCGGATGTATTTACCGTTTTTTGCTTATTACAGTTATCTGCACGTAAAACTGAGATCCACTGAATTGAAACATTCAAACATTTTGGAGTGGCATTAAAATGGACACAAAAAAGTACTTACTTGTAATAGGCAAGCATCTTGTCTCAGTTGGTGCATCACACACGGTCGTTCAGCTCGATTCGGGAATTCTTCAACTCCCACTCATGATACTGAATGCGGAGCTTTAGACCATATACGCACAGATGGCAGCTGACATTTCAGACCACTTGCGTTCGTTTTCTGGAGGTAATTACGCTGAACCAGCCAACTGCATTAACACCAAGCAACAGTAGCAGCGACTGCTCGTCTTATGACGATGGTGCCGGAAATAGATAGCTCGGGTGCGCCAATTGACCGTTCGCCGAGAGTAATATTTCGATTGTAAACTTTTCTTCTATAGCCGAGGCGACCTCGTCAGTGCAGGGAAGGGTGGGCAGTTTCCGCTTATACAACAAGCAACCATAGTGTTTCCAAAAGATATCTAATATCTCTAGCCTGTTTGGCTGGTTGCGTAATCCGTTTGCATTGTGGTCTGATTCACTTGCATCCGGTTGGTTTGTTGAACGATTTCAAATTGACGGTCCAGTCCTTTCCCGTGATTGTCCTTTTCCAACCCAGCTTTATGGTCTGTTTTTTCTACTCAGTAGGCCGGTTGGATAAAATTTGTTTTTATTAGTTTCTTCTCTGCACTTCATTGGTTCGTTAGTTATTGGTTATTGATTTCACACGAGAACTGGAGTACTGTCTGTGCTGATTCATGTAAAAGTAACGTTATAATGATGGCGCTAAATAAACCACCATTTTCGGCAAATCAGGCTTTAGGCCCATTCGGGTTTGTTCTGTACCGTGTGCCCGGTCAGTAGCTAAGTAGTTGATTTCTTCTAGCGGGGTGTCAGTAGTGCACAAAATGTTCATTCATTCTCAGTCAGTGGTTTGTCCGTTTAAATTAGAGGGGAATTACAGAGGTTAGGATGTGGCACCATTTGTACAGCTATTTTAATAAATGAGTACCTCTCGTTGATAGTACATCCACAAAGACGGACCTATTGTCAAATCCATAACTGTGTACAGAACTAGCAATGCTGTGGAATGTAGGTAGCTCGGGTGCGCTGTTTGGTTGTTGGTCTGTTCGCCGAGCTTGGCAGTTGGATTGCAAACGTTTCATCACCAATCGAGGTGACATCGTCAGTGCAGGGTTGAGTGGGTGAATGCCTCTTCTTCTGCCTGTGATTATATAGCTTCTAAACAGTATCTGGTAGTTCTGGAAACGGTCGTCGTGTGGTTTGATTGGTCCCCTTTGAATCTGACGTGGTCTCAAACTCCTGTGTCTGGTTGGTTCGTTGGATGCATTCAATTCGGCAGTTCTGTATGTGGTTCTTCTGCTGTGATGCCGAATGGCTTCCACCCGATGATTGTTCAGTAAGTTGTCTGCAACTCATTCAGCCTTGATCTTCTTTAGAGTGGGACGATTCCGGTACGTTTCACGTTTCTCTCGAGTTTCGCGATGAAGGCGCCCGCTGGTGTCAGCTCAAGGGGATATTCGATCATCGTCACAATAACCTGCGCGTATATGTGACCTTGGAAGTAAAACTTGACTTTTCCTGTTATGACCATGCTTTCGAGGTTGACTAGAACGCTTTGAGCGATTTTGTTCCATATGGGGCCAGTCTAGCGCACTTAGTCCAGTCAGTCTTGTTAAACTAATTGTTCAACCGAAAGAAAGTTTTACACGATTGAAGAATGAATCAGTGTCAGTGGACATTTTCCTGAATGCCCAAGTTTCACAGTGAAGTAAACTGTCGAAGAAACATAACGTGTGAGGGAATAAAGTTGCCTTTGTCTCTTATGTTTCATACATAGAGATGGGCTTTTAATTGTCTCCATAAGTGCTACGGTTGATGAGTGAAGCAGGCCTTAGATGTTAGGGAGTACTGTAGTTTTCATTCCCCGTCACAAAGATACTGAACCTTACTGTAGTGTGATGGCTCGCGCACCTTAGCAACTCACTGAGCTACACTAGGAGTGTCCCCGTAACACTCACAGAGTCTCCCATAACGGGTTGGTCAATGATTAGAGGACTGACAAACAGTCTCCCGGTCCTTCAGGTTAGGGGGTTGTAATATGTGGAAATGGTAATCCATTTGCATTTCTTGCAAAACACCAGCTTTCGGCTTTTGAGCCAAAAGCTTTGGCTGAGGGCCATGATCGTCATCCTATCTAGGTGTGGGCATCCTGACAGTATCCCAGGCCACGTACAATCATGATACCTACGTTAGGACAGCGAAGCATCGGTGCTGAACACTGATCTCATGCAGTCGATGAAGATGATGATGAGTCTCCATTTCGGGAAATCAAATGAAATACACCCTTTAAAATATCACGCAATTCAGTTTGCCGATCTCTAATCGGCTTAATAAAATAAAAATTCGGGGAAGTATCGGTTGGTAATAAGTGTTACATTTCCAGAAACCATTTTTGTCTTGAACAGTGTACACCACATCACATTTAAGCATAGCAAACTGAACACATCCGACCATGCCTCAACTGACCTGCTTTGGCGAATTCAATTAATGTTTTGACACAATCCAAATCATGTCTACGGGCTGCTTGGTGAAGACAAGAAAGTTCTGCATCCGCCACAGTGTTAATCAACACGCGTGTCTCATCGAGACGTTCCCAAATAAGTCGCTTGAGTCTCTCGACCAAGCCTTGTCGGACGAGCTGGAAATTATCAAACTTGGAACAGGCGGAAATAAGACCACTTACGTTACACATATCGTGCAACAGGTCCTCATTATCTTCGGCCAGGTTTTTAACTGGTGATCTTGATTTCGTGCCGAAAACATTGGGAGTTTCAGCTTCCATCTGATGGGCTGAAAATGGCAAACAAAATTGTCTTTAAGAGTAATAAAATAGACACTACGGAGAACACTAATACCGTGGAATTCAAGTGTTCGCTCACCAGTGCCATCTTTCTGCTTGAGTGAGCGGAGTTGAAAACATGTCTACAACCGTGTAGTGTTTCTCTCTCTAATCACTACTTGGCGAGCAATTTATGGGGTGCTTCTCTTGCTATCACTGCCGGTGATGATGATGCGATGTTTTTCGGTTTACTGCTTATTGTTTGTGAAAAGGACCGAGTTATTTTCTTGCAATGAATACTATAGATTGCGTTTCCTCGTATAAAACAACCCTTTTAATGAATCGTCCTCAGCCTAACCGCACATTTTCTTCAAATATCATTGAACCATTTCAGAAGAAGCTCAGAGGCCTCTTTGATCGAAGGTTGAAGAAATAAAATTGCCTCAGTGATTTCAGCAGCCACTCGTGTAAAGTGCGGTTCTCGGTGAGATTTTCACAAATGTTCCAAGTGTCGTAGTGATTTATAATATACTGTCATATTCGGTTGAGATTTCATCCTGTGAGATAAGCCATTTTGTGCTGGAAAGCTGAGAATCAATGTGCAGCTGTTTCATCCTTGGTGAAAATCATCAGCAGTTTGCAGCTCAGGAAACCCAGAGAGTTTCGAGCCCGTATCATTACTGACAGTGGTTGAACACTAAACCGTTCAGTCAAGAGGGGCTAATCAGCGTGTGACTCGCCCTCACCAAGATAGAACCGTAAGGAAAACCACATCACGTAGTCACATATTGGCTGACTTCATAAAAAGTTTGCGCACCTTAGCAACTCACTGAGCTACACTAGGAGTGTCCCCGTAACACTCACAGAGTCTCCCATAACGGGTTGGTCAATGATTAGAGGACTGACAAACAGTCTCCCGGTCCTTCAGGTTAGGGGGTTGTAATATGTGGAAATGGTAATCCATTTGCATTTCTTGCAAAACACCAGCTTTCGGCTTTTGAGCCAAAAGCTTTGGCTGAGGGCCATGATCGTCATCCTATCTAGGTGTGGGCATCCTGACAGTATCCCAGGCCACGTACAATCATGATACCTACGTTAGGACAGCGAAGCATCGGTGCTGAACACTGATCTCATGCAGTCGGTGAAGATGATGATGAGTCTCCATTTCGGGAAATCAAATGAAATACACCCTTTAAAATCTCACGCAATTCAGTTTGCCGATCTCTAATCGGCTTAATAAAATAAAAATTCGGGGAAGTATCGGGTGGTAATAAGTGTTACATTTCCAGAAACCATTTTTGTCTTGAACAGTGTACACCACATCACATTTAAGCATAGCAAACTGAACACATCCGACCATGCCTCAACTGACCTGCTTTGGCGAATTCAATTAATGTTTTGACACAATCCAAATCATGTCTACGGGCTGCTTGGTGAAGACAAGAAAGTTCTGCATCCGCCACAGTGTTAATCAACACGCGTGTCTCATCGAGACGTTCCCAAATAAGTCGCTTGAGTCTCTCGACCAAGCCTTGTCGGACGAGCTGGAAATTATCAAACTTGGAACAGGCGGAAATAAGACCACTTACGTTACACATATCGTGCAACAGGTCCTCATTATCTTCGGCCAGGTTTTTAACTGGTGATCTTGATTTCGTGCCGAAAACATTGGGAGTTTCAGCTTCCATCTGATGGGCTGAAAATGGCAAACAAAATTGTCTTTAAGAGTAATAAAATAGACACTACGGAGAACACTAATACCGTGGAATTCAAGTGTTCGCTCACCAGTGCCATCATTCTGCTTGAGTGAGCGGAGTTGAAAACATGTCTACAACCGTGTAGTGTTTCTCTCTCTAATCACTACTTGGCGAGCAATTTATGGGGTGCTTCTCTTGCTATCACTGCCGGTGATGATGATGCGATGTTTTTCGGTTTACTGCTTATTGTTTGTGAAAAGGACCGAGTTATTTTCTTGCAATGAATACTATAGATTGCGTTTCCTCGTATAAAACAACCCTTTTAATGAATCGTCCTCAGCCTAACCGCACATTTTCTTCAAATATCATTGAACCATTTCAGAAGAAGCTCAGAGGCCTCTTTGATCGAAGGTTGAAGAAATAAAATTGCCTCAGTGATTTCAGCAGCCACTCGTGTAAAGTGCGGTTCTCGGTGAGATTTTCACAAATGTTCCAAGTGTCGTAGTGATTTATAATATACTGTCATATTCGGTTGAGATTTCATCCTGTTGGATAAGCCATTTTGTGCTGAAAAGCTGAGAACCAATGTGCAACTGTTTCATCCTTGGTGGAAATCATCAGCAGTTTGCAGCTCAGGAAACTCAGAGTTTCGAGCCCATATCATTACTGACAGTGGTTGAACACTAAACCGTTCAGTCAAGAGGGGCTAATCAGCGTGTGACTCGCCCTCACCAAGATAGAACCGTAAGGAAAACCACATCACGTAGTCACATATTGGCTGACTTCATAAAAAGTTTTACCATCCTGTGAAAGTGTTTTTGGAAGGTCAGCTTTGATATGTTGCCCCATTTGCAGCACTCAAACAGTTCGATACACCTGAACATCTGTCATCCTGGTACATAGAGGGATTTCGTAATGGTCAACCTGGTCATCTGAGGTAATACGATCGGGGATAAAAGCAACGGAGGCCGCAAGATGATGAGCCAGTCAAAGCCATGCCACGTATCATGAGCCGTGTGGTTGAATTTTGGCTGTCATTCACACTGCTGATTAATCACTTGCCTCCAAAAGATAATGTCCAGCTGGATTTCGCTTGACTTGATATCTAAATGCTAACTAGAGGGAAACTACTGAGAATCTGAATTTTCGGGTTCAAGAATTCTGGTCACAAATCACTTGAGCTTTCTGACTTCCCACCGCCACTTGTGCATTGTCTAAAACTTCTGGCCAGTTATTCTGGTGGAGTGCTAATAACATGCTCATTTCGCAAGTCAAACGCCCGAAGTTTAAATCCTGTGGCGGCAGAGGTATGCAGTGGTGATGTGCAGAGCTTCAGTCCTATAGTGTGCCGTCACCAGGATAACTGTGCCAGGACAGAAGGACGAGTTTTTAATCGAAGGTGATGTGGAGGTAAGAGTGGAACATGTGGAACATGTTTCCTCAGGTACTTAGTACTGTCGTCTGTTTGAACCAAGCCCGAAGAAGCAAGCACAAGAGAGACTTGATGGTTTAGCCGTTCCCAGGCTGTCGTCCAGCTGAATTCGACGTATAAAACCGTGAAGGGAGTTGCAACGTATGGTCTGTTCCCCCGAGAGAGATGGGAAACTTCATCGTCGCAGTGAAAACGGCTAACTTCTGGACTTATACCTGTAAATAATACCTGTTACTACTACTGAATAAAACTGGCTTATTTCAGGACCCTCCACTTTTATTCAACCATGTAATGCAAGAGGTTCCTTGTGAATAGCCAAGAGATATTGTTTCGGCCAAACCGGGATAAATTTCAGAATAAAATAGAAACGCCATCAAGCTACAAAAAGCACCTGGAAAAGTTTTAGCAACTTAGTGACACACGGGACTCTATCTGAATTCCGCAAGTCAGTAAAACATGATGCGCGTCAACTTTTCTTTTCTTGGTAAATACTGACTGTCTCTGGTTTGGTGATCTCATGTTGTGATTCCACTGGTAACATTCCTACCTAAGTTTGTTTCCTCAGTGTGCACATGATGGTATCTGGTTACACATTTAACTTGTGTAGGTGTAGAGCAAACAATAACTCAATGGTGACCAGTCTTGCAGTTTAACCAGGGTGTGCAATTCGACAGATGCATATCGATTTGGTTTTTACTCACCTGAGACCAAAGTGAATCTTGCGTTTATGATGCTCCCCAACTGAATGTGTTGCACAAAAGCCGCCTCATGTTTCAGTGGGTGCATTATTCAAAGTGTCAAGATTTAATTTTACAAAGAAAACTACTTATACGGTTTTCGAAAACTCTTAACCAGTCTGCTCTCTGTTTTGCCCTTCTCGGAACCCATTGGGTAGGCTCATCATAGGAATTTTTGTCAACCTTAGGTTCCACTTGAACTTAAATTGCACGACCATATTTATAAACGTATCAATATTACTTTCAAAAGAGACTCGTCTGAAACCCAAGAAAGATGAAAGCGGTCGTAGGCAATCGAAGAGCTTTCAGCAACCTTCAGAGTAGTTTGCTTTTTAGGTATGAGATAACTGTGCCTACTGGACGGCAAGCCGATATCCAGTGGAGCTAAAAGTTAATAAGAACGTTTTCATGTGTGTGCTGCTCTGAGGCAGAGTGCAGGTTGATACGCCGCTGAGTCAAATTTAGTGCAACAAGGCAACTCCCCGACAAAGTTACCTAACTTTTAGTGTGATATGTTTTAAAAAACATGTTTCAAGAAAAAGTTGGCGAAAATTCGCAAGATTCAAGCTATGAAGAAAATGCAACTGATCAGAGACTTTACTCTTACGTCAGCCTCTTACATCAATAAATATGGCGAGTCCACACCAGAAGGGGCGAACCACTCTACCAGAGTTTTGCTATTATCCATATCCAATGGCCATGCCGGGTTTTGAACTCCGGATATTTGATATTCTCGATCATCACGCACTTGTGGCATCCTAATTGTCACTTCTAAACAGACAAATATGTTCACACTTGAGCAGTGTGGTAGGTTGGTACAAATTACCGCCTTCATTGACAGCTAACCTCGGGGTCCATGTTTTCTCCATATGCTGTTGTCAGCACTCCATTCTCTGTATGATCGAGTGTTTTTATGCCATACGAATTCTAGAGTTCACATGATTACCTTGCCTGTCAGAAGTCCACACATAGTGTCTCCACAATAGTTCATTTTATTTTTTAGGATGTAAAGTAGTTCCCTCTCTTGATCTCAGCAGAAATAGTTAACAGAGCCGCATTTATTGCCTTTCCAGTATGCGTGTTATATCACACCATATTATCGGAAATCTGGTGCTGTTGTAACCTTTAATAATACAGAAATCAGTTTTGTTAGCGGTGAATCTCGTGCCTCGGGAAAGTGGTTAAGCATCAGCAACTAGAATGTATCCAATCCATGTGTTTTGCAAAATTATAGATTTATAAGAAACTTCAGCGGCTCTAGTAGTTCGTAACCCAGTTCTTTTACTGTTCAGATGACGCAGAGTAACAGACAAATGGCTCGGAAAAAAACTGGACTGGGAACGCTAACACAATAAGGTCCCATGGAAACGATACGGAGGTGGTCTAGTTCAGGTTCAGATTACTGAAAAATACTATTTACCCTGTATTCATAATTCCAGTGCAAAGTGACCACTATTTGAGCTGCACTGGCATCGACGTTTGACTTTATAGGTTACAAGTGTTTACTTTCAAATTTAGATGTTCTATCTCTTTCAAATAATTTTGTAACTCATTTTGAACGCACTGGCTAACGATTGTTGGAGAGTATCCCTTGGCCGTCGACTGCTTAAGGCTTTCGGCTTTAAAGAGGCAAAAAACAATATGGTTGTGTGACAGTGTAAAACTTTTCTCTAAGAGGGTTTCTTGACGTGGCTTTGGTGTACCCAAGACAGGATATTGCAATCCAGATATGTTTTTCCGATGTTTTAAATTATCTGTGCAAACGCATAGGCATGGGCACGCGCCCATTCCGTCGCTAGCCAGTACATGCATTCTTGCTGAAGATGACGCCGCAATCCATAAGCTAGTAGGTGCCATATGAAGAACAGTTACCAATTTATGCATTTCACCAACAGTCAAGCGCAAATGGTATGCCGTATCACCATAACATATCAGCATTTTCCACAGTGGCCTGAAATCTACTAAGAATGTAGGTATAATGGTTTCTGTAGATACTCTTACTTCTTCTGGCTGATTATGAGTTGGATTTAGTTACATTCTTGTCGGATAGCGTCAACATGCAGTTGTATTTAAGCTAATTATGCAGCCACGACGAATAAATGTAGTATCTTTTTGCCGCTGACAAACAAAATACATGATGACTGGTGGACGAATTGATGTCCATAAAAGATATTACTGACACTGGTAGGATGCCGCCTCTTACCGCAATTACTGGTAGCTTAGCATCACCTATCCTTCAAAATCCTACCATGAAATGATTAAAATTGCGCTCATAGTGTGCAGTCACGTGCTATACTGAAAACAATGCAAATAACATAAAGTTGGCTATCTGTGACCAGAACTTGCCTGCGTTCTTCACAACCAATCACAATATTTGTCTCCCAGAGCCAAGATATGACAAAATCGTACTGGAACTCAACGTGAAAATCTTCTTTTAACCTGAAACCTAGCAGCAAGCTCTAGACTCCCTTCTTCAAAATTCTTAAGACCATCGGTGTGCGACTTTCCGGATTACAATATAATGCATTTCATCAAGCTTGGTAAAAATGACAGCTGCCACATTCCAGTGGCAAACTAAAAACCCTGTACACAGAGACACAGCAAAAAGTGCAACTGTTTTTTTGTTAATTCCACTGAAAAGTTGATAAGGGCCTTTTTAAAACAAATCTTTACACAAGCCCAGTCATTGTTTTAGTCGTCCGCTCTACAAACAAGTCACAGTGACAATCAAAATAAATAGGGTTTAGTACTGAGTAGAGGCTGGAGAGGGGATGAATTTAGACTGAAAATAGTCTATAACTTATTTTTTTCATCAATATGAGTTGGACTGAAGAAGGCAACAATTACTTCGGCCGTGCACTTACTAATGAGTTTCGTTGCACGCGATGCTAAAATGAGCCAGGGGTTTCTCTGTTTGCTTCATCTTTGATTCTCTAAGACCGTACCACTTAGAATCTTAGTTAGACCAGTAATACAGCCTTAAGCAGGTGTGCAGTTTGCGAACCAACCCCCAAAGACTATGGTGTTTGTGACTACCTTTCTCAAAATAATAGATCGCAGATAATGTGTAACTAGCCGTTCACAGGAAATGTACTATAGATACTTACATTCGTGAAAGACACTGAATAATAAATGGTGTGCGTCACTTATAAGAGATAAAAAACCGTAGAACTACACTTTGGGAAGCAATGGGACGGTGATATCAGTATCGGTTCCAAACTTCCGGTTTTTAAATATATCCCTAATGTTATTCAGGTGTTGAGCGCTCACCCATGACAGAATAAAATACCAAATTCTCTCATCAGCACCCTCTAAGCCACCCTGAGCCATTTCGTTGTCACCCTAGTTTCTTCTCAATCTAAGAGATATGAGTACCCTGTCAACAGTGCCTGGTTTCTCCCAATTTCGGAGTAAGAGATCTGGGTGTATAAATCACTGCGTCGCTTTCAACCGACTGCATCATAACAAAGTTGTTGGGTACCTTAAGCATTACTCAGCATGACCTTCAAATTCTACGGCTATAGAAGTTTATATGTTGCTTGAACTTCTTGATTGCGCGACTTGTTTCCAGCCTTGTTCTCATAACCTAAAGAAGCTCACCAAAGCTGCCTTCGAACAGTGTAGGTTGTAATCGTTCTGTTGGCTTTTCGCCTATCAAATACGAAGGGCCGACGATTTTCGAGACTTGTGTAATGTCGTTTGCGTAGCCTGTGAGTTTGAGATTTATTGTTACTACGTGGTTAGTCATTAAAAATAGCGGTGCGTCTATTGGCACAGACGGTGATCCGAGTGTCTACTATGATTTTAACTGCTGTAGCTTCCTCGAGGTTCGAAAAAGAGGCAATAAGGATTAATTTTAAGAGCATAGAATTTTAGTATTTTCATGCTGTCTTTCCAGAACTTGATATTTATACACAGTGATATTTCATCCACTTGCTTTTCCTATCTAGCTGCTCAGCCATTCATATTGTCGCTTCTAAAACACTTCCTACTACTCGTTCTGCAGCGACGTCTTTGACCGCTACCGATGCCATCGAGTGCGGGTCTATATTTGTGGAACCTCAAAATCCAGAATGTCAGACCTACGTACAATAGTCCACTAACCGGTTTGTCGCCAGTAACACAAGCAACTTCTTCCCACATTAGACTGAAAAAAGTACTGCACAACTAAAATAGCTAATGTATTGAAAAGTCTATATAGGGACTGAGATTTGAGCGCCAAAATCGTTCTGATTTGTGACATACTTCGCATCCTTGTACGCTGATGGAAGTTCTTGTATCCCGTAGAAATCTTCAAACAAGTGGTTTCCCTGGATATGTTTAGTATGGCAAGATGACGGAGTGAAAAATCCATCTGTATATCCATACGATCTTCCTGATTACCGTTCGTTCACACGGAATAGGGGCTCATTTTTATAGTATTTCATGATGTTCGAGTTACGACATACTTCGATCCTTGTACGCTGATGGAAGTTCTTGTATCCCGTAGAAATCTTCAAACAAGTGGTTTCCCTGGATATGTTTAGTATGGCAAGATGACGGAGTGAAAAATCCATCTGTATATCCATACGATCTTCCTGATTACCGTTCGTTCACAGGGAATAGGGGCTCATTTTTATAGTATTTCATGGTGGTTGAGTTACTTCATGATGGTTGAGTTACGCCTTCCAAAGTACTTATATCGACATTCTTCAAAATGTTTCAGGACCACCTTCTAAGACAAACTAGGCCAGAGTGTCGTTCCAGTATACGTTGATAAGTCTCAAATGTCAACAGGTGCTAGGGAGCCTGTCTGTGTGCTGCGATTCGAGCTTCAAACCATCCGTATATTACTTGACGCTGAGATCAAGTGTGGAAGCTTCAGATATCCCTGTTGATTTGTCACTTCAAAGAAAAAACGGAGTTTTCTCGGCCGTTGTGATGACTTTAATCAACGGCGTTGCCAGAACCTGCACAGGTTTTGAATCCGACGTCGTGCCAAAAGTTTTATATGTCACGTTGCGAATGTTCCTCCGAACAACATAAAAAATTGAAGCTCATGTTTTGTTTCACTACCGAATGATCATAAGGCCCCAGATCGCACCCTGAAGTGTGATCTTCACCCGGAATTTGGGTCCAGCTCATAACCTGTGTGCCAACATCAGGCTTCCTTGACCGGCCAACATAATCAGAGAATGTCAGAAATCGGCAGTTTGTACTTTCGATAACGCCTTGCTCCACTATTCACATCAGCTCCAAGATGTTGTTTATTTCACTGAGTTTTTCAACACTCTCACAGCTACAGGTCGTCAGAAAACACTGACCACAATGAGACCAGATGGAGCGCCCAAAAACTGACACAAGCTTAAAGTTCCCATGGTGTTCATCTTGGGTTTGATATTTCCAGCTCGAAAGCGTGTGTATCCGTAAAATGGTGTTCCGGTGCCAGTTAATCTTTGAAAATCTTCGCAGTGCAAAATTGAACTCACTTTCAGCGTCAACAATTCCGAACACACACTAATCGCAAGCGAAAACTCCGTGCAAAAAACTCATCCGGAACATGCATATGTTTGGAGTAGGCATCTGTTGGCATACTGTGTGGGGAGGAACTCAAAATGATTCGGTAATCTTGTCAAGGAAGTTTGTCTGCGATCGAACATTGTTTCAAAGCCACCAAGAGCATTTTATTTTATCCGCTGTACCTTAAATGCTTACTAGGTGACTTTGGATCAACCAGCTTTTGTCATATTCCAAGATCATCTAAAATTATACTTTGACGTTGACATATGGTTGAACGGGGAACAGGAATTTGCCCATAATACCCAGTCTGAGATCTGGAATCTTAAATAATTCAGCAAAAATCCAGCTATAACTCTGGATTTTTATTTGACACTATCGACTGCGCCTTCCGGCTGGTGCTGTTACCACGACCTCGTAAACACTTTCTTGTTTAGCAAAAATTCAGCTATACCTCTGAATTTCATTTGACACTATCGACTGCTCCTTCCGACTAATGCTGTTACCACGACCTCGTAGAAACTTTCTTCTTAGTTCGTCAAATACAAACTGGATCTGCACGTTTAATACCTAATTTTCGACTGTATAGTTACATATAGTCGCTGAATGACGCTTTCGGTATCACTAATTTGTGTCAACAACACTCATCTCATGCATGTGGAGACAGTGTAAGTCGCCAGGGAACATTGTTTAAAAAACTTTACACCCTACGGAAATTTCCGAAAGGAGAGCGACTGGAACAAACACATAAAGACGCCGTTGCAGTGCATATAAACCAAATTAAATTTCTGAGTTATTAAATTCCTACGGAGCCTTTTATGAACTCCTCATAGGTCACGAAAATAAAGCATCGAAAATTTGTTGTAATAGTGATATTCGCTCCTTCCTCATTCAGTCACCACGATATCCCATATGCCTATCGAAATTTTGCCAAGGTCACATACGTTCCGGATTTGACGGATCTCACGGATTCACGGATTGATACACAGGATCGAGGCTTTTGCCCAAGTTTCCCGGGTCGGTTTTGTTCTTGTCGG
>NW_008751781.1:931836-943005 GCF_000715545.1 Opisthorchis viverrini
TTTCACGAATTTGCACGAGGGAAAAATGAAACCGATTTCGAACGTACCGCGCGCATAGACACACAGATTCGAGGCTTTCTCTCAAGTATCTGGGGTCGGTTTGGTTTTCGCCCCTCGCCTACTTCCGTTAAACTTAAGGCAAAACCAAAAAAGGTGTGGTACCGCTATTCAAATTCTCGGCGTGATGCAGTAGTGTTGCCTGCACGAGGACACAACTGAGAAATCGTCTGAAAATGCTTGGAAGTGGGTGCTACCTGAAGCGTGAGCTATTCCATGCACCAACTATTAGAAATGAGAAAAAAATTACCTGATTAAAGTGTGCTCTCTGAGCTTGAGAGTCTCCCCATCGTATTACCACCGTGTGTTAGTTGGGTCCACGATGAAAAGCCTGTTGGTCAAACCTTGTTCATACAAGGCATTAGTAAGTATGAGGTCTTTGGGAGACAACGATACACCAGGGAACGAGATCGAGCACCGCAAAACTCGTTCTATAGTTCATAGATTTCAGGTCAGTAACAGTTTTCGTATCAACCCAATGTGGGTCTCGTCATTCTCGCGTCCTGAGCAGACAACTTGGTTGCCATTTTCAAGGAGCGGTCTGACGTAGGCCCTGTAGAGTATTTGGAAGTCCATGCAAGTAATACGGGAGAAGGTACACTAAATCATCTATGGAAATCCCAAATTGGGAGTACTGAGTTATCGGTAAAGAGGTGATCTAGAGTGGCCCGCGACAAAATGCTTTCCAGCATCTTGCACTGTGAGGCCAATAGGCCTGTAGCTGTCGGGTGAGTCGGTCACCAGTTTTTCAGATTACCGTAACAACCGATCTCTTGCCTTTGTCTGGCAAAATGCCTTGCCAGTGTGAACGACGCTTCATGCTGGATCTTGGATGGACCTCATCTGACCCCAACGTGCAGGACAGAAGTGTCTTGTGCAAGAGTAGGCGAAAGTTTTCGTTTACGAAGAGGAAGATGGCGAGAGGTCGTTCGTAGTTATCCTTTGACGTGTGTGATGAGGTCGCCGTGGCAGAATATGGTCCTGCATAGTGTTCTCTGTAGACTTCATGGGCGACTATCTTTTCATTGGTGGGTTCCTCTTTCTCGTCCCTCAAGATGATCGTGGTTCACCTATATCTGCAGCCACCCCATGTATTTAAACAGCATTTAAACAGTAAAGTGTGTTGGCTTGTTTTTTATTCCATTGGCGGATTTCTGGCCCACAGTATTTCCGTATCTTGCGAAACGCCAGCTCATACTCCGTGCATCCGGTGGTCAGCTTTTTGAAAAATAGTTGAGACGCTTCCCATAAGATGCCGAATCTCTTAAGGTAGCTTGTGGTCACTCCGATTGGGTGCGTCAACCCCGTGAACTTTCTGTAAAATGGCTTAGTGTAACACTTCCGCCTAACCTGGTCTCAGTTCAAAGTGATCAAGCAAGGTGCGCATCCCTGGCGTCTCGGTGGAATTGATGCAGCTACGACATTTCCAGGATCGTCATTTCACTGCGTGGGATGTGTAGGTATAGTGTGCATGTACATATAGCATGCAAATTATCAACATTGTCGATTTGTTCAAATAAGTGAATACGAGACTTGCATGAAAATGCGTGGGGTCTCATTGACAGACGAACTACCTGTAGCTGATGGACTACATATAATCATATTCGTCTGTTTCACCTAGCTGGCGCCCTGCAGCGTTGGTCGTAGCAGTCACAAATCTACTCACGGCAAGCAATTTGTTCCCTCCAAGACCCATCTTTTTTTAACACTTAACTTGCCTCGAATGACCGTTCACTGCCGCACTTATTTCAAACCAGAGGTTTCTGACACTCAGGCCTCTATGTTTGTTAATTCAATCCTACGGGGTGAGTCGGAACGAGAATGTTCAAGCGAGGTTGCTATGTACTTAAATCCGACCCATGTCAAGACTGTAATTTCAAAACTAATTCACACCATTCTGAGGTGCACTGTGGACGCCAATTTCGCCGCATGAAAACATATCTCTACACATTTCGGGCCCACGGGAGAACGCTCTGCTCCTCCAACGGACAGTTAAGCAACTCTCCTCCAGCTACCACTTCACGCCTCGTTCGATGACAGATGGCACTAACGCTGTCTAGGCATCCTGGACTAAGTTCCGGTTCTTTGAATGTAGCAGACATTTCTTATTTGAACGGACAGTGCACTTTGACCTATGTTGTCGCCGTAATCGTCAGGTACAGCCCAGAGAAAATGCCATCTCCACTAGATCTGGTTATCAACAATTAAGGTCACTTCTTTGCTAAAGTGCTCATTAGGGCCCTACAAGGCTTTTAATTTCATATGCTGCTGGGCCAAATGCCCATAACGCCGTACATAGATAGGAAACTGCCACCGCACACGCTTCTCTGGAATGCTGAACCGCCTTGACCAGCTTGAACAGAGATCAGCTTCAGTGACAGAAGTGCAAACAAATTTGGTATACCTTTCGTTTCAAATAAAAATGCCCGCAGCCGAAGGCATTCGGAGACTCGCTACGGATTCGGTGTCTTCCAAAAATGAAGTCTCAAATACTGCTCAAAAAGATGACTGAGGGCGTCACCAGTTGGCGTTTTGTTAGTCCCGAAAACAATACAAACAGAAATATGCCAACAAAACACAGACCATCAGACTAAGTTATCAGGCTCCACTCTAAAATACGAAAAAGGCGCTCAATAGGAACAAGTGACGCCGCCGAAGAAATCAAATAACCGCTATCTATTTTGGGGAAAGAAACGGGAATTCACATGTGGTATAGTATCAGGCGGAGAGAAAACACAGTTGGCTTGTTTTCTGACCTCACTGTATCCACAATTCGCAAAATGCATCGCTGAGCAGTTTCCGACAGACCTAATCGCCACAGCGGAGGATGGTCGCAAAATGTTTCTAGAGATAAACTCCTTCAGAAGTGTAGGACTAGATGAGCTTCGTTCAACCATCCTGAACCTGATATCACCCAGCTTAATGAACTTTTCCGAAGCGATGTTTCCCCGGTTGTTTGATGAAGGCAACCTCCCATACTCTGGAACAAAGCGACGGATGACACAGTCAACAAATCTGCTAACCGCCAGTCACCCGGCCACCACAAGCGTGATAGCTTGACTAGCATACTAGACGAGACGACGGAAAGAACACTGAAGCAACTTAAGCGCCGATATTCGTCTGGTAGACGCGTCAGTCACCTACAGCTTTATAAGTCGAACGAAAATATTTGCCCAACAAATTGTATTTTGCCCTTTTAGTGCTGAAGTCGAAGAACAAACTCAATCTTTTGAGTGCGTTTCGATTTTTCGCCTTTCTTAGATTTTGGCGCGCATTTAATTTATCATGCATGTCTCTAACCGCAAAATATCTGCAAACTCCTGAAGGCCAGCTATGGGAAGCCAGCTATGGGAAGTTGAAACACTGGTGCCTGTGAACGGGACTTGGGCACTTCCGCCGTGACATCGAGCAATGTACCAGGAAACTTGACCGATTGTTACAGGTCACCGCCGCCCGCCAGCCTTATGTTCTTCATTGCAAGCCATCCAAGAATAAGTAATTGTCTATCATGATGATTACGCAGCTCACGGGGTCCGACAGCAGAGGATTCGGCATCCGCCTAGTCAGGCAGAAGATGCAAGTGCAAAGTTAGTTAGAGGAGACATGCCCTCCCATAATTTATCTAAACGGATAAACTTTAGGCTGCAGTTTTATAAAATATCATGTTTATAATACAACCTTTACTCTCGCACACACTAAACGGTTCGCGATTCATCAAAGGTCGTGATGTCTTACTTCGGTAAGAGCCGTTTTCCAATTCCAGGTAACTGTTGACCTTGAAGATCCACTCAGGTAAAGGGGAAATTGCCACAACAGCACCTTAGACACAAGCATCATTGACTATGAAGTAGTTACTTTGAAAATGTAGTTTCGAGGAAGGTTACTTATACTTGCCCAATACCGCCCTTAACAACCGTTTTGATTTATTGAGCAATGAACACCACCAAGGTAAGCAACCAGACCGGCAAAACTCCGAAGGAATGGCTGTGCAAGTGTGTTGTATCAAGAAAATAAAAGTAGTCACATAGACACAAAATCACAAACCTCAATTGTTTTCGACAAACGGTGAGGTATTCCAAAAATCAAGCAAGGTCAACGCGTGTCTCCTTGATCTGGTTTCCAAATGTCTTCTGGCACAAATCTTGTCGATCCCTCAATTGTTTTCGACAAACGGTGAGGTATTCCAAAAATCAAGCAAGATCAGCGCGTGTCTCTTTGATCTGGTTTCCAAATGTCTTCTGGTAAAAATCTTGTCGATCTGGGGTATGCAGACATCGTTATCATTTTTGAAGAGGAGAAAAAGGCACAAGTGTTTTTGAATGAACTGAATAGTAATTCTGTACACTGGTTTGAACCGTGTACCCGCAATATGTCACATTACCATAACGACGCCTGTTCCCAACAGATGTGTGGCGCACCGTCAAGCCTGATAATTGGGTTAATCAGGACGAAGCGTGAGTTTGTTTGTAGTTGCAAGTAATGGAAAAAGTGGGCTATAGGGTAAGATAAGGTCAAGAGAGGGAAGGATAAAATTGCGGGTATGTTATTCAACCAGGTATAGCAGTGCCATGCCATAATTGCACTGAAATGATTCGGTTTCTGGACAACCTCTTAACGGACGCCATTTTTTAGATGATTTGGCTTGATCGAACTGACCAAAGTCATCCCGTCCTTTGGCATGCACTTTGCAAGGCCATACTCGTGGACATGGTCAGAGAACACCACTTACAATCCCGGGGGAGGAACTCGAAGTTGTCGATCGTTTTAGGTATCTTGGAAGTCGTATTAATTCGAATGGTAGTGTGAAAGATGAAGTGCACGAATCTGCAATGCTCGGGTCGTGTTTGTTAATTTCAAACACATATGGCGTCAAGGCAGTACATCCGTGAATATCAAGTGCTCTAAACGGGCGGATTTGACACCGAGCGCCCGCCCACACACTAGTTCTTCGCTACAGCTGCATACATGAATGCACATCTGAGGACGCGAATGGCCCTCGGATCTTAGGGCTCAACTCTACACCACATGGTCTTATGACTGACAAGAAAACACCTCTCCTTAGCTTTAACTTCTCTGACCCAACAATGCGTATCATTGCGGAATCCCGCTATCGAATTATCGACGTACTGTTAGCTTTCTCGTTATCGCCTGTCGGACTGATTCAGCAAGTAGTGAGTTCACATTTACAACAGTAAGTCTCCAGGTTCAGAGCCGAATTGTGGACAAACAGACCTGCTGAGCATCTGGTGAGTTAGTTACTGCAACAATGTTTAATTATTTCTCTTAAATGATATCACGGAAAATGTGCACGAGTCCCAACTGATTATACATTTTTTTCAGAAACCCCTTTAACGAAAAAGTTGAGAACTGGACTGACCACACATTATTTTTGTACCGATGCAACCAAGAAAAAGATACCATTCGTTAGAGATGGTTGTATATTTTTTAGACATGGGTTGTTGGCAAGTGGACGACGTATGGATATGAAGAACCGCCGTTGGTCGTTGAATTAGTTTAATATGTATAGCTGGAACATTATAGTTAGCCACAAGCACGTGCGCGGGCCCGGCAGTTACTATAAGTGGCCTCAGTTTGTGACGTGCAGTATAGTTATGAGTACGACGGCCGCGTAGGTCGTTGGACTTGGGCATAGTTGGAGCCCCATAATCAGCGTTGCACATAAACAAGGGTCTTGCAGTTGCGATGAGTAGCTAAGGGAGGCGATATCGACTCCAGTTACGAGTGTGACGGGCCGTCGTTGGCCGTTAATTAAGATATCACGCGTAGTTAAGGTCTCGTTTCTATCGACCCGCATAGATACCGGCCTGGTCTTTACGATTGATAGCAGATATAAACAAGAGCGCGCACAGTTACGAGCATGATGGGCCATTATTGTTGGTTATATTAGAAAACTGCGCATAGTTGAGGCCTAATAATCAGCGACACAAAAATCACAGGCCTAGCAATTCCAAAAAATAGTCAAGGTAGGCGATATCGCATACAGATGCGATAATGAAGTCTGATGTTCGCCATTAGATTGGTTATGTGTGAATAGTTTAGGCCTCGTACTCATCTCGGGTCGCAGCTGACCCGGTGTTTATCATTAGTAACAAAGGTAAGCGACAACGCGCACAGTTACGAGTATGAGAGATTAGGTTGAATTAAGTTACCGGTTAATCAATGCCGCACATGAGCACGGAACTAGCAGTTACGGCAATTAGCCAGGCGACATCGAGCACATTATTGAATGTGACAGGCCATCAGATTAGGCTATCACGCATAGCTGAGGTCTCATTTTTACCGGCCCGTATGTATATTGTCCTGGTGTTCACCACAGATAGCAAAGAACTGGCATCGCGTATGGTTATTGGTATGAAAAACCATCGTTGGCCATTAGATTATGTTACTGTGCATAGGTGAAGCCTCATAATCAGCGCCACACGTGGACGCGGGCTTAACAATATTCGAGATGAGTGACAACACGTAGAATTACGAGTATAGGGGCCGCCGTTATTGATTGGATTAGGCTGCCGTGCACAGGTCAGGCCCCATAATCAGCGTCGCACATAGACACAGACACAGCAGTTACGACGAGTAGTCGAAGTGAGTGATAGCGGTTACCGTTACCATGACACTGGTGAACACCACCTACAGAGCGTCATATTCATGATGGGAATGATACCTGCAGCTGTCTCGTGACGTCATCTTGTCTACAGGCTACTTATGCATATTTGAGGAAGGGAATCATCAACAGGGGTGGCCCTCGCGTTGCCACTGAACAGTTCATGCTGTTGTCTAACAATGTTGTACTTAATGGGAGTTATTATCCACGGGAAAATGCGCTGTGACCAGGTTCGCCGAACAACATACATTTTTTGAGTATAATCGCATCTGTTACAGCTAAGGAGTATAGAGCAAAAAACGTCAACAACCTGTCTTCCAGGGCGAAATTAACATTATATATTCTTGAGATGTTTTTCATTCTCAAAGAACACCGAAGGACACCAAAATATGCCCAAATGCTATTTCCTGTTTTATGTCGCGTAAACCGGTGATGGTCCGTCACCTTGAAATTTCGCTCACTTGAACAAAATGCGACGTGTAGCATATCGCCGGAAGGTGCAAATGGATTGGACTAACTCCTCGTTAAAGTTACGACTTCGAAAGCCATATAGTTTCGGGGAAAACGGTTTGGGTGTGCAATATGTCAGCGGCGTCATTCAAGATGGGCGGCAATTTAAAATATATACGAAGTTGCAACACCGCCACTTTGTGTGATTCAAGAAATTCTACGCTCTTCCACCATGCAGGGCATGATTAACTTATTCGGTTCAACCTCCCCTCTTCCCGAATCGGCCTCCACAGTAACTCCACAATGTTTCGCTATAGGATCAGTCTTCTTTCTGGTGAACGACTTTCCGGATGTGTATTTGGCTTCACTTTGTGCGGATGACCCGAACTATAAAGTACAGGCTCTAGTTAGATTCAAATGAATGTCACTTCCACGAAGCAATGGCAGATTCTTCCGGCTAACGGAAAGTATACGTTTGTCGTTTGGTGGAAATCCGGTGAATGACTTTGCCGTGAATGGTGAAAACTGGCTAGAAGGCATTATGAAGCTGGGTATCAAAGAAGCTTAAGGTATTCGGTATTTAATACTGTCCTCCTCAGTCCAGGACGGAAAATCTGCACAAAGACGTTCGTCGTTCTTTGGATAATTTAGCGCACGTTACCACATGTTACTCGCATGGACGTTCAGATACTCTTGACGTCCACTTCAGACCGCGTCTCGCATAGGCCAAACAGGTTGCCTACCCAAGGTGCAAAAAGAAAGTGAAGCTCAAGGAACAGATCTAGTAGAGCTGCTTGCCGGTCTCAAATTCGTTATTGAGTAAACACATTCCTGGGTGCTTTCACCACTTCTTCCAGAGTATCGTCGCTTTCTAGATGATCAAACGTTTACCTAAGCCTTTGTTGAACAAATTTTGACCGACACAATCATTACACGGCGAGTACATAGCAAAATTTTTACGCTCAAAGCACGCGTTTTCATTAGACGACAGTCTCCACTGTTCCGGGCAGTTTGTTTATAAAATAAACACCCCAAACCGTTGTTTACGCTACATTTATAACCCAGTTCAGAGCAATTTTGTATGACTTTTTGTGGATCTGCGCACTGATAATTTTTCTGCTGAGGACGTGAAGAAGGGTGCTATACCCTTTGCTGCTGGTGTTGTTCATGTCAAACAACTTTTCGGTCAAAATTAAGAGTTTGGATGCAAGATTTACATAACAGTGGCACGTCCTCAGTTAGTTAAGCTTATTGATATAATACCTCGAGTTAAAATAACCAGACTCTATTCCGAGAGAGCGCAGCCCACCTGGGTTTCCCCTCTGTCTTGTGCAGCGCCACCAGCTTGCGCATGGAACCGGGGAATCTATCAACACACCAAGGTTACAGGTAACGTGGTTTAGAATCCGAAACGCAATATTTTTACTGATCAACTGTTTCTCTAAGATGGTGATTGGAAAGTGGAACACAACTTTGATTCAAAGTTTTTATCACAAGCAGCTGTGTTACACTTAGTCTTTAGTCTTTAACTTCTATAAATTTTGATTCTTATAAATTTCATTAGTTAATGCACGGTCATCCTCTTTTTTATTTGTCTTCATTATTTTTATTGTTTGCCTCTTTCTGTTCATGCGATTTTGTACATCGGCTGTGTCTCCCAGGCTACTTAACATGATACACTGGAAGAGCACTTGTATGGCTCTCCAACGCCATGAACTGAAACTGGCTGAGTGGAATTAGCATCTAGACGGTACGTGGGAATAACCCAGGTTTGTATATGACATCATGAATTCAGACTGTCGCGTGAGTATCCAAGCGCACCCACAACAGCGTTCAGAATATTGTTTCCCCATGTCCAAAAGTTCAAGCGTCAACTAATGTTGAAATATTGTCCCTTGTTCTAAACGCTTACTTCAGTCATTGGTACGCACTTAAAGTAGCGTAATCTCTCCCTTGACCACTCTTCGCTGGCTTAGATTTGACGGGTCAGGCCCTCGGATGTTTATAATATAGTTTGAATTGAACACGGCGAAAAATCTTACACGTTTGAGGACCTTCACTGGGTGGAATCGAAATACTTGAATTTCATCCGGACTTCCAAAACATCCCAATTATTTTAACCCCCTGGCACTATTCTTTAAGACTTATCTCAATCAAGCGCTGGCAACCGAATTCTTAAGCAGTATATTTAGCGCGTGAACCATATAATCCATCGGAACGAAACACATAAAATACTTTTTCGCCCGGTCCAATCGATTTCAAGATTCGATAACTGGCTTCCATTGACTTCTGGTATAAAGCTACCTAGAACATGTATTCCAGAACACAGTTTTCCCTACCATTTTCTAGCTTTTGAAATCAAAAGGGTACTCGGTGATAGGATGTTTGCGAAAGCTTAACAGAAGCACACGGGGTATCTAATACTATCAGGTGGTTATTATTGTATGTTTAAGGGTAGCGAAATGGCTCAAGTGGTTGGAGCGCGAATTTACTGGCCAGAGGGTTCGTGATTCGAACCCAACATCTGCCCCTCGACTTCCCCTGTCCAGGCTTGGGTAACTTGGCACTATCCCAGCACTCGTGCTTCCTCCGGGTGGCACGGCAGCTGGGGCCGCAGGCTATTGACACGCCGAAATTGAGTTCGCCGAAACTACAAGGTTTTCGAAGTTGCCATTTTTATGTAAAGTTAGTCTTTTACAGCTGAACGGTTTTAATTGTATATTTAAACCCGTTCTGCTCTCTGGGGACTGTCATTTTATGGGTTGTCCAGGATTTAATTATTGTTCTCTAACACCAGTCAAAGAAAAAAGTGTACTCCATGAAATTGGCTTGAAGGCCTCACTAGTGAGGAACTCATCTGTTCAACAGTTGGAAATAGGATTGTATCTGATGACAACGGGCGAGCCGCAGTAAGGCTATGGTTGACCGGCCAACGGATTTACGTAGGCCGGGATGGCATACCTAAACTGCTATTCTTTTCTCGAGACGGTTGCTCCCTCAGCCAAAATTCATGTTAAAGACAGGCGCAGTCCTTAAGGAAAGAATGGTGTCGAAGTGCTCGGAGGATAGTTCCCACCTGTTTAGGTGGCCTGCCACCGAGGCTTCCTTCATTGGGCTTCAAGGATATGCATGTTGGACCACCTGGTCAAAAGTGTCATGGCACCAATATTCCCGTAGATGGCCACAGCCATGGTACATCTTCCATTTTCATTTTTCTATTTTTTATTTTAGCTGATGACGATCGGGATGGTCAGAAAATACTTGGCGCCGTTGGCCGCTAACCTCACTGTCCAGAGATGCTTGTTACTTGGGAGCTGTCCGCATTCCGTGTCTCCGATAAGTGAAACAGATCTACCTCCTGCTGTCCACCAGCAGGTGTATTTACTGGATCCCAGTTATCCGATCGAAAAATGTGCGGTGGTAATGACTGCTGAACCTGTCATTATGAGCTGTTATATGCTCTTAAGCCTACGCACTACTTGCTTGCATATTCGCGACTAGTGAATCTCCAGCATATTATGAGATTTCTTCCTGGGCTAGTTATCTTTTTCCTGAACAGGCCAAACCCCAGAAAGACACAGTAGGTCGTTTTAAGGAACCACTCAAACAGCCCCTCCGTCTTTTGATATTTCGTAACTATAACACTCGATTATTTGCGCGCTGCCATATAATATGCAAAGTCAGACGTCTTAAAATCACGTCGAGCAACCCATAGAATGGAGGCAGTTAGCGAAATCTCGATGCAGGATTAATTTGTTATGAAGTTTGTAACTGAGTTCGACGCCATGGAGTCCTTCCAATGGGAAGTATTAAACACACTGTAATAGTGAAATAATACCTATCACATTTGGAGGAGATGACAGCCGTGCCGACTACACGGGCGACGACAATGAGCGGGTTAGTCGAGCACCATAACGTGGCCAGCGTGGGGTTACCAAAAATGATCCTAATGGATCGAGGGTTGTAGACTACTTAGAAGTATTCAGGAAAGCCCCTTTGAGTGACGTGCAATATCACAAGCCAGCAATTGTGGATTCTTG
>NW_008751781.1:944262-951639 GCF_000715545.1 Opisthorchis viverrini
CAAGCTCTTTTAGCTGAACGGTAGGTAGACTGATCGGCAACTAATGGGAATAGTTTAATTTATAAATGTGCACTCACTTGGTGGACGCGCCTGAAGATTTTCTCTACACAGCGGGCAGGAGCATGCAGGAGCTAGGCGTTAGACGGCGAAGGTCGGCACCACACCACCCGCAAACAAATGGTCCAATCGAACGCAATAACCGAACGATCAAGGAGTGGGTTTGACCAAAGGAGGTGACTGGAGGTGAACCTGCCGATTGCTAGCTCCTCGTTCTTCCATACAGCCAACCACAGACAATTCCTCGTTTTTGCTGATGTACGGTCAACATTCGCGCCTTCTGGTTAATCGGGGGATTGGGTTGTGGGCGGCAACGCGCTTGTCTCCGAAGGAGCTAGAGGGAGAAAGCAGGAAAGCTCGAGAAAACCTGACCGCCGTTCAGGAAAGGACCAGGAAGGAAACGGCCAGTTGAAAGGCACGATCATTCCCCATGGGCGTGAAGGTTAAATGAAAGGATCATCAGAATCCTGGGTGCAGTGGACTGGAATCACTCAAGCTGGGCAGTCGATGACAAGGTCTGCTTTTCGTCATCGACCATCGGTGAAACGTCTATAGAACTCAAGCCGGTAGGGAATCGAAAAGTGTAAATAGGACGCAGCTTCGCAAGTGGTATGACCCACCCAAAGGGTAGCTAAATAGACCAGCTGATGTAGTAGACCTAAAGGAGGTTGATGAAAATCGGTGGTATGCAAGCGAGCTTTCAAGGGGGAAGGTGTAAAGCGGTGGATACTACTGATGAGGCACGCGAATAGCATGTAGTTTTCTCGTTAATCCGCTTTACATCTATTAAAAAGTGAGATTTATCACGGAATTTGTGGAATCGCTTTGTAGCATCCATTTACATTTGAGTGACAGTCAACGAATATCCAAGAAAGCTCAGGAAGACCTGTTCTTAAAGAAGAGGGTTTCTCAGCTTCCTGTTTCTTCCTTGTCCAATAGTCTGTAAATTCTCAGTTGTTGTTTCCCGATAAATAACTGCAGCGAGGGCCTTCTTCATTTCATCCGGCTGCTTAGCGTATAGAGGTATGACAAGCGGTTTTCTAACCGGGGAGCTATGATAGGTGCGGTAATTTCTTCCTTGAAAAGTTAAACTGCTCCTCCAGCCTCATAGCAACCAACGCTGCATTTCAGTCATACTTTGGAGCCAAAGATTTTTGTTTTAAAGCCTACTCTATTCCATGTCCGAGGTACAGAACCCCGTCAGTGCAAGGCTACATATAAACATGGAATTTGCAACCAAGCGCGGCTTCATGCCGCATTAGCTGTTGCGTGATAATAGCTTCCAGGTTATCTTATTCACTGCACATGGCAAAATGGGTAGGCAAAAACACGCAACCCGCATAACCCCCTGTCTTTTTCGTTGCCGCTAGTGAACTTACTGTTGTCCTACTCAGTACTCAGGCATATATCTATCCTAACTTTAGGCACACTAAGTGAAATTCAGGATAGTTTTCAGTTTAACGTGTCAAATTCTATCTGCGCCTCACATCCGCTATCAGAAACAGCCACTTTCTTTCCATCGTAATGTTTTGCTTACATACTGCTAAGCAAGTTATCGAGAAAACTGCCTCTGTGGTTACTCCTGATATAGCTGATGTAGATATTTGTTGCGACTCCTCAACTAAATTCAAATATTCAAGTGCAGAGCATTTGAGCTCACAAAGTCATTTTGTAGACTTTGGCATTTACAGTCTTCGTGTGATTACGCAGTTGTAGTCGCGGCCGCTGTAGTCGGAGGCTGATTCTGACGTAGCCTTCAGTTGACAGGCTGTGACCTTTCTAATCAGTATTTTACTTGTAACCAGCTGAATTTGTGATGTCTAAACTTGTACTGGTCAAGTTAGTGGTTTTGCTTTATTTACCGCGCCAAGTTGTGAACTGGCCGACTTTAGTCCCGACTATCAGGAAAGCACTTTCTATTCAGATCTAACTACCCCCTGTTCATTAAAGGGAGCTCATCTGTAGTTGTTACGACTGAATAATTCAACGCACGTACTGGTCACCTCAGTTCAGCAGAAGTATGTAATGTATCTAGTTTAATCATCAGATATAACAATAACGCAGGTGGCTTTTGCAACACCGAGCTAATCACCACTTATTTTCTAATGGAGCTGGAGGTACATGCAGTAAGCCCTATCTGTTGGCTTTTGAGCAACCACGGAATTAAACTGATCACATTTACATCAGTTACCGATTACGAAAGTGAGTTATAGCCCGCACGTCAGTGTTGAACATTCAAGTTAGTTTGGACTATGTTTCCGTTTGATGAAGGTTTTCACGAAACTGCTATAGCAAACCTAAGTAACCGGCTTGCGATTTGATGGCATAAAATCTCTGGCCCACAAATAAGCTCGTGGTAACCACAGCTCATTCCTAGATACCATCAGCAACTCTTGTGCTTCGTTCCCAGGACTCTTACCCGAAAGCATTTCATTTGGCGAGAAAGTACTTGAAATTTCTCCATTGGTTTCAAGAGGATTGAAGTGCATGAATTCCCCTTTGATTTGGATATCATAGTATTCATGTTGGGCAAACCTGAATTCTCCTGCGTCTACATGGTAACAGCCTTGGTTTTACTCTTCAACCTACAGAACTCGGTGAGATCAGATTTTTCATGAGTGCTGCACACAATCAGAGGCTCCTTAACATTAATTAAGACCCGTCTCTTCGTTTGGCGAATGGGCTAATAAGCGCAAACGTCACTGAAACTGTCAGAGGTTTGGGTTCAATGGTCTGCTAGTGTCTTCACTCGAATGTCTTTCTACCATTCTGTCGTAAACAATTCAGTGGTTAAGTGCTTGCTGGATTTTCAGCTGCTTGAAATAAGCAGAATTATCTACTCAAGCTCAGCTTACATTTGCCGGAAGTGCAGAGGAATTCGGTTAGACGGCCTCACGCCTTCAGGAATACTAGGGGAACGTTTCAACTTTTCCGTGTCAAAATCTGACTCCTTGTTGCAGTTCGGTCCGGTTCGGTTCGTGTGCCCTTCTCCTCAGTGGAGAGCTGAGCTTCGTCCATAGTGAAACAACTGCACATGGTTATAAAATTACACACACTGAAAGGAAAAATTCTACAATCATACCAACTCCATTCTGGGCAAACGTGAAGTAACCGACTTGAAAAGTAGTATACTCATCACGAAAGGCACTTAATGTTGTAAAAGAAGCATGAAACTGATGTGCTCTCTTGAAACGAGATCTTGACCGAATTAAAAACTTTAGCTGACCCTGGTGGCAAAGTCCGTCATACTGAGCTATGCAACATTCTTACCTGTTCTAAAGGTATGAAGTAACACATGGAATAAGTAAATTATTGCCTAATATGCAGTCAGCTGACCAGATCATTCTATTCTGTGTTCACTACGAAGGACTGGGCAACCTCAACTGAGTTAGGTCAAGAATTTTTTCATCAATTTCCTTTCAAATGGCGAAGAGCTCAGTTTATCGGCCCACAAAGATTCAGCTACGTTACTTACAGATCCAATTAGTACTGATTCTACTACGATCTATTCACAAAATTACTCTTTTTAGAGGCCAAACGTTTGTGATTGACTCCCTTATGTCAAAAGGACTGAACAGCTCCGCCAGAGTATTGGAAAATGGGGGAGGATAAAAATTTCAAGTTGACAGACCCTAAGGATTTTCCAAGATGAATTACTTTAGAATAAGTGGAGATTTTCGAAAGTAGGACTCCGTTTTGTTAGGAATTAAGATATAGTGAAAGAACTGATTTGCAGCTGCTTACCAGTGAATCACCAGTAAAAATAAAGAAAATCTTTTACCGAAAGCTGAGGGCATATCTTGCCATACTTGCGTGAAGAATTGCAACCACTATACTTACCTAATCATTCCTTTCAAAGATCGTTGAAAGCCTGGCAGCTTGCATGAAGGACGACGTGGAGTAGAACTAATTGAACAGTTAACTATCTTTCACCCGATCACGATTCCATCAGGACTTCTTCAGTATACGTTGGTTCGAAGAACTAGAACAAGGTAGCTTCTCTCAGCACCAAGGACATGTTTTTGATTTGATCAGCAATTAGTACTGCACATGATTGCTTGTTCATAAATTCTGATCAGGTAGTACCGTTGCTTGGAGACAGTCCCATTTCCCTGATATCGGTTTCTAGGACAATTGAACAAATCTGTGTTGCAAAATGTATTGTTTCTGACGAGGTTACTTCTCAAACTGAAAATTATTCAAACTGCCCAAAATTGCACTCGCACATACCCATTTGACTCTCCCAGTCATCACAAAATACTCGAGACTCGAGCTTCATACAGAGACGTACGACTACTTGTTGTAAATTAGTAGACAGTGTGGACAGTGCCCACGCGATGGCTTGACATCTTTCTCGACTGATATCACATTCATTGCGGAATATATTTTGAATGAATGGGGAAAGCAGCCAAGAAGCACGAAATCAGACGTGGTCAAGGTCTGAACCACAGATAATAGAGTTAATGTGTGGCGACGAAACGCAAGTCACTGAAGTTTCAGGGCAAATAAATTTTGCTCAAAAACTCGAAGAATATTTGGGTAATGGATGTACTCTAGTTGTGGGAAAAGGAATTGCCGGGTGTTGCGTAGGTCAAAGTCGCAAGTTCTGAAGTCGGGCTTTAAATTGTCTGGTTAGGATATATGATGTCTGACTGATCTTAAATGTGGTAAAACCATTCCCGTGGTTTTGTTTGTCTTCATCTCTCAGCCCATGTCAGCTACTTCCACGAAATTTGATTTGTTTAAAACAAGCTATCTCACTCTCTTTGTCACACTATATCTTCAGTATCAAAGTGAATTCTGTGAGATCTTTGCGCCTACCTGAATGTGGCCCACGTGAACCTGCTTGTAGATATCTGGGAACCCTGAAGGACATAGCACACAGCCGATTCAGAGGCGCACATACTATCGTTTACTAACCTGACTGCATAGTTACAGTTCATCTGTCGTTTGCTGAACTTCTATCGGTTGGGGTTTTCGTTAGACGCTGAATTGATCCCCCCGTTTTGTCACCTTCTTCAACATAATGTTCAGGTCTGTTTATTTTGTTTCTGTTGAAAGGTATGATTATCTTATTGCTGGTGATTTTTTGTATGGAAGTAGAGCTTCTTCAACCAAATGTCTACCCTTCCTTTTTCTTTCCACTTTCTAATAAAGCTTTCTTCCTTTATGGTTGTATTGCAGGTAAGAACCAGTATATATTTTTGGTGTACTGTTATGCTGCTGCCACTGATAATGATGACATCGAGGATGACGACGACGATGATTATAGGGTATTCACCACCTATCCAGACCAGAAGGTAACCACAATGAGCATTTATCTCCCGGATAATGTAAACATTACATGGGACTCGCTCCTAAAAAAACAAACTACGTTGCCATCTTCGTGTACATTTATTCATGATTCGGTTGCAACAAACGGTTACAGAAACTGGTCTTTTGGGTAGCAGGTACGCGGACGCCGTTTGTCAAAGAGCTGTCTTGTGCAGACCAGGTAAATTGAACATCCATTCACAGTGAGTTTTCCTGGAAGACCCATGAGAAAAACGGTAGTGTATGCAGCTAGTTCGAATTCCGGTGACGTTCCGAGTAAAACGTAGGCGCCATTCATTGTGGCTCCCGTTTTCGTGGATTCAAAGTAGACGCTTAGGAAATGAGGTTTATCTGAGCATGCCTAAAACCATGAGAAGATTAGAGATGAGACGTAGATGAGTAAAGGCAAGTTGGTGAGTGAATTCCCCGGCCAACTAAAAAGAATAACATTTGTGCAAATTGATTTTTACCGGTAGTGCAAGATTTTCAATACTACTGAACTCTTAGAAAGCTTTATTTGAATAGTCATCTACCCTAACGGGCACTAAGAAACAAGAAATTTGTAAGTGAGCTGTCAGCGCACTTCAGCGTATCTATATAGTAGGATGCCGAAAACCTCGATTACGTAGGAGTTTCACTTCTTATTAGAGTAACTGTGAGCCGTGGAATCAATCAATCAACTTAGTCCGTTGATCACGTGACTGATTTATGCAGCCACAAATTTGAAGCCTGGTCTCAACCACTGATCGCGTTATTCTCACAATCGGACTACCGATGAAAACTGTAAGTTCAAATTTGAATGGGGGCCGAACGACAGAGACCAGGTGCGTCTAAAATTGGATAAAGCAACACCTCGGGAAATCGATAGCTGCTTCCATGTTCAAGGTGCGTCTAAATTGGATAAAGCAACACCTCGGGAAATCGATAGCTGCTTCCATGTTCACCCCAATGACCAACACCATGTGAATATCTTTCTAGCCTCCCTGAACTCTGAAACACATTTACCCTTACAGTTCCAGCTTGAGATAGCTCAGTGGCTAAAACCTTACTGATAGAAAGTTTGTGATTCGAACTCAACCTCAGGATCTCTAGTGCTCCTGTCTAGGTTTGGGCAACCAGGGAGCATTTCATTCCGCATGCTTCCTTCAAATGGTTGCAGAGGTTTGTATCGAAAAGGTATTGAGGTTGAATGACTACTATTCCTTTATTATTGGTGCTAGGACACACTGTGATAAAGGATATCAAAATGCAGCAAAATTCGTAACATACCACAGTTTAAATCCCCATCAGATTCACTATCAGCGATATGAGCCAACCCTAAACTTTTTAGCATAAAGCCCATGTTAAGCAAAATATCCAGCGAGATATTCACACATTCTGAAACCCAGTTGCCTATGATTTCGAAACCTAAAATCTTTAAAGTAAAAGCATCAGGTAAAAACAATAGGTAGAAATTCCTTCAGACACTCTCATCGATTTTTCTGATGCTGTGGGACCTTAAAAGGGGTATTTATAGGGCACAATGAAATACAGTTTACACTTAGTAGATAGCTTGACTAAATTCTTTTTAGAAAAATGAAGTGATGTCTTCATTGTCAGAGCAAGTTCTGAGCTCGTTTAACAATTTTTCAAGTTTTTATTGCTTCTGCACTATCGTAGCTTAGTAATTTGACATTTCAAAGGATATCCAATATATCTGCTGTAAGCCTGTTGTCATCTATCAGTCACGGAATTTTATAAAAGGTCAGCATCAAATTTTTTGTTGATAAACACCCGTTAAATCAAGTAATGCAAACGGAATCCTGTCGTCTTAAGTACTAAGTGAATGTGGTCATCTATGGTCGGCATGTTGGCCCGCAGTTTCACGTATAAGGTTCCTCTACGATGCTTTTTCCTGGAGAAAACTGCTCAAAAGGTGGCTGCAAACTCTCCGGCAGCTCAGGACTGACTTTGTCTTTCCTATTTAGGCTCATCTGGTAGGTGAATTTACCGTCAACTTCATGTTCA
>NW_008751781.1:956580-964658 GCF_000715545.1 Opisthorchis viverrini
AGCAGAGCGTCTCAGGACTTACGGCGTTTCAATCACGGATACTCAGGAATACGTGTTGCTGCTACAACAGCGAAGAAGACACGAAACCTGCATCCCGACTTACAACAGGATTTATCAACCTGTACCTGCAATACGATAAGTCCCTTGTTTGTAATAATTTCACTCAGTAAGCTGATATTGCTAGTCCTCTCCGGTTTCTCGTTCGTATAACTAATTTTCGGGTTCTAGTAGAGCATTAACAGTCTCTTCCATTTCCTTGGCCTTCTGTGTCCACCACAATCCGTGGTTGGCTAGAACGCTTACTTTCACTTGACGTCTGGAATTCGTCGCATCAAGTTATGTTTGAGACCCACTGGGATATTCTTCCGAGATTTAAGCAGTGCCACCGTTTGGTCTGATGTTCAGTGCTTGATGCAGTGCGCCTGATGGTACCGTGCCAGGTGAAATTTCCAGCACTGTGCGAAGAGGTAACAATCTGGTCCAAGTATGAGTCCATATCTGATAGTGAAGCATTTAGAAGAGACTCCAGCATCTGGATATACCAGTCTCTCAGTTGCCAAGCCATTTTTCCGCACATTATGTGACCCAGAAAAACGTAGAGAGAAGCGACCTTGGACGAGTGTGTTCGTAATCCACAAATGTGTCCCACAACGACCGACGGTCAGTTATTGATCCACGCCATCGGTAACTAATGGTAATGTGATCGATCTGAGTTTGTGACCGGTATGCCGTTGGATGACACTATGTAGCCAGAAAACTTCGGCTCTTTCGAAAGTTAGTACTGCACAAAGACATCCTGAGATCAGCACACAGCTGAAACAATCGTTCACCATTGTCCGTGCGTACCAAGTTCAATCCATGTCGACAACCTAACTGAGTCTCAGATACGCTAAGCCTGCATGCGCATTCATAACGTGGGCAACCATCACGACATTTGAGCTTTTAGCGCACTGCAACAAGGCATTCAGAGCGTCCTAAAACCTGTCTTTGACGGCGTCGGAAATATAGGCAATTCAGGAGTCAGACTCCATAAATAGACATCCATCATTTACCCGCTTGTGAGACTCCTTCACAGTCGTTGCCAGATGAACTGCACAGAGGTGACTATCATCAGGTATCCAGTCAAGCAGCGGTACTTCCGCCCAGTGACCTAGGACGATACCAACCCTTGCACATCCCGCCGCAGCGTTCTCTGGATCACCACAGGTTCATTGCTGGAAGCGAGTGGAGGTTGATGCGTCGGCTAGCTTGACCACCTGCTTGTATCTGAATTCTTTTCTTAGACACAGTACACATCAATAGCAAGCAGGTTTCGTATGAAAGCAAGAACAGCTTGTTGCCCTGCTTGCTTCAGAGTGCGGCCACTGAAGGCGGCCAGCTGAACTGAGCGCCGAGGCTTGAAAATTGAATTCGACAAACCTGAAGATATCGGCGCCAAATAACGGGCAGACGGTGCACGCAAAACCGATGCAAGACGAACGGAGTCATCAATTCTAAATGCTGAGCCTACAAGGGGAGAGTTAATAATGGGGTGGGAAGGGGGGGGGGAAGAAAAATTATGTGAAAAAGATTGAAGAGATGCGTTAGCAGTAGCCTGTTTTCGCTTGCCAGCCCTGATGAATTCAGCAACTAATGCAACCAGGCCGATGTGGCATGAGAGCATTGTTAGTTGTGAATGTTATAGTTGTACGAGGGGCTGGGATACTGCCAGGGCGCCCACACCTGAACAGGAGGACAATTAGTGTTCCAACCAAAGCCGTTGGCTCTAAAGCCTAATCTCAAGGCAGCGGCGTTTGGCGAGAAATGCATTACTATTTTCACGGAAAAAGTCGCCCGTTGTTTCAATCTCCAACCTGGAGGACCGGGAGACTGTGTTTGTCCGAGCTCCAACCATCGACCAGCCTGCTCCGAAAGGCCCTTTTTGGTGTCGCGGGTCACCCCCCAGTATAGCTCAATGGGTCGCTGTGTTGCGCAAACCGTAACACACCACGATAAGGTTCATTCTCTGCATGACAGCAGAGTATCCAATATCTCTTACGTGATTTTCGATCCCGAAATGGTCATTAAGTAATTAAATTGGTCACCCGATGTTGCCGAGTTTTCTGCCAATCTGGCCAATACAGACCACAATATATGAAGTAAACGGCCAATTACAACGGAGAAATAGAACTGTCGAAGTAAGCCCAACGAACCAATCACATCACGACGCAACTCAGATCGCTTGGTGATTAATCAAATTACTTGTAGACCACGTCGGAACCAACAAATCACACTGTTTAAAAACTATTTAATCGCAAGCAGATGACAGAGAGTGCCCACTCAACCCTGCAATGACGGTGCCACCTCGACTGATGTTAGAATGGTTGCAGTCCAACCTCTAAGCTAAGCGAACAGGGCAACAACCAGTCCCCAAATTAGTCCAAACGTCGTGCTTGTATATAGCTCCACGTCAGCTGTGCGCTGAGAAAATGCCATCCTTAAACGACTGGTGCCACGTACAATCAGATTAATTTCACATATAAAACTTAAGAATATTCATTAGAAATGACAAAAAACACTTGGTATCTGAAATCCAATCAATAAACAAGCGCACTACCAGGTTTGTGGCAAACCTTATTACTCAGGATCATTTCTGTCCCCTACTCTGCTTTCCCCCGCATCACCAATTAGATAAAACTGAAGGAAACTACTCACAAGGTTGTTGAAAACTCTCTGACAGCCCACGACCGCTTTCGCCCTTCTTAGGACTCATCAGGTAGGCGCAGTCCCCGATTTTCGGTCAACCTTATGATCTACTTGAACCCAAATTCGAGGAAATACACTATTTGCAAATCAGTTTGGTTTTCAGCAATCTGTGAATAGTTTCCTTTATGAAAATATGCGCTGATATCTTGAATATCGTGCCAACTGAATCATGAGGCGGCCTGTGTGCAGCATATTCAGTTGGAGGACATCATAAATGAGAGATTCAATTAAGTCTCCCGTGAAAACCAAATTGATTTGCAAATGGGTGTATTTCTAGTTAAAACTGCCTTTACTAATTATCCACGCATGGACATTTCAACCGTCCAATCTTTCTTCTGTTTGTTGTTTTGTCGAACCCATAATTTTTCCGCCGAAGCAGTCACTTCTCTCTTCCCGGAAACTTGCTGTTTAAATTAAATTTTGGCAGAGTTTGATGGCACTATCATGAATTAATTGGGCATTTTCGAGAGGATTAATATATGCCCTCAGGAATGTGTAAGACACCAATGGTTTCCACCTCTTTATCGACGAAATATTGCGTTCTGTTGATCCCCAAGAAAATAATCTACTGATACTTCTCTATTCATTCATCAGTTTTATCGGTTACCTTATCCGATGCGCTGCTACTACCCCATGTCCACAAACCATGGGCAAGGGGACCTTGGCAGTTATAATCGCTGAACGCCAACTTCGCGTTTTTTACAGCTAATGATGATGATGATGTTGATGATGATGGTGACGATGATGAACTCAAATCCAAATCAATGCATGATTTAGAAAAGACAGGAATGTTTTATTTTTGATGGCGAATTTTTAACCTCTTCTCATCATACTTTTGCGCCTTATGCTAAATAAGTAGACCTCGCGTGACAAAGATCAGCTTGTTGCTCTCGTAGTTCGGAAAGGGAGACAAGGAACACACTTGACCAAACTTCTCATTCAGTAAATTGACTGGGCTGGCTAAGGAACCAAGTCAATTGGTTTTGGAAACTCATGTAGGTCACAAGGAAACATGGAAAACTGGCTGCTGATCAGGTGGCAGCCGATTTGTTCACCGGACTTGGCAATTGGTTTGCAAACGTTTTGTCACCATGTGAGAGGATATCGTCAAGTGGTGCACTAACTGAGTTTGGTGAATGTATCACTCCGTCAGCAATCAAGAAGGCAGGTCCAGCGAGTGATTAGATAGTTTTCAATGAAAAGCTTATAAGCACTGATGAATTGGCTAATTGGTACTCACTTTTTCAGTGGCCTCATTTTGCAATCGGTTTCGCGTTGTGGTGTGTATTCCTCTTATTCCATATACTTTCTCGAAGATCTTAGTCTCCATTCTGATTGGTCCGCTCTCTGTTTGTGTTGCTTTGTGGAATGTCTTGCTTGAAGCTAATTAGGTAGTTTGGTGTTTTCACTTTAATTAGCTTGCCTTATTTGATTTTCTCTGCAAACTTTCTTAGCTGGTGTTGTTGCGTGATGAGCTACGTCATAAGCACCAAGTATTCACCTTCACTAAGTGATATCGAGTTCTCCTGCGCGACCACGTTTGTAGCTGAAACGTTTGCAGTTTCGGCGAACTGATCAAGGACTACTTGGTAAGCCACGAGCGAACGCATCCGAGCTGTCAACACTTTTCTCCACTAAACCAAGCACAAGTTGATTTACGGTACAATCTCCTATCAAAACCCAATTCGTTGGATCTTGCAAGACGGTACAAAAAGCTGGGCGAACGGTTTGCGCTTTTAGCTTCGCAGGTAAATTTTGCATTTTTAAAAGATGTTCAGAAGGTATAAAAGTGTAAAAGTTCACACGGAATGTCCGATTTAACGACATGGAAGTCTCATTCATGTAACGTCAACAATTACGTGATGACTCTGGGGACTGGTTGAGAATCTGCTAACCTAGGTATCCGATAAAATGATTCGCCACGGCTGGTGCGATTTAGGGACCTACAGCTTGATCTCTCCACGCACTATTTTGGTAAGTGACAATCTATAGTAAGTGGCTAAATATAAGTCATTTTGCAACAGATAGTGCAAAAATGTTAGATGATAACTACACTGATGGAACAGTGCACTGAATTTTAGACTCATTACATTTTCGTAAGGTTTTCCGTCTAAGCTTGTGGAAAAATCAAAAGGATCTTTATCATTGTTTTCTATGTTCTTCCGGATAGGCTGTAAAATTTGATTCAAAATGTTTGCGAGTTCATATGTCGGTGCGGTTATATAATCCACGACTGGCCGTAAACATCCCCATACCCCTTCACTCTTTGGGTTCAAGACAAATTAGACGGCCTGACTGAGATTTTAGTCGACGGTTCGTATGTAGTTGCCGGCTTGTTAGCCGGATCTGTTGAAAAAAGTTTTAGATTTACCCTGTGCTATGGGTTCATATAGCTTGCAGTTGATATGTTCAGGATATGTTCCCTTAAGACTGATGGTGATGTGAGTTGTAAACGCATTTCTTTTCTCTGTACAACCTTCTGCGAGATTTAGATTAGATGCACTCAATCACAAGTGCTTTAAATTGCTGGTAATTTCTAATCTAGCTTTATTTTTATCATCAGAAGTGGGTTTTCCAAGAGACGGTTCCACTGTTTAAAACAACAGACCGTGATCGAAAGGGATTTTACTGAACTTCAAAATTTAGTCCTTTCTGAAACACCCGGATTCTGGGTTCACGTAAGTCCTCCGAGAATAAGTTGGTGGTGATATTGACTAGTGAAGCCGAAGTGGGCCAGATATTCCCAAAGACCTTTTATTGGTTTGTGGTGAACACTAATCTCAATGAAGGCAGGAGACCGAAAAAAGGCTCTCATCGGTGTTTTTGTCCGAAGGATTTAACAAGAAATCTTGTCTAACACAGGCCGCAACAGTTGTAACAGTTTCTACCCCTGATGAATCTCCCTTCTTTCATCTATTAGAAGGTTAGCATGAAAATTATAAATGATAAACTTGTATATATATATAATATGTATATTGTATACATAATACATATAATTATATAATTATATAATATATTATATATTATATATAATATATATAATATATGCATTTATATAGTTACATATATAATTATATAATTATATAAATTTTCGGTGCCCGTCTGTTATTGTTTACTATTCGAAGAACGATGTATAAGCTTAAGAGGATGAATAAGAACGTTAGCTGTCTAAAGGCTCTCTTTAGATGCGACCTCCGCATTCATTTCCAGTAGCGAATAACCGCTTAGTCCGTGTTAACCAGTAAATGATTCTACACCAAAATATGTTGGCTCACTCACTGTGGTTCCACAGGAGTCGATCCCTCCCGAGAGGATATGTTCTGAAGAGGTTGTTTGAGGCCGGCAGAAATAAATCTTCAGGTATACTTCTGGAGCAGCAGAAGACTTCTTCCGTTCTTATGAGTTTGGACACTGTCGGAATATTGGAAGATCGGGTAGCTGTTGATCTGTTTTCCAAGCTTGGAAGTGGACTTGCGGACGTTTCGTCACCACATGAGCAGATGTCAGCAGTGAGCAGCTTAATAGCTACTTCCTCTTTCTTCGTGTGCGTTTATATAGCACTTGAAGATTGTCCACTAACTCTTTACGTAAATGGCTAGTTGGGACAGCGTTTGCCATGAATTTGTTGGTTCGTTTGTGACCTTTGTTGCGTCGTGGTTTGCGTCCCTTTTAGTCAATTGGTGATCCCAATGCATTTACTTCTCTAGCTTTGATTGGCAATGCGTTGTGGTCTGACCTCCTCAAGGTCGATTGGTTGATTACACTGCCCTACTTTCTCCATCGTAACGGCTGGTGCCTCCATCTCCACGAGTCGATTTGGTACTTTGGTTTACACACTGGGCACCTTATCCAATCAGATTACTGTGTTCTCTTTAATCAGGCTTTCGTGCTTCTTTCACGAGTCTCTCGTCTGGTTACCTGTGCAGTTCATACCTCTGTGGTTCTGGCGTTAACCTGCTCAAAGTGGTTGGCAAATAAGTCCAATTTCGATGTGCTTTTGGTAGTTTCTTCGGTGGAGTAACACGCTTCCATAAATTCACGTTCTTTCTTCGTTCTTGCCCGAGTCCTTGTGCGAACGCCGCTCTAGCCGAACTTGCGTCTTTCTTGACTTTGTGCACGGAATTTGTAGAGCCACTTTATTTGGCTTGTCAGACATATTTGGACCATCAAGTAAACAATGAATTATTCGCGAAACCTAATGTGCGGTGAAAAAATCTCAAAATTTCACCAAAAAAAATTAACCTTTCTAACCAAAACGAAGCTATATTTCCCTATATTTTAACCACGAATGCAAAAACGCGAGAATAGCCAGAAGGATTTTCTGAGGTAGTTGTTTCATTTGCTCGTTATGCCTGGTTGTGACTGTCTCTAGATCGAAATTCCACGTCACCAGGCTTTGGAGTATATTTGGTCGCCCTTCAGTGAGCAGGAAAACGGCTTGTTACGTCGGCTTCATTTTGACTGAGGTTGGTGGGACAAAAGGGCAACTTTTGTGCGTCTTTTTTGTCCACCGTCATTTACGTGACACGCCCTGGGTGATACCAATTCCCTCCTCTGTGTCCATAAGCCAATGGAAGCCTCTAGTGGTACTGTAAAGTGAGGTTTCCACCACTGGGCTAGTAGCATGATCACAGATAATCAAAAAAATAAATTTATGCAAGAACCACAGTTGGTAGATTACTTGTGAGAGTTAATCCGGATTGTTTATCTACACAAGGAACACTGGACGTTGAACATGTTGTTCACTACGTGCGCAACAGACACTGAACTTACCTGCCGGATCTTTTGAAGTTGAACCACAGTTCGTAAAGAAAACCCAAGAAATCTTTTATCAGCTTTGGAGCTAAATTCTTTTTGACAAGAAATTCATGCGTGTGTTTTATCACTGCCGTCTCTGAAATGGCGTGGAGGAAGGCCCAGATTTCTTGCATTTGTTCGTAAGTAGTATATTCAGTGTGCCCTGCATTTGCATTGTAATTGTCCAACAGGTGAATGAACGCTGTGTAATGAGAAAAATGGAAGAACGTTATATGAATTAATGCATCGAAACGATATGTTCTCTTACAAGCAAATAACTGAGGAGGATACCTAGAGAACCATTTTGGTGGAGGGGATGTTATCGTTGAAAGGGCATCAATTAGTGTATACTCTCGAGCTAATGGGCTGTGGCCAGAAGGTTTCTGGTCTGTCTTCATTTTCAAACAAAAATTCGAGTGCTCTGGGAAATATTTCACTTCACTAATGAGGGAAGCGCCACTGTTTCTTTATGAGATATATTCTGGTTGAGGGTACCAGCAAACGGAAGAACGCCTTTCGGTGTTATTTGTTGACCA
>NW_008751781.1:964736-966068 GCF_000715545.1 Opisthorchis viverrini
ATTTGTTCGTAAGTAGTATATTCAGTGTGCCCTGCATTTGCATTGTAATTGTCCAATAGGTGAATGAACGCTGTGTAATGGGAAAAATGGAAGAACGTTATATGAATTAATGCATCGAAACGATATGTTCTCTTACAAGTAAATAACTGAGGAGGATACCTAGAGAGCCATTTTGGTGGAGGGGATGTTATCGTTGAAAGGACATCAATTAGTGTATACTCTCGAGCTAATGGGCTGTGGCCAGAAGGTTTCTGGTCTGTCTTCAGTTTCAAACAAAAATTCGAGTGCGCTGGGAAATATTTCACTTCACTAATGAAGGAAGCGCCACTGTTTCTTTATGAGATATATTCTGGCTGAGGGTATCAGCAAACGGAAGAACGCCTTTCGGTATGGAGTTATTTGCTGACCAACGCAAATTAGGCGTTGGTCACACACCATTGAACGCAAAAGTGAAAATAACATCTGGACGGAATGTTTGAAAAATGAGCATTACGAATCGTTCTACTGAACTCCGCTTGTAGCCCTTTTAACTTAAAAAATAATGAGATGCATTTCAAGGCCGTTAAATAATTTCCACACTAACCTCCAATCACATGTGCGGATGGATCGTTTACATTTGACCAAACATTACTAGCATGTATCTTCAGTAGTGCATACTAGTGAAAAACGCGTCTGCGTAGAGTTTGTCAGCCCCCATCAACTTGGTAAAAAACGAACGAGAAATCTCTGTCAGTCGTCTTGCTCAGAATCCAACAACCCAAATGACAAATTCTGTAAGAGCAGGCAGGACCCTAGAAGACTGAACTTGACTGTTCCACACAGTTTGATACGCTCCCCGTATGAATTAGATCTGCCAATCATTAAAAACAACCAAGTGAAACACTCGGATTTTGAATGATTGTCCGTAGACGTCATAAACACAGAAGTAGTGTGTGCTTGCTCGTCCACAAGCCGTCATCAAATACTGAATGTCACTCTACATAATCAGCTGATGAAATAACGCGAAGAGTTTGCATTCAACTGATTTCAAAGCCATATTTATTCTTTTTCTTTTGGAAGTTCATGAGATAAAATAAAGGTGAAAAATGGAATCCTTTTTTCCAGTCTGACGAGGAAGAATATGGCGTTTGCCCGAAGCTTACTAAATTATTCGCAACGAAAAAGTTTTGCTACAAGTTGAATGTTTCCTGAAACCGAACAAAATGTAAAATGAACACATAAAACTATAGCTCAGTTTCCTAATTCTAAGTAGGTACGGCTTAACATTTTTTGAGACTGACAAACCTCAAACCAAATTTCTGGCTAACTCATCACAAGAATCATCACAAGATC
>NW_008751781.1:970037-978021 GCF_000715545.1 Opisthorchis viverrini
TCGGGAAATCGATAGCTGCTTCCATGTTCACCCCAATGACCAACACCATGTGAATATCTTTCTAGCCTCCCTGAACTCTGAAACACATTTACCCTTACAGTTCCAGCTTGAGATAGCTCAGTGGCTAAAACCTTACTGATAGAAAGTTTGTGATTCGAACTCAACCTCAGGATCTCTAGTGCTCCTGTCTAGGTTTGGGCAACCAGGGAGCATTTCATTCCGCATGCTTCCTTCAAATGGTTGCAGAGGTTTGTATCGAAAAGGTATTGAGGTTGAATGACTACTATTCCTTTATTATTGGTGCTAGGACACACTGTGATAAAGGATATCAAAATGCAGCAAAATTCGTAACATACCACAGTTTAAATCCCCATCAGATTCACTATCAGCGATATGAGCCAACCCTAAACTTTTTAGCATAAAGCCCATGTTAAGCAAAATATCCAGCGAGATATTCACACATTCTGAAACCCAGTTGTCTATGATTTCGAAACCTAAAATCTTTAAAGTAAAAGCATCAGGTAAAAACAATAGGTAGAAATTCCTTCAGACACTCTCATCGATTTTTCTGATGCTGTGGGACCTTAAAAGGGGTATTTATAGGGCACAATGAAATACAGTTTACACTTAGTAGATAGCTTGACTAAATTCTTTTTAGAAAAATGAAGTGATGTCTTCATTGTCAGAGCAAGTTCTGAGCTCGTTTAACAATTTTTCAAGTTTTTATTGCTTCTGCACTATCGTAGCTTAGTAATTTGACATTTCAAAGGATATCCAATATATCTCCTATAAGCCTGTTGTCATCTATCAGTCATGGAATTTTATAAAAGGTCAGCATCAAATTTTTTTGTTGATAAACACCCGTTAAATCAAGTAATGCAAACGGAATCCTGTCGTCTTAAGTACTAAGTGAATGTGGTCATCTATGGTCAGCATGTTGGCCCGCAGTTCTACGTATAAGGTTCCTCTACTATGCTTTTTCCTGGAGAAAACTGCTCAAAAGGCGGCTCCAAACTCTCCGGTAGCTCAGAACTGACTTTGTCTTTCCTATTTAGGCTCATCTGGTAGGTGAATTTACCGTCAACTTCATGTTCATTTTGAACCCAAATATTACGAAATTTGCCGGATGCACTCGCCTTACGAAATTTGTCGGATGCACTCGCTTGCACACCAATTTGTTTTTGACGGGAGACTCACTTGAGTCCAACCTAACTCTCCCGTTTATAATATTTTTCAACTGAACGTACTGCGCTAAGTCTGCATCAGCTGGGATTAAGCTGAATCCGTCGTTCGAACCAAATCGGCGTGCGAGTGTACTTCACGATTAGTGCTTTTCCTATTTTATTACTCTGAAAATAGTGTTCTATATACCGTTTCGTACAAGAACTGTCGGAATACAATCTGGATGTAATCAAAGCATCCCAGTTTCTCATACCATAAAAATGTGATGTTTTTTGTTGTTTAAGCTTGGATTTATTGAGGTTGATCGATTTTTGCCTCAGTCGCTTTCCGCATTTACATCTGCATACAATTTGTGCTCCCCAATGCTTTGATCTTATGCACTCAAAGCGAAATACCAGCAACCCTCAAGTCAGTCGACTGTTCTCGCGTTACTATTCCTTACCTAGTGTATTGGCTAGGCTCATGACGCGGCATTAACAAAACAAGAGTATTCCACTGAAATTTATCGGCATCTTGCAGTCATAATTCCGGAACAATAAGGAAAACTTTTCTTTTTTCTACTTTTCTGTGACACTGTTTTTATATCTTCGAAGATCGAGCGAAACCACTAATTGTGGGACGAATATACCCATTAGAGTTATGATTTTGACCCCTTATTCCATGTTATTTCATAGTGGTGCCAGCGTGCTCATCAATGCCTATAACGTACTGGCGAGGATTAGGATTCACATATGTCCTACCGTAAACAGCAAGTTCTGTATGTCATATAGGTTAACCCAACAGTGTATCTCAGAGGAAATTTCCCAATGAGTCAAGCTTCGATCTGAGAAGTCATCACTTAAGGAGCAGGTGAGTGGACGAGGAGTGATGCCTTATCCCACAAATGTCTGAACATTAATGAACTAACCATTTTGAGCGTAATAAAACTCATGGTTATTATAATGATCAAACGATCCGTCGGAGTTTGATCAAGTGATTTTGAGATACTACTTAACAATGGACAGTAGAAAGGTGCTTTCATCTTCCGATAAGTGTCCGTTAATGAAGTTTACAGCCGCAGAATGCGTCTGGAACTCCTCAACTGTACAACTCATAACCCTACCCTCGGAGACCGAGTGAAAGTGATCATTTAGAAAGTGACCTCACAAGGTTGTCTCGAGAAAGGAATATAAAAGAAGTAACTTAAAACTGAAGCAACCCAGTGAGCGTCAACATGACTTGAAGCATTTGAATTGCTTTTCAACGAGACGTCTCTTGATGTAGATGCTGTATTCGCCAAATAATGCACACCAATTTGGTTTAAATGGGAGACTTGACTAGAACCCTTCTTCATGATATCCTACATAAATGATAGGTTTACTTGCATCCAGTTCAGTATCCTGTTAAAGTCAAATGAGTGTACAAATGAGTGTACTTGGCGCAAAATTTGGGTTCAGCCAGAATATACGGTTGACAGAAAGTCGGGGACATTGCTTACCTGGTGACCCCGAATGGGAAGGCCGAAACCGAACATAGTCAGTTGGGAAGCTTTCGAGAAACTTTGGAATGATTTTCTTCAAGAAATGAGATGTACTTTTATTTTGGTCTTCATTTCTTACATTTGAATAGGTTTGCAACTTGTGCGATCAATAGCGCCCTTCTGAATGCACAGTCGGTGCGACGACACCTTCTGAAATTCCAAACTCTGCTGAATAGACCGGCATTCAGTGGACGATACTTTCACATAAGTCATTTCCCAAAAGAGTGATCTCAAAATACTCAACAACATGGGGTTTCTGGGAAGCCATCTATGCGCAAAAGCCGAGGAGCACTGTACAGACGTTTCATTCCTATTTGGAGCCATCAGTAGTGCGCTACCGACGAAACACCAGTAGGGAGTCTCGAAACCGGTTAGTAATTTGAATACTCAACCGTTCAGTCTCCAGGGGCCGACCAGCAGTGCAATTAACTTGCATTTAGATGGGATATGGCGTCACTTATCCTCTAATCACGGAAGCCTAGCAGAGCGAGCTTGTGATGATGTACTGAACAGTTCCTGGAGTTCTCGTGAACTGAGGCTTTATGATGCATACTCCCCATGTACAAACATGGATTCTCGTGAACTGAAGCTTTATGATGCATACTCCCCATGTACAAAGTAGACCATACATCCAATATATTTGTCCAGTAAGCCACGCCATCGAAAATCTGAGCTTCAACAGCACAGGTCGAATTCTTTTTAATGAGATCACAGTCCCTCCAACTCTGAAAGTGCCAACGATATGAATATGGGCTTAAATTTGTATCATGACAAATCATAGAATACTGTACGACACTCCTTGATACGAAGGGTATACTTTACAGTCAACCAACTAGAAGGTAACCACCGCTAGCTTGTTTCATCAAAGTGAGTAATAAGGATCAAACAAAACGTGATTAGTTGTGGATGCACGTTTGTCGCTTCAATCATAAAAGCATTCAAATGTTTCGCCTGAGGACAGGTTCACTGCCCATCTGTGATTATGACACATTTGGGAGGTATCCCCACGAGAAAAACGGATCCTCCTGAAGAAACTAAATTTGTATTCCTAGCAGCTAATATTTAGCACCAAACGGACTACCCTGGTGAGAGTCGAATAGCCTCTTTTTCCGTGGTGCTTCTTCCCATGAGGGTGATCGAAGATGATGTGCCATTTTCAGACTTGTCTGATGGTAAGGGGGTAAATCTGTCCTCTTCACCAAATTAAGTAGTGAATGTAGCATTCACTGAACAATATGAAATTGTCCGTCCCAAAATAGTGAATGTAGCATTTACTGAACAATATGAAATTGTCCGTCCCAAATATAAAATGGCTTTAACACTAATATGATCACGCTTACTTTAGCAACCGATTCTCACCTTTCTTGTAAATCTGGTCACTCTAATCTTGTGATTTGCCTCCTGTCGATATAATTGGATCCAGTTGTGATATCCATGGAAGGTGTTTCCTTGCACCTCTCCAACAAAGATGTGTTCAAACGGCGCAAACTGTTTTTCTCCTTTCACAGATACGTTGGGGCTAAATAAGGTTGAAAAATGACGCAAACGGGTGAATAAAAACTTCACTATTGTTCAGTTTGAAGCATTTCCAGCGATGCACTTCCAATGATTTTGAGGTCGTGGAATGTGTGCCGGAAACAGTCGGTACTAAAAAGTCGTTCATATCCACACCACATCAAGAAAAGCCGTAAATTGCTCATTTTATTCTCGATAACTCCAGGAATGTCAAGCTGTGGAGTTCTGAATTTGAAAAGATGTCACCAAAAGCATCTGACGCATTTTCGAATACCCAGCTTCAATTCTGGTTTTTCCTTCGGTTTCACGATCGGCAGGCTGACAATATGAATCTGATGAGATTAAGCCAGCAAGTCCGCTGAGCACAATTTGTATAGAATGGGTCAGTAGGGATGACTAGTTTTTAGGTTGGGTGGAATAAGCGGGGTTTCAAACGAGGCTTCGTCCTGCAAGCTTATTTTGTAAGACCCAGTATTTGTTTAAATTTCGTCGTAAATTACAAGCACCTCACAAACTTTCAAGGACATTCACAACTGACAACTGAGTGATATGCCACTGGATAACAAATAAGCAACCTGCAGACCGGTCGTTCGGCCAGGTGAACACATCAGTAGTACCCGATCGACCATTAGCTGACGAACCTCAGCTACCGATAAAAGAAATGACTTCGTTTGAGTGCCCAATGACCAACACGAACGAAACCATCAAAATCCACTAGACACGAAGTTCCAAAGAAATTTTGAAACATCACTATCAGAGCTTTCCAGGACGTTGGTTAAATACTAACCAGTAAGGAACAAACATTGCAGCACGATTCAACATTTCCTATCTCATTCTTCCATCCGATACAGGGATAGCACTTTACCACTTTACCAGATATCACTAGTAGGTTTCATCAGTAGTATACATCAAAACACAAGTATTCCGGCATTGTCAAGCAGTCAATTTATTGAGACTTGGTCAGCCGAGTGACTACCTACGTTCTCTTAAGCTAACAGTGTAGAAACAAACGTGACTGAGAAACGCTTAATCTTCAGAAACATAGACAAAAAGCCATCAGGACGTGGAAGAACACTTTAACTGCTATTCTCATACAACTCACAGCTTACGTAATAATAATATAATTCAAGTTAAGCCTGAACTAAATCTTTACAGCAACAATTTCGAGGTGATTTTTTTTCACCAAGAAGGTGGCAAAATTCAAAATCAAAATCAAAATCTGATTAGCCAAATCCTGGGCTAGTAACCAGCTTTCAAACATTGCTACCTAAACCAGTGATCTTCCGGTGTGGCTCTGATATTATTATTATTGTGATCCCAAAGATGTCAGGTTACAATCACCTCCAGAAAGATCCCAGGAGAATTAAGAGCGAAAACGTTACTAGGTAACAAACGGGCCCACGTATTTTGCTTTCTTATCGGAGGAAACGTAATAAAGCCATGTAATAACCAGCTGTCTTGTGAGTGTTTCTATTTTGTCATGAAGAAACTGCACCTTACATTAGCGTGACGATTTGTGCGCCGCTATGACCCAGTGAATTATGCGTGGGGTGTCTTTGTGACATTCTCAGAATCTTTCATACAAGGTTGGTCGATGGTTACAGGTCTTGACGGTTTCGCTCATGGGTGGTTTCTGGAGTCTGGTCGCACGGATCAGCTCAAATAATCTTTGGGCATTACCGGCTTTCTGGGCCTTGTAGCCACCCTTTCGCCACACACATGACTGTGCAGGTCACCGACACTCGCTAGATCACGAGATCTGTCTTTTTTCTTACACTCACAAATCAAGCCACAGAATATTTACTAACTTGACTACACAGCTCACAGTCAACCCCTTGATCCCAAGACTCGCCTTCTTTCCTTACACGTACAAATCATGACACACAAAAGTGACTCATCTGAAATCGACGGTCTACCGACTGATAAGGTAGCAACAAGTCATGTACTGACGCCCACACACACACGCGTTCCTACATATAGGATAAAAGCATAGCAACACAACACAACAGAGCTTCACACTTCGTCCAACTCGCAGCAGAGCGTCTCAGGACTTACGGCGTTTCAATCACGGATACTCAGGAATACGTGTTGCTGCTACCAACAGCGAAAAGACACGAAACCTGCATCCCGACTTACAACAGGATTTATCAACCTGTACCTGCAATACGATAAGTCCCTTGTTTGTAATTAAATAATTTAACTCAACAAGCTGACAGTGTTGGTGCTTCCGTTTTCTCGTTCATATAACTAATTTTCGGGTTCTGGTAGAGCCTTTACATAGTTCATCAGCACTAGGTTTTGCGATGGGGCTGACTCTATTGAAGATCTGAGGAGGCAGCTAGCACTGCGGATCGATTTAATCCGCATGAGTAGACAGACTTCCCTTGACGGGCAGAACTGGAATTCTTGATGTCTTGGACAAGCTATATATGAGGTACGTTGTACTTCTCGCTATAGTGAACGACGCCAATATTAATCGACTTTGAGTTTGAGGCAGGCATAGGACAATCGTGCCATCAGTACAACGTTTTTGTCAGGTAAGTTACAGTACGAATGAGTCAAATGATATTACAAAGTGCCATCACGTGTCACTTACTCAGTCACATTGGGAGTTGGAGTGACAAAATTTCCTTGATGTGGTTTACCGGTAAGCCCACAGCTTAACTTGTACAGCTCGGCACAATCAAGACATCCATGGTCAAACGAGAACCTTCCAAAGCCGGAGTAAATTCAGGACTATACAGGACAGTCCCAACACGTGTCATCCTATCACAGTGAAGCCCCCCAAACCACATCCATGTGATGCCTCAAGAAACAAATTGCTTGAATTGTTGTCTTTAGGCCAGGAACAGAGTAGACCTCCGTAAGATGGTGCATTCAGCTCCACTATGTAGGGGACAGAGCTTCGAAACGCATTCGTCGAGCACCGTGGTTACGTAAAGGCTTGGTGCAACGCAAGCGAGAAAACATTTCCCTAGTTGTCGCCAGCTTGAGGGATGCGTTGTTCAGCCAGAATTCTTCTTGATGAAGCTGTATATTTGTTAATATCTCTGCAAACGCCGTGGGGTAGGGTGTCTATTTCCAAGTGCTTTATATTCTACTGTGGTCAGATAAGCTGAACCAAGTGAGTAGCGAAAAAGAAGCTCATACGATCGATTCTATTCACTAGATTAATCCGTTAACCATGATCTACCGAGTGCGAGACCGTCAATCAAAATGCACTCGCAACAGATGATGTAGCCAACATCTTTTCATCAGAGAATTCACGTGAATAAGTTGCCCCCATCTAATGACCTGACAAGACCCAGCTCTAACACTGAACTCTACGGGGTTTTCCGAATAGCAGAATAATTTTACTGACAGATGCTCCTGATGAGCAGTTGTTCTCTCTTTAAAACATTTGCATCTGTCTGACGGGACCGTACCGACGTGTCACGTGAGGGTAAATTGTATTATAAAAAACAACTTTTGTCGGTTTAATTCAGCAACAGATGTGAAGGTTTGAGTTCTGTTGAAGCAGAGACGCACAATCTTTTCCTTACCTCGTTAAATGCCTGCGGGTAAACCTGCCAAATTGATCATAAAAAAGAAACAGAAAACGTTTAGTAAGCTTAAGAAAACAATCGTTTTCGACGTCACAAGTGCTTTATTGATACCATGCGAAGACGATTTGGAGAACTGCTCCAGGAACAAACCGTTCTCCAACGTCTCATTAATTTTTGCAACTTGCTGATGGGTTCCCACGTCTGTGAAGCTACGAAAGCGCTT
>NW_008751781.1:985149-1009953 GCF_000715545.1 Opisthorchis viverrini
ATAAAAGAAAGTGAAAAAACGGAATCTTTTTTCCAGTCTGACGAGGAAGACTATGGCGTTTGCCCGAAGCTTACTAAATTATTCGCAACGAAAAAGTTTTGCTACAAGTTGAATGTTTCCTGAAACCGAACAAAATTTAAAATGAACACATAAAACTATAGCTCAGTTTCCTAATTCTAAGTAGGTACGGCTTAACATTTTTTGAGACTGACAAACCTCAAACCAAATTTCTGGCTAACTCATCACAAGAATCATCACAAGATCGCGGAACGTTTGGGTGCTTTCGTGACTACTCGGCTTCAGGGATGTGGACCAGGTGGTGATCCTCACTGCGCCTGGTTGGAGACACTGCAAGTCTTGGCTGCCAAGCGATTTAATTGACGCTCTTGTTGTCAGTTTCTATCCAGATCACCTAAATGTGTGTCTGGCGTTGTAGGCACCTCGGAATGATTGGGATACGCTACGACCACTCCCCTCCCCGTCCAACCTTACTCTTGTTTTCACAATGAAGCACCGTTGTTGAGCACCGATATCATGGTGTCAATTATGATGATGATGATGATAATTAAGCCAGATTTCAGCTTTTCAACTGTTGGTTAACCTCTTGACGAAATGACGCGTGGATCTTTGAACACACAAACAGACGCGATCGATGCGTTCGTGAGTTCATATTAAGCCTTCTGCTCAAAACTACCCTGTCGCTGACGTTACCGACATCAGCGTTTTACTAAGTAGGCTGATAATAGTTCCAAAGGCTCAATGTAATATTTTCATTGGGAAACTAAAATGAGCTTTGACGTATTCAGTTGCTAGGTAAGTCCTGTTCAATCTCCTAAACGATTCCTAGGCATCGCATCACCGGTAAATTTTCTCGATCTACATGAATCATGCAGAATGACCGAGTCCGAAGATAACCCACGGACAGTTCAACTGCACTAACCAATAGAACTATGGTTCGAACACAACCTCCACATTTCGACTTCTCCTTTCTGGGCTTGGGCAACCTGGCAGTAACCCGGGTGGCACAGCAGATGGGCATAGTAAGGGTATTACAGCTGAACGACTATTATTTATAACTGGCAAAAAGTACTCACTTGTGTGATGACCGATGAACCAAACCCATGACTAGCACAAAAAGGTAATGCAATGGGTGTTCACTGCCTACACTTCACAGCGGATTTCAAACTAATCCACTGGTATTATTCTTCTAAGTTGGTCTTACATTCAGTTTTCCTGACGTGAGAGCATGTCTATTCACTCCTCTCCTCCAATTATTTTATACCGTTATATTGACACCTCCAATCGTATTTATTTCGCGTCATTGCCTAACCAGTCAACTCCGCACTTTCAGCACGCACCTGATCAAGTTGATGCGGCCAAAGTCGGATTGTGTCAGTTAACACAATAACAAACAGATAAATTCGTATGGAAACCGTTTGGTATGGCCAAGTGTTCTGCGTCGACGTGACCATGTGATGTGAATTCCAGGAGTGGAGGATGGGTGGCGCTATCTTCTGCTGATCAGCCGCTCGTGGTCAAACGGTTTGGTCCCCAAATACTAGCCTGGTGGTCGCGGGTTCGTAAGACCCCGGATATTCGGTAGATGCGCATTGCTGATGTTTCCTAACGAGAACGAAAGAGCTTTGTAGTGTGTATTGACTTTTCATCATACACCGACAGGACGAAATCTCTATTGACAAAGCAGATTATTAACGCGGGTTTACAACAGTGCGGAGAGCACTGCCATTGAACGCTGACATGACTAAGACAGGAAAGTGTCAGCTCAAAATTTATGAAAAGCCTTCATAGAAATGTCGGTGTTTTAATTTAGTTTTGTTTCGTTTTAGGTCAATCTAATACAGTCCCCATCAAATACACTTCAGTTTTATTTGAAATCTCAGTGTGATTAAAAGTGAATGATTTTGGTTATTCTAGTCACCGAGTGTTCTTTATCAGCCGAATGTAGTTCATGCAGCCTACAACTGTTGACAATTCACAGGTTTGGTGGAGCTTAACCTCCGTGCTAGCAATCTGGAGCTGAACCTGTTGGGCTACAACGAACTATTACTTACCTTCATAGGTTGGACCGTTCAACATACCCTTGCTTACAAATTGAAATAATTCATCCTTTGTAGGTTTGAAGTAGGATAGGAGATTCACGCTTTCTGTCATCATTGTTGACAGGGGGAGAAAAAAGAAGACGTATATGAATAGCGGCATAAAAAAGACGTTGTCATTATCGACATTATTCGCAACTAATCAGCAAACAGGATCCGGTATACATCCAGGACTGCAAGTAGAAAATGATCCCGCTTAAGTCACATTTAAATGGATTTTAAACGTATTGGGTGTCTGGCACGCATGATACACAAAGCTAAATGCGGAAGGAAGATCTTTTAAATTTGGTGGGAGACTTTGAGTTAGAAAACACCTAACTGTGTAGCAAAGACGTCGCACCGAATAGTTGGGAGTACGTTTTGAACCGATCTCATCCAGCAATACCAGGTGCTCTCTTCCTTCTGAGCTGTCCCGGATCTAATCACTGAATGATTTTCGTGCAATACTTTGCCGTTTTGACTGCAGCTCTCTTTTCAGTTGACTTTGTAAACTGTACTATAAATGAATATGCCATGTCCAAATTTTTGACTCATAGTATTTCAATGACAAGTTTGCTGAAATCAGCCACTAATTTAATCCAAGTCCCGATTCCTTCAGTTCGAACCAAAGGTGTTCGTGCCTCGCTTCAATATTGTTCGAAAAAGGACTAATTGAGTTGTCCCGATTTCTTCAGTTCGAATCAAAGGTGTTCGTGCCTCGCTTCAATATTGTACACAAGTGAGAAGGTAACCAGAGTTTCGGGTAACCAGATGAATGGCAACAGTGAAGTCTGTGGTAGTAACGGTCAGATAACCATGGAGTGGCTGATCAACTCGATTACACAATGAGATAGCTCAGTCAAGGCTGTACAACCACTTTTAAGAGTCCGTAAGTATACCGGGATAATTTGCAGCTCTAAGCATCCAAACTACATCACTAGTATGGCACTTGATAGCTTATTGGCCAGCGCGTTGGCCCTGGCCGACAACGACGTGTTTCCTGCTGACATTTGGATCGTTACCGTCGACCAACGGCCCCGACAAAAAAACCTTCCCTGTAACTGCTTAAATCTTCCAGAGTAATCTCTGAAATCCCAAAGCAAACCGTTTGTTTCTCACTCAGAATGTGTAGAGCGATCGCTGACTAGTTCTCAGACCAACCTGAATAAGCACTGTTGTGAAATACTGGGCATGCTCTTAGCCTTTATCCTGTTTAACGGATGGTTCACTTGACCGACGTCAAGTGCATCGCCATCAGTACAGTATAGATTCCGTGTGTGATTCATGGTGTATAGGTTCACATCAAAAGGGACTCAATCTTGAGTTCTCGCAAAAAATCTCTTGTTGCGTGCTGTTTTTTTAAAGATACCATCATCGAACCGCTTCCTAGAGCGCATGAAAGCCCTCATTGGATGGCCTACAAAATCCTATGGAGTCTGTTTATATTAAAACTTCCGTAAGTTACCACACTGAGTTGGTTGTTCCATTTGAGTGTGACCCCATCCCATGAAACTTGTGGAAGTATAGCGGCCCATTTATACGAAATGACGCATGAAATTGGCAGCATAGTTAATCGCGTGATATGAATATTTATTCATTTCAACCCTTCCATCAAAAACCAAACCACAACATGTTCTACAAACTCCCTCATTCGCACACTAATTTGGTTTTTAACGGTAGACTTAAATGAATTCAGTTAAAATTCGCAGTACATTTTTTAGACGCAACACACTACTCGCAGGATTGCTGAAAACCCTTCGACAGCCCAAGACCAGTTTACCCCTCTTCATAGTTTGGTTAGTTTTCCGCACGCCCTCGGTTTTCGACAACGCTATGGTCTATTCGAAACTGAACTAGACGAAATCCTCGCATTTTTTCACTAATTTGGTTTGGATGCGAGACCACTAAATCCAGCTGATTTTCTCTTTAGTGATAGAATCTTTCAACAAACTTGGTTGCACAAATGAGTACTTTCCGTGAATTCCATCCAGTTTGGGTACATGTAGATCATGAAGTTGTGAGGATTCTTAGGATGGCACCTTCCTGATCAGCGAAGCCTTTTATGTGCTCACGAAAAACTTTTCAGCGACCTTATGAGTAGTGTGTTGTGGGTTGTATTCGAAAGTGTCTGAGGACTAGTTCGGAACTTTGACTTTGTGATACCTTGTCTAAAGCAATTGCTTTTTTGCCACAAGTATTGTTCCTCTGATTACCTGAAATGAGGAACCTTAAATTCTCAGAAAGTTTCGTATTTTTGGCATTCCCTATAAATCACATGTGAATTTCGTGGGCTTTGTGGAAAACATTTCTAAGCTGCATTTTTTCAGTTAAAACGCAGCCATTTTGAATATTCTACGAAATCTTTGTCGCCACCAGAACTTATTATTAGTGCATAACCTTGGTCGCGCCGGAATCCAATATTCCAATGTTTGACCTGCGAAAAAGCCTGCTCTGAAAAAGCCTGCCCTGAAATTACCTGAATTATTGTGCCTGAACAGTTGAACTTGCTTACCCTTGAGTGATAGTTGGAATGTTCCGGGGTATAAAAACTTTACTAATCTATTCAAACTCATAAAATTAATGGCATCACAACCCATCGCCACGCTCCACTACACGCCCTATCAACGCGCCGATGATGTTATCTCCATGGGCCACGAAGTCTTTGTCCAGCTCATCGAACTAATATCGACCGTTTACGATAACTGAACTACCAACATTCCCCTCAGTAACAGATCTATCTCAGTGACTTCCTCAGTTGACTCAAGGGCCTTGTTTCAAAATCACTCATCGTGCGCTCACATGTGAATCCCTGTGAAATTTCCTCCTTTTGTGTGGAACAAACAGACACTCAATTGTTAGAGCACAGATTGACAAAACTCAATATCTCCGCGATCACTTCCTGTCAATATAGATCGACAACTAGAGATAAGCGATTCATTGAAGTAAAACAGGATCAGAGTGGAGTCTGTGAGTCAAAGTGTGAAAACATTTTATATCACGATCGACTGACCCACTTGGTCAGCAGTCACTTGAGCAGACTTTGGAAGGCTCGATACACGTACGAACGTCTTCTGGGTGTACAGACTCGGGATGCGTGACGAATCGCGATAATTTATGGGATAGGCCAAAAGAAGCTAACTCACCATGTTTCACATACCTGGCACATAATTCGCATCTAAAGGTAACCTATTCAGTGTGAGTAAAATTTCATACGTATTAAGATTGCCCATATCAAACAGTTTGCACTAGGAATTTGGTTTGAAGGTAAGGGTGAAACAATTGCCAAATGCAAGCTGCTCAGCCTTGTGAAACACTTCATTTAGGCTTACTTGGCACTTTAACTTCAATGTCTTCGCCAACATCCATTCGATTTTTATCAAGTTTCCAAAGTTCGCTCAAGAAATTTTCCAGTTCTCCGATGTTCTCTTTTTCCTTGGCGTTGAACACTGGCTTGGCACTTATGGACAGTGAAAAATGGGAAAAAACCTGAATTGTTATTCTGGTAGAATACGTTCTATGTTAGTGAAAGCTGATAAGGAAATCACCAATAAACGAAGCTTCACTTTTTTGAAATTATTTCAGCACAAGTTCACGTATGTTGTAAAAAACAGGTTGTAAGGATGTGAACAAATACCTTGAAACTAGGAACAGACTGTTTCGCAACCGTTAAATGATTGGTAATTCAGCCCTTTTGCAAGATATTCAGTCATGCAAACGACTTTTGGCCGTACGCATTTTTATCATTTTGAATTTCCTGAGTAGCGTTGAGCGGTTCAATCAAATTTTCGTGTTCGCCCTCAGGTTAAGCAAATTATGAACGCTGATCAATATGGCCAGTGCCTCGATAAATTCAAAATCAAGGTCAATGCTAATGGTGGCATCCACCAAACTAGGTGGAAACTTGGTTTGGTAGATCACGAGGTATAAACCTAGATTCTGGGACTACTTGACGGCCGCTACGAGTTTCTTCTCACTACTGGCTGGAATCGCTCAAGTTTTTAGCACGAGGATGTACCGAATTGCAACTTAAACCTATGTAGACTTTTCGTAAGTGTTCACACCATCGAATACAGGTCCTCATCTTCCGAATGGTAGCGGCTGCAGAGGATAAATAAATATACATCTACAAACAAAATTGTGATCGAATTTCGAACGGATTGGCTGATTCACTCAACTTACACGAATTTCCGAACAATTTAATAGCGGAGCTGAGCAATCAGCAGATGTCTTAAGGATTTAACAGCTGATTGGTGCAGTGATGAACTTCTGACCAATAACTACACGCATCACACTCACTGGGTGACAAATGCCCGTTTTAACAACCCAAATAGTTCCGTAACCCCACTGAGTTCTCCCACCTAGCCAACTTCTAGTCCGATAACTGAACACCCTTGTTTGAAAGGACATTACGGGCTTCGTGTGAAGAATGTATTTTTCATTAACTAACGGCTAGGTAGTATTCGATTCAACCTGGCGACGGGGCAACAAAGCATCATTCTTCCGAATTCACAAGTTGCCGGAGCAGTGCTGCCGAGATATTTAAGCAAGTCAGTTACGTCACACAAAGCTCACCATCACTACAGGCGAAAAGGCTTTTTGGTCTTCAGAATAAACAGTCTCTCGACGCCCATACAAATATTAACTACTTATAACTGCTGGTAAAACACCAGTTTAGTTTAGTCCATCCCGTAAATCAACGTGTAATGATCAGCCATCTATCCCAAAGCAGAAAAACACTTTCAGCTGTGTTCTGCCGGCTTCATGTATTTTCCTCCCAGCAGTTGCACAGAGGGTTTGATAACTTCTCACCTCATGACATTTAGAGATAGTACAAGGTAGTAATCGGACAAGCTTTTGACACTGGAAAGTGAATTCTTATTATGGGGTACTTCTTGTGAGTTCTGCGGGGATTTTTCCTTTGGAGGCACTCTATATTTCGGATATCATTCTTCACCTAAATCACTTACGTCGAATGGCCAGTACACGTTTAGATATATATATTTGGAATTAGAAAATACCCCCAAACTGCCACCAATTTGTAAGTAGCTCAGTTGTAGAATTTCACAAGAGTGATAATCACAAACGAGAGACCATCAGTCGAGTAGCCGATCAACAGATGTCCACATGATGAGGGTTCTCTGACTAAAGGATAAGTGTGGCGGTGAGAGTTAATCAAACTGCTGATCGGCCACTCGTGACCTACCAGTGAACAGAAGGTCGCGGGAACGAAACTCGGATGTTCGTTAGAGGTGCGCTACTGATAGTTACCAAAAAGGTACTTCTCGGCATCTCAGCATAGAATGGCTCCAGTGACAGGATGACATCTGTGTTAAAAATCAACAAGTCTACAAAAACCACTACGCAATATTGAGCACCATTTTAGACCGAAGCTGGCACAGGTTTCTCCCATTACAAATGAACCCGGTCTTCTATGCTTTCTCACCACCTACAGTCCTTCGCTTAATGACCACGTGAATGCCTTCACCAATACTGATGAAAGGAAGAAGGCCCTTGATGTGGAGTTATTTATTCGGAAATGCCAACTGACCGGTTACAGACCAGTGAACAGGGAAGCAAAACACTAATCTGCATCTTAGTTCCAAAAACTGGACACAGATCTTCTCCCGAACGAGTCTTCCTAGAGATTCGATGCCTCCACCCATTCGTTGGTCAAATCCAAGCAAATGTTCCACAGTGGTCCCACGAATTCCGCAACAGAATTCCATTTTTCAATCGACCAACACATACTACTCGCGTGCCTCCCGATCAGTAGTATCACCGTTACACTGATATCAATTTGCTGATACAGCAATAAACCCCTCTTCACGAATAACGTTAAGTCACTTCACTAAACATACAAAGTCTGAAGTTTTCGGTCAGACCGTTGGTCATCTACGTACAGAATAAATGTTTTTCTCAATTGGCTACACAAAAACAACACTCACATGTTACTCGTTTAGCTGTATTCATAGCTGTCATGTCACTCAAAAGAAACACACAGGCCGAGAAACTGCCAAAATGCCCGAGGATAGGCAAGAGCAGTCGATGTGCAGTGGTCGGATTCAAACCATAGACCCTCTGGTTCGTAAGTTAGGACCATAATCACTGAGCTAGCTCAGGCTCGCCCTTGGCCTTATTGTAACATAATCGCTCATTGGTTTCGTCATTTTGGTTCACGGATTAAAAGCTATTCGGTCTAACGTAACATTGTTTAGGAACTTGTTGCGTCTAGCCATCCTGACGACTAGGATGGCCGTGCAAAATCGAAAATTCCTCACCATGGTTTGAACAACTTATCAGTGGAATTGAAAAACGTTGGTGTTGACGGTAACTCTTTGTAACCAGTAGTCATCCAACTAGCTAACATACTAATGTTACTGCTACTACGTTTTTACGAGCTCATGTTGGCATCTGGCACCAATCAATGTTCATATCCAACTGAGCACTAGGACTTCTAATTACTTGCGTGGTTACCTGGTATCAGGAAGGTCGAATTCCTGAAAGCAACCACTGAATGCCCGAAATCCACTGAGACCCTTAGCTCCGCTAGATGCCGACCAGATGGACAACGCTCCCTCAGTATGCAGCGTGTCACAGCCTTGATTCAAAACCAGGCAGTGCGAGTCAGCACTGATCAAGGTCAGACAGCACCCGCAATATGCAGCGCATCACAGCCTGGTACCGAAGCCAGACCGCGTGCGTCAGCATTCTACCAAGTCCAGACGGTGTCCCTCCAAGAAACAGCTTAAGGTCGTTGTATTTTCGCACTCACACGCACTCATGCTCTCGCACTTGCTTGTTCGGGATATAGCTGCTGTATCCCCTTCTGCGAGTCTTTTCTCTGGCTCTAGACACTGGAGCGGGGTCAGCAGCATATACAAAATCTTGGCGAATCAGCAGATATAACACCTGGTTACGCGGTTTACTACTAGCGCGTAGTCCGAATGATCGGGAAACAATGCATCAGAAACCATCCGGGGGCTAGTTGAACGAAATCGATTCAAGAATCTGACTACAACGAATGTCACACAAAATTTGCATAGAGAAAGTACAAAACTGATGACACGGCATCGCAATTTCCCCCAGAAAAAGCCGCGAAAATTTGTTTAGCGCTTGCTGCTGATCATTTCTAAGCATTGTCGGTATGATCACTATACTGGTTTGGCAAAATGCACCCGTTTGCACTCCAGTTTGTTTTGATAGGAGACTCAAATGAGACTTAGCTGTCTCTCATTCAAGCTGCTCTTCAACGGAATGCGCTGCACAAAGACCGCGTCATGTTTCAGCTGGTACAAAATTTCAGATATCGCACTGTACCCCAACTGAAGGAAATTCTCATAAGGTTTCCGAAAACGCCTCCACACCCCACGACTGATTTCGCCCTTTAGGGTCTCAGCAAGTAGAGGTAGTCTCCCAGGTTTTTCAGAGATGATAGGAAAGTTGTTTTTCCTAGTTTTCAATAGTAGCAAGCAGAAGGGTCAGCGATCTTGAACTACGAAAAATTTGACTTCACTGAGCTAAGACTGCCTCACATTATGTGTCACTTACGTAAATTGACATTCTTGTTGTCCGGAGTTGATTAGTTGCCCAATTGATTAATTGCTTAACTAAAACTATACTATTAATAATCTAAAAAATCACTTCCACCTCCGTGAAGATGTTGCACAGATGTGTTATATTCACCAAATGTGTACCGGAGAGACCGGTTCCTGGTGAACAGTTTTGATTGTCAACGCGATTTCATCTTGTGTAATGAAAATAGTGGCGATATGAAATATTTCCTAAATGCATTAGTATGGGCATTGGAATATTCCGTGTCCACATTTGGTTTGTGAGTAGATCGCAAGAGGAGATCATTCCCCTTTAAAGTCGTCAACATTGGCGTCCGTTTCTTCCCATGACAACGGAGGCCAATTAGATTTTGAATTCGGCTTCTCTCCGACCAGAAATTCGTAGAGCACTTGAACATAGCACGTGTACAGCGTTGCAAACGTCTATAACCCCGATGGGGTCTTAAAACAGGATTCCGGAAGCATTTGTCATGATGTCTTCAGCACACGCCTAACGTGCCTGTCACTTACAAAATGATTGCTAGAAGTAAATTGTGTGTGGAAAAGATCAACAGCTCTTCAGTGTTATTTCCCGTGCAAAATGTCTCGGGTGATTGGGTAACGTCAAGACCAGGTCTTTCTTACCATTTTCAAGTTTGGAGAACGCTGGAAACAGTTTCAGTTTAATACAAACGTAACTACTAGTTAACATTTCAACGCAGCTAATTTCACAACCTCCATCAGTTCTTGCACTGCAAGCACAAAATGAATCAGTTTGTCATCGTTAGTTATCCCGCCAGTCAGTATCCTACTTCGAATAGAACTGCTAACGAGCTTAAGTCCTCAGAAAAGTATGGATTTTATACGTTTTATGTGCGGACACTCAGGCTTTACAGATATGTGCACGTGATGTGTCGGGCTTGCCCAGATCTCCAGGTGATCTAGCAAACTTTAATATCGGTAATAGTCGTTGAGCTGTTATACAGGCCCTCTGACATCTTTTTCCATGCCACCGCAAAAAAGCACGAGGTTCTAGATACTTCCAGGTTGCTCAAACCTAGACAAAAGCCGTCCAGCTGCAGAGGTTGGGTTCGAAACAAGGGCCATTCGGTCACTCATTTCACTTAGCTCTCTCGAGCGTTCTATCGTAACCTAAGTAAGAATAACGTAGTAAATCATCACTCTAAGTTCCAAACAGTGCAACAACTAAGATAAATGTTACAAATTGACTGTAAAACTCACAATTGCTGAACGTATGAAAATTTCTCAAAAATGCCGGAAGATGAAACGCTGACGGTCAGGAGCCATAGACATACCACAGAAATCAACATTGTAAAAGACTTGGTTTATGTCACAGTCGGGAGATTTATTTCACTTTATGCCCGCATAGTTCTAAACGTTTTAAACACGATTTTCTTGTCGATTGCACAACACCAGTAAACCAGCTTGATTTAAGATCACCAGCACATCGGTATCGATCATCAGCCATACAGCACACGTATATTTTGCTGTACACATGTATGCCGTTCCTCCGGTAAATTGACAATTTCATGACTAGCACATAAATTTGTAAGAGATCTTCCTTGTTAACCGAAACGTTCGGGACATTAAAGCATTTCACACTTTCCCAATGAACAAAGACGACAGCAGAAGAACATTCTTACAGGATGGTGCTGTAACGCATTTGAAACTCGACTGTATCTGCATGCACGTCTCTCCATATGACCTATACGTGCATCTCCCTCTCTCTCCCTATTGCAGGTACCACGGACGAGCCACCACGAGCCCCGGGCAGGAATGAGTAATCCTCTCGTACGCCCCCCTGACTGACCTTGACCTGACTTTGTACCCCCGTCTTCCGGTTTCGGTTTCGGTTTAACACGCCTGTGTTGTTGCCACACTCCAGTGTTCTTGTCTGTGTCACTCGATCTGTGCGAATGTGTGCTGTGCGTGCCGTGTGGATTCCGTAATACCAACCTCTATATCTGCGCATTTCAGAACTGACGTGTGCCGTCGCAACATTCTCTCGAACGTCGAATACCGCTAACTTCCTGACGTCCCACGTGCCATTTCAAATGCACCTATCGACAGATGGTACAGCACGATCGAAAAGGTACAGTACCTGAAAAACTCCTTTTTTGTCGCTACTGTTTGAATATTTTGTTCATAGGTTTTCCGATTTTTCTCAATCACTAGCTCAATACACATACAGCAAGAGAAGGATTTAGATATCCAACTCATTGCACCGTGTTCAGCCTGCCAAATTCCTCAGGAAGATCTCATCCAGGTTATTCGAGAAGAATCGGCACATTGTTAACTAGTCCACGAGTGATTGAAAAAGAGAACAGACAGGAAAACGTGGTTACCAGGATTCTCGTCTGAATGTCTGCAGCAAACCTGTCATCTAAAAACACAGTGACCAAATTCACACGTGATAATATGGTATGAATTCTGAAACTGAGTGATGAGCAATTCTCACTGTACCTCGGGAAACACTGGCTCGACAGCAGCAACCGGGATTCCGGCCCGGTATGGCGATGAGTTAACCGAATCGGCATACCCCGTCAAGTGCTAGAAAAACGCCATACGTATAAGTGACCCACAATTCCAGTATTCCTGGATTTGCAAGACGCATTCTACTCGGTTGATCGGTCTGTTCTTGTTGACACGCCTACCCACCAAGGAATGCATCAGATGTTTGTGAACATAGCAAGCTCTTTGTATTCTCGGACTCTCGGACGTGTGAGAGTATACGGCGAGCTCTCCAAAAGCTTCCATATACAGGGTGGTGTCCGTCAGGGGAGCCCACCATCTCCATTCTTATTCAACTTCGTGATCGATGAAATCATGAGACGAATGCTGGAAGGTTTCCCAAACCATGTTTCCAAATAGCCTGTGACGAAAACCTTCTCGATCTGGAATATGCAGACGACATCGTTTTTGTTTTCGAAGAGGAGAAGGCGCATGTGAGTTTTGAATGAACTGATCACTTTGCATCCATAAAGTGTGAGGTCGTGCTCGTGGACATGCAGTCACTGAACACGCCACCTACAATCCAGAGAGAGGTACTGGAAGTTGTGCAGCGTAATAATAACTTAGAAGTCGTATTTGTGCTGACTGTAGTGTGACGGACGAGGTCACTACACGAATCTGCAAGGCCAGGGTCGCATTTGCTAATTTGAGACACCTATGATGTCAAAGTTGTTCATCCCCGAATCTTAAGGGACGTGTGTATCAGGCTACAGTGCGAGCTAATTTGTTGTATGGTTGTGGGACTTGACCTGTTCGAGCAGTGGAAGTTAGACGTCTTCAGTTGTTCGACAATCGTTGTCTCAAAACCATAGCTCGTACGGGTTGGTATCGGCAAATCTGCAACGAGGTGATTAGAAAGCGTGTTTTCTGTTGTGCAACGAGTAGTTCCATTGAAGAATGTGTCCACCACTAGAATCCGAAGTGGCTAGGTCATGCATTGCGCACGCTGAACCAAAGTTTGCCGAAGGGTGCTGTTGCGTGTCCAATTTGTAGTGACGGAATCAGAGTTGTGGCCAATACACCAGTTTGCAAAGTTATGAATTCTTAATGTTGCCGGTACTACTCGCCTTCCAGGATGGGGACCGCATGATCCCCACCGCCATTGGTTGACGAAGCTGCAAGATATGACTGCTAATCGATGTCATTGGCGTTCTTGAAGTCAGTTTAAATCCAAATTACCTGGATGAGTGTCAGAAAATATGGGCACATCAGAAAGTTTTGTTAGATCAGCGCTCAGTCCCTTCCTCGTCCTCTTGTACACTTTACTTTTACATAGGGCTTTCGAATAAATCACTGTTGTACGGCAGCAAAGTAGTAGTGTTGAACACTGATGTTATGCTGTCGATGATGATGATGACATATCCTGTCTAGATGTGATTTTATTACATAGTTGCTCGAAAGCTCGTGGCCGAACGGTACAGCCTTTACCTACCTACCAGTAAGTTGAGATTTTGGATCGCTCAAGATATTGGTGAGATCTTCGTTGTTCATGATTCCCAGCATGTAGTAACGGTATTTTCCTCAGCTTAGTTCTCCGTCTGAGCCTCCCAAGCTAGCGTTCACGTCAAAACATCCACCAAAGGTGCACAAGGTTTATTAATGCCCTAAACGAAGTCAAGAACAACTTTACAGCGCTTCGTATATATAGCGTAGGTGATTATAACCTTCTGGAAATTCTGACGCGTTCTGGATGCGCCACTGGCAACCGGTATTTGGCCAATGCTGGGTCATGATTGGCTGTTGGGTCCATATTTTCGCCCAATTAAATCACGTCTTGATGCCGGACCGCCAAGCGTCTCGAATTCTTGGCCAATCTTGTGCGAGCTAGGATTATCGGCCGTACCAGCGCCTGAAGGCGTGCGGTATAGCGGGATCCGTGTGGAATCCTGCCTAACACCTCCTCCTTGAAGTTTGCTGACGTAGCTTCCGAAGCCAGGGTTCATTTGCAATGGCGTCACTGGCTTGTGGATCCGGTCTGTCCAGCGTCGCGGTTGTAATCCGTGCTCAGGCTTGGCCTCTGACGAAGCAACTGACTGATCTTCTAAGATTGTGCCGAGATCAAAAGTGTCCAGAAGCGTTTCTAGACTCAAATCACTCGGTCCTGTTGGCAGGATCTTTGTACATGTCGGCCAAATTCGGTTCGCGTGGCGTATCCAATTGGCTGAACCAACCTGAATCTCGTGGAGCAATTTGCGGAGTCGGCGAAGGATGAGTCCTGGCGTCCATGCAGGGTGTCTGCGGCTGTAGTCACGAATCAATACTCTCTGACCTCCGCTGAATGAGCGCCCAGTTGCTCCATGATGCCGGTTTAACTGTTGATGAGTCCTTCCATGCAGGGTGTCTGCGGCTGTAGTCACGAATCAATACTCTCTGACCTCCGCTGAATGAGCGCCCAGTTGCTCCATGAATGATGTTTAACTGTTCCTCCATTCTGGTGTTGCGGTGACTAGCCTGTCTTTTTTGTGACCAGATAGTGTCATGCGGTGTTCGGAGCCTCCTTCGGAGCAGTGCCTCTGCTGGTGGTACTCCATCAGGTGAGTTGGGGTTTGGCGTCGCTCGATATGCCAGCAGGGACCTTTGCAAAATCTCTTCCGTTGGTCCCTCCCCTCTGGACTTCTGAAGTGACCGCTTGAGAGTGTCAACAAAGCGTTCCATTCGGCCGTTTGACTGTGGATGAGACGGTGGCGAGCGTATATACGTTATGCGCTGGTATTTGCCGTCCTCCTGGATGGGGACCCCGAGACGGGCCACATCAATGTCTGGAGACATTGTCAAACATGACCCAGTCGCGCCCTCAGTGGCGCTTGTGCATCAAAGCTATTGCCTTCAGTGTATAGCTCTTTTTCCAACCCCCTTCACTTGACAGCCCACTGACAGTGCTGGATTTATGCACCAACTTACCAGCTCGCGCCTGCAGTGCGCAGCTACCTACCCCCTCCCCCACTAAACCATCGGTGAATGAAACTGCGGCAGCTGCAACCACTGTACGACGAGTACGCGGTTATTACAGCTGACAATGATGATGATGATGCCATACTCCAGACAAAAGTATGCGAACGCCGACGACGTAAACTGACTGCCGTTGTCGAATACAATAGCTTCTGGCGTTCCAAAGCGACTGAACAATCTCCGAAGTTCCAGGACTGTAATGGCAGTTGTGGGGATGTTCACCCGAAAAATTTCCGGCCATTTGCTGTAAGCGTCGACCACGACCAAAAAGTGTTGGCCACCCACTGGACCTGCATAATCGATATGAAGACGAGACCAGGGTTCGGTCGGTTGCGGCCATGAGCGTAGGTAGGTTTCCACCGGTGACTTGGATGCTTCGGCGCACCGCAGGCAAGATTTTGAGACTTGCTCGATCTACGAGCCCATCAAGGGCCAGTAAACATAATTCCGAGCAAGGGCCTTCATCCTGTTTGTTCCCGGGTGCCCTTTATGGAACTGATTCAGGACGGCTGGTTGTAACTTCTTTGGGATGACCACTCGTTCTGAAAACAACAGGCATCCATCGGCTAGTGATAACGCGTCACGCCGGTTGAAGTAAGGCCTTAGTTCGTCTTTTTGGCAGGTGCGCGGCCACTGATTGCGATGGTACTTTATGACTTGCTGCAGCACAGGGTCTTGATCGGTAGCCTGGCGGACCATGTCGGCAGTCACTGGGAGGATGCGAACAGCTTCGGAAACTACGTGGTTAACCTCTGGTTCCAAGGCAATTGTTGCGATCACGGTATCTTCTGGTTCTGGCCTGCTTGAATCAATGAGTCGGGACAGTGCGTCGGCTTGTCCCAGGCTGGTAGTGGACTGGTATTTTATCTTGAAGTCGTACCCCAGAAGCAGAGTGGCCCATCGCTGGAGCCGGTTGGCAGTATATGCCGGAATTCCTTTCTTCGAGCCAAACACAGCAAGAAGTGGCTTGTGATCGGTCAGTAGGGTGAATTGACGGCCGTAAAGCATTTTATGAAACTTCTTAACGGCAAACACGATCGCCAAGGCTTCCTTTTCTATCTGACTGTAGTTGCGCTCGGCTGAAGTCAGGGATCTGGCCGCATGTGCAATGGCTTTCTGGCTGCTATCTGGAAATACGTGTGAAATCACTGCGCCAATTCCATAGTTCGAGGCGTCCGACGCCACAACAATTTCCATCGATGGATCGTAGTGTGTGAGTAGCAAATCGGAACTTAGCATGGATTTGACAGAGTCAAAGGCGCGTTGACATTCTTCTGACCATGTCCACTTGTGGTCCTTGGTAAGTAGCTGATTTAGTGGGCCTCGAAGGCGATGCATGGCAGGCAGGAACGAACTGTAGTGACTGACGAGACCGAGGAAAGACCTGAGGGACGCCACGTCTGTGGGTGCTGGCATACGTCTGATCGCTTCAATGTTCTCCGGGTCTGGACGGCGGCCATGTTCGTCAATAATGAACCCAAGGTACTTTATCGACCGCATGAAAAATGTGCATTTCTCTCGGCGCACTTTGAAGCCATATTCTTGAATACGACTAAGCACGTAATCAAGGCGCTGCCACAGTTCGTGGGGATTGGAACCCATGACAATGAGGTCATCCAAATAGGCGGCAACGCCTGGTGCATCCTTCAGCATCGTATCCATAATCTGTTGAAATATGGCCGGCGCTACTTTGACACCAAATGGCAGTCGAGTGTACTGGAACAGACCTCGATGCGTATTGATCGTGAGCAGTTCTCGGGATTCTTCCTCCACTTCAACCTGGAGATACGCATCGGCCAAGTCAATCTTTGCGAAACATTTACCCCCATTCAGTTTCGCGAACAAGTCGTCTGGGAGAGGCAGAGGGTATTGGTGGGTATCCGCCGTCACGTTGAGAATGGTGGCGAAATCTGCGCACAACCGGATCGTCCCGTTAGCCTTCTTTACCAACACAATAGGTGCGGCCCAAGCACAGTGGTTGGTCGGTTGGCGAACACCCGCCTTTTGAAGTCGGTCCAGTTCTTAGTCAACGACAGGCAAGGCTGCATAAGGCACTGGACGTTTTGTCCTGAAGACTGGCTTGGCAGCAGGGAGGAGGCACAGTCTGGCTCTTGCTTTTGTACACCGTCCAAGCTCGTCAGTGAATACAGATGCATAACGTTGTAGGAGGTGCTCAAGTGAACGCTTTGGCAAATCAGTTTGTCCGGGTGCTGCGTGTATGCCGTTGCAAATAGAGTTGATTGGTTTATCCAGCAGGTTTAGCTTTTCGATCCAATCTAGCCCCATGAGATCAAGTTTGGGGCATGACGTCAGGTAGCAGGTGGCTTGTGCCGTCGAGTCCTTGAAGTTAATGAGGCAGTCCACTTCGCCAGTCAACTTCAGTTTGCCACCGGAAGCATTACGGGCCCAGTGATCAGTCGGCTTCACATATGGCTTACCGATTCGCTTCCACGTTCGTTCACTGAGCAGCGTGATATCGGAGCCAGTATCAAGTTGCAACCGAACTGGGATGTCGTTGATACGAACCGTCACGAACTTCCTTCGGCAAGCAAAATCAACTTTGAATGTTGCCGTCACCGAGTTGGACCGCGATTTGTGGGCTGCACGGTGGTGTGCGGGTGGCTGCAATCTTTGAGATCGACACAAATCTTCTTTGTGGCCGCGACGACTGCACCTGGAACATTTGTGACGCCTGAACCGGCAATAACGAGCAAAATGCCACTCACTGAAATGCCAGCAACTCGTGGGAGGCTTACCCTGTCTTCTCGGGCTTCTTGTCGGATTTCCTGGGCACGCTGAAGTTAATTGCCTGTACACAGCTGCTTGAGGTCACAGGTGACTGACCGATCATAGCCGTGTCGTGCTTCAGGTTGATGAGACGTTGGCATTCAGTGGTGAAGCTCTGCAACCTCATTTCGGCATCCTGTTCAATTCTGTCAAGCAGCCGGGTTCTGGTGTCAGCATCATGGGATGACTGGAGACCGGATACAAAAATGAGGCACTTAAACTGATTCTCCGTCATTGAGCTGAGCTTGAAGCGCTCGAATTCTAGATTGACAACTGTGCGATGCTCTCCAGATTTTTCATGCGGATGTACCTTGTTGGTGGTGTGAGAAGAATTAGGCTTTTGTGAAGAATTCGTCTATCTATACTGAAAGCCGAGAAGCACTGAACAGCTGTTTCATTCTTGTTGGTTATCATGAGCAGTGCGCATCTCCAGAGTCTCGAACCCGCGACCTCCCGGCTAGTGTTTGAAACATTTAACCAGTCGACCATGGGCGGATGATCAGCCGTGGGATTAACTCGCACTTAGGCAAGATATAGCGCCACTCATCGTCCAATTACGGGATCCCCATCACGCGGTCATACGTGTTGACTGGCTCCTCGAGTAACGACTTCTCAGATGGAAGTTTTACTCATCAGGTGAAGTTTATTCTTCTACTTTTTTCTTTGTTCTTCTACTTATAGATTGTTGATATTGTGCAAAGATTTAAGTTTCTGTGACCGAAAGGTTAGGTGTTCCAACTACTAGCCGGGATGTCGCGGGTTCGAAACCCTCTGGAGTTTCGTGAGATACGCACTGCTGATGATTCCCAACAAGAATGAAACAGATGTACGGTGTTCCTCGGGTTTCAGCATAGATTGGCTTCGCTTACAGGACGAATACTCCACACAATGAAATGATTTGTTGGGTGACAGTGCGTATTAGAATTGTACCAATTCTCAGCATCTTTGCAATCATTCTATAATTGCTCAGCTTCGCGAACTAATCATGCCCCACGACTCACTTTTATTAATCAACCATTTCACACTTGCATCTGCATCCGTGTCCTTTAGGAGGGTTCGCAAGGTTCGGTAAATATGATGCTTTGTGCTGGCGTCAGCGACCTGACACTCCATTTTGGCCGTCTGAAGTGAATGAAAAGTAATTCACAAACAGACGATAATTGTCAAAACGTTGCAATGAGAAAATTACCCTGATTTGAGTACTCTGGTAAATAATCGGATCAATCAGGTAATCTTAAGGAAACTGAACTTTCCACGCTCGCTGGAACATGTGATCTGACCCTGGCAGTTTCGTAGACAGAGATCAGACGAAATTTAATCGTGGTTCTCCGAAGTTATTGGAGAATTTTTGTTTATTGCCTCATTGAATAGGTTAAAGTGATTGTCTGTTTGCAAACAACTGGGTCAATTATCGTAGTTTGCCGAGCTGTCCACACCACATTCAGTAAACAGCGGTAGAAATAGCGTTCATGATGATAACGCTGGTTATGTCGAGGAGAATGGTGAAAACGATTCTTCTGAGGTTGTTGAATTTGATGGTAAACATGATGACGAACAAGGTGATAACGTAACACGGCTGTTACCTGTCTATGCGACCTGAAATTCCGAATGAAGTACACAATGGACCAACGCTGAAAACCCACTTAGTGTGACCTGACTTTACGAGCACAGTATGGCACAGATTGCAGAGGCTTTTTGTTCGAAGTGGATCCTCCGGGTGAAGGTTTTTTGTTTGCCGAAAAGCTCGATGATAACCAACGGTCGCCAATATTTCATCAAGCATGAAAGGTTCTAATGTAAAATTTTCCCATCAGTAGTAGAAAAATTTATTGTTCATCCACGGTTGAATGACTGACGGTGATGTTGTCTTGTCAAAGATTCCAGACAAGCAATTCACATCATATGGTCCAGTACTGATGTTGTTCTTTGACGGAGGACCCACATTGGTCGTTGGATTTACCCGTTCCGTGCATCTGACCTACAATTGTTTTTTTTTCAATTTTCCAATATGCTTTTTCCAGGAACATTGCAACTGATGTGGTTCTTCTCAGCTGAAGTTCACAGGCATTCTCTCTGACCTGTTGATCCCATCCATCTGATATCACCATTTGGGTTCGAGCTGGTAATTTATGTTCACAACCGCCGTTAACATCACGTGATTAAAACTCGGACACAGCCATCGATACCTAGATGCTTGTCACTTTGGTTGCTGGAGGGACGTTTTGAAACAAATCCACATACGGTTGACCACAACAACATCCTCTTGGTAGAAGCTCAACTGAAGTTTCTTTTCCGTCCACGAAGGCCTTTTCTGCGGCGACCTAACTTACCGGCAATAATAAGGCTCACCGTTGCGGGTCTCTTTCTAATTCCATTTTGGGTGACTTGGTCAACTGTTTTATCTGCTCAACTGAATTCAGTGGATCGATATATAACGCGTAGCCCACAGCATTTTGGGTTCAGCCTTTGAAAAATGATCGCAAACCCGCAGTATTTAAACTGTTCAAGAAAAGTCTGACATTTTTAAAGGTACCTTGAGTGTGAATCCCACAATATCGTCACCACATCACCCATGAAAAGCTCTATACGTACCCAGTGAAAATTCCTGCATGCATACACACCACCATCTTACTTGGATTTTGATGGTGATAGTTTGTATTTGACTATGTATATATCCTGCGCTGACTGACGATAATTTCAAATTCAAACGATCGATTTTTCGAATCTACCTTCAGTCCCCTAGTCTCTAAACCTCATCAGGACCGAAGGGTCTCATGAAATCATGAGCTTCCTAACAATTGTTTCTAAAGATCCGTGTGGTGCAATTTTACAATAATTTACAAGGTAAGGTGCATACGACTGACGTATAGTTGATGGGGGACGCATTGCTCGAATAATGCCTAAGCATAAAGAAGAAAAGAATAATCCTACGACAAAAAGCTTTGGACCAAGAGCATTGTTAAAACAGTCAGACTGAGAGAGACAAAATCGCACACCAAATAGAAGTCGGCTGGTTTATGTCTTTGTAAGTTTCTATGTCACTAGGGCAAGAGGACTATTAGGAGAGCGAAACTTTTCTAGGCCGCACTTAATAGGCCAAAAGAAAACCGTCAAAATTTTACTCCGCTCTTATCCGTGTACTTTCCGTTCTTTAAACATAGTCTTTTATTTAGAAACCAAACCACTCAATCATTTTTTATGGGTTTTAGAAGCACGGAAAAAATATTGGAATTCAGGGAATACGACTGCTCCAAAAGGATTTTTGACTAAGATGCCCTCATGTCCACTTAATAGAAGAGAACCGTCAAAATTTTACTCTGCTCTTATCCGTGTACTTTCCGTTCTTTAAACATAGTCTTTTATTTAGAAACCAAACCACTCAATCATATTTTATGGGTTTTAGAAGCACGGAAAAAATATTGGAATTCAGGGAATACGACTGCTCCAAAAGGATTTTTGACTAAGATGCCCTCATGTCAATCTGGACGTTAAGGTTCAACTTGTGGAAGGTCTCGGGTTTGTTTCTGGATGAGCCTGTTTAGTGGCTGCGTGCTTATTGCTTGCCACTCCGGTCTTCCGATTTGATCTAAACCCGAGAAGCTTGCATTGGGCTGCTGTTCGCAGACGTCCACAGCGACTGCGTCTTTCAATCACTAGGAATTAAGTCAATAGGTATAATGAGACCAGGTCAGCGAAAAACCTTGCAAAGCAAAAATCGATCAGGACGTGGTCGCAGGCTGTGCAGTAATTCACAAATACAGGGTAGGTAGCATCTGACACAGTCACCGAAGGCCACAACTTGTTGCCGTGTGACACACCTGAGCACCGGTTTGTCGTTATTTTAAGGATAACGGAAGTTGCCAAACTCTACTTATATGCAGGTACCGATGAGCACACACTTGTCAAAAACAGTTACACCAACATTCTAGTAAGCATCTGTGCTTCATCAGTTACAGTTCTCGTGTTTATCACTTCTTTCAACTTCGGGGATTGTGCAACAATAGAATGGAGTGCTATCCGTGTGGTTTGCAGTTTTGATAAGCTCAGAAAGATCTCGGTAACGGTCAGGTTTGGTGGTTCAAATGGTGAATTTAGTCAGAGTCTCTGCAGATGTAACGAACAATTAGTGGATCTCTGCTAACCACTTACTGGATGTGATAGAATTTGTTAGTACATCGAAATAAATGCAAACACTAGGAATAAGCACACAGTGAACCACTCGAAATCTGGCTGAGTAAGCACGCACGTTTTCTAAGTGATACAAGGAAAGTGAGTTAGCGAAATACACACAGTTGTATACTAATCTGGCTCTGATAGGGGACCCACCTGGAACTCAGCTGAACCTATCGTTCGTAGTGTTTTTAAGAAACTGAATGTGATGCACTAGTCCACCTCACGCTTCAGTTGGCACAATATTCGAGATATCGCCATACGAATTTGAGTCAAAACCGGTTAAGCACTGTAGAATAATTTTCAGCAAAATTATGAATAGTGTATTATGTCTGTCAGTGAGTTGGTTTCACCGGAAAGATTGATCCATATCGATGGTAGTAAATAAAGGGCTTCGAAAGCAGTTAGCTTAAATAAAGGCCGGTTTCGTTTTCTTCGCAGTAGAAAATATGCTGTTTGGCATAATAATGTACTACTAAATAAACTTAGCGATAATTCTTCCAGATTATGAGGTACTCACACAAGAAACTTCTCTCCTTCTGGAATGACTCAAGCATTTTCTGCCCCAGTTCTGAACAGTTGTTAAAACTCGGTGCACTGCGTTTGCGCTTCATGTTCTGAGAATCTGTCGAATTCTTAACGCTTAAACTTTCGAGCTGAAGACCCCCATTGTTTCATCTAAAAAATTCCGGATTTCCGTGCCAGTTCAGAGTGAGTTCACTCTCGTCCAAACTTAACACATTGTTCACATGAATACTGAAAATGGTTCGACAGCCCACGAGCGCCTTAGCTTTTCTTGAGGCTCAATAAATTGGACACAGTTGTTGAAATTCACTCACTTGTGCACTAATTTGGTTTTGACGGGAAACTTAACGGAATTTGGCGGAATCTCTCGACTACAGTATTCTTGCCTTACTGAATTTGCTGCACCAGGACGCCCCATATCTTAGTTGCTACGATAATCGAAATACCGCAGTTCACTCTCTTGACGTAACACATTACTCAGAGAGTTCCTAAAAACTCTTCGACAGCTCATAACCAGTTTCGTCCTTCTTTGGGTTAATCAGGCAGGCATATTTTGACAGAAATAACTGTAACAAAAGTATGAGATTTTCGCTTTAAGTCCTTAGAATTGATGAGTCTACACTCACCACACATTCTGGAGGCTTGTTGCTGAAAAACGCCGGCTTAGATGGGAGATTCTTGCGGTTCGTTGAACACTTCTGGTAGCTGTTGGGATCATCTGAGTTGATAAACTGTATCAGATTAGAAGGACATAGAGATCCATTCACATCTTGTATATTCAGTGGCTCATCCGAATGATGCATGCCTTCGTCATTTTTGTGTGTATTTCATACAACAGGCAACCTTGCATGGTCAATATATTTTAACCATACTTTTTGGATTATCACAGTTCGGCCTTCCGGGTTGTGTTGGAATGAATCTAAAGCTCTGCTATTTTGGATGTCATCTGCCACAAAGTGTGTGATTCGAGTAACATGTAGTTCCACACTTAATCATATACGCTGTTTCACCCAGAATACCAAGCCTTATGTTTTTACTTGTTTTTCAACATAAAGTAGGAAGTATCACGCCTATGATTAATCGTATAGACCAGTTGTACACACAGTACTTGCATAACTAGTGTCAAGGATCCTTTGAAAACTAGAGTATTTCGGTACCAGAATGTCGTTCCAGCGTTTCACAAAACTTCAAGGAGACCTGCCTCATTTAGTTGTGCACTGGATGAACAGCTAAGGTTCAATACCACACGCCTCACCGAGTCAGTAACCCTGTACGGGTATGATACCTCATACACGGGTTGGTATTTCAATCGATTACTCGTCTCTGGAAGATTTAGCGAGAGTCGTCATGATGTCGGCGGGACTGCACGTTCACAAGGGTGGAATGATAGTAGACACCGGTTCTGAAATGAGCAGATATATAAATGGATTTCCTTGGAACCACACGGCACAAAATGCACACATTCGTACAAACTAGGTGACTCAGGAAAGAAGATCGAACGGAAGCAACAACCTGCGTGGATAGAAGCCGAAACGGTAGGCACAAGTCAAGGGAGGTACAAAAATAGCTCTAAGTCATCAGACATGATGTACGAGCGGATTACTGCTTCCTGTCCTGGACTCGTGATGGCTCATCGGAGGTGTCGGTAATGGGGATATATATTCACTAGGTCACAAGGTAAACACGTGTTATCAAGTGAACTAAAGTTCCAACTACGTCATGAAATTTTGTTTTAAACATCCGCCCAACTGAAGATTTAGATTAACAAGCCTACATGACAAGCTCTAGACTTCCACTTTTGAAAGTGCACAGTAGGGATTTTATTTTTGATCGCCTGGAACAAGTCTTTTCTTCGAATTTATTTCGTAAATTTATGACGATTTTGGATTTTTAACTGGAAAGTTGGTCTTGACAGTTCTTGTAGGATAGGCTAGCAGCTTCGCAGAAGATGATAGTGACTGAACCGGCGGTTGTGGTCCTTATCCACTTTTTGAGCAGAGTAGGTTATGTAAATAAGTATATGCATACGTTAACACACGTCAAGCAGGAAAAGAATGTCCGAAGATTTCTGGAGTTGTAAGACAGATTTAGGGGTTTTGCCTAGTTTGAACTACGGAATGTGTATGCTCCGGGAATGTACCGCCACCCCCCCCCCCCCGAAGAAAAAATTTGTGTTTTCTTTTACAACAGTTATG
>NW_008751781.1:1011067-1015839 GCF_000715545.1 Opisthorchis viverrini
CTTGACAGTTCTTGTAGGATAGGCTAGCAGCTTCGCAGAAGATGATAGTGACTGAACCGGCGGTTGTGGTCCTTATCCACTTTTTGAGCAGAGTAGGTTATGTAAATAAGTATATGCATACGTTAACACACGTCAAGCAGGAAAAGAATGTCCGAAGATTTCTGGAGTTGTAAGACAGTTTGAACTACGGAATGTGTATGCTCCGGGAATGTACCGCCACCCCCCCCCCCGGAAAAAAAACTTTATACAGGTGCAGAATTTTGACGGGATTCGTTCACTAGTTTTATGAAACTGTGTAAACAAACCGAACAATATATGGTCTTTAGACGAAAAACTAAGACCAGTATTCTAAATTTCCAACTGGCTTCAGTCTGAATGAGAACCCCGGAACCCAATTCATCGTTGTCGGTTAAACTGGTAGACAAGGACTCATCGTGCAGCCAGAAACGTCTTTGCATCAAAGCCATTTCACAAAAATGTATAATGTGAAATAACTGACTATAATATCACCCTCAATGCTTGGCTATATTTGCATACCTGTCTCATTTTCCGGTGACCGAACCTCCACCAGCTGAAATCGGAGTATTGATGGTTTGTAGTTGACAAGCTGAATTAACTCACTGATGTAGCCGCACTTATTACCTCTACTGGCAGATTAAGCGGACCATCAAGAATTGGGTGTCGCAGCAGAAAGTAAAGACAGTTACTTAGCATGAGAGTCAGATGCAAGTAGTTGAGGTTTATTATGCTACAAACTCTGAGGATTTTGTATCAAACTTTAAATCGTCCTGCAAAAAGCATAGGGAGGAGAGTGTGGCCGTAAGTGCGGCATGAAACCTCTAGCCGTGCAAAGTCTGCATGGCGATGATTAAACCCCCATTAAGCTACCAACTTCTGCAGTTTTAACACTGAGACGCGTCCACCAGAATAAACCGTTCAGAGAGCCTGGTAAATGCTAAGGATAAAACTGTGCCTCGATACTGAAAATTATTATAATTTAATGCAGAAGCTTTTGCTGAAAAAAGGATTTTTGAGAGTTCCAATGGCGGAGAAACCTTTAACGGCTGTTTCCAGCCATATTTCCTTTGTAATTATCCTACCTGCCTTTAGGATATAACGCGGACACTAATATTTTGTACCACCTTGCAACGTTTGTTCTCATAAACGATTATATTTAACAGTCCAACACCAACATATCACCCAATCATCCAGAAGTGAACAAAGATAAATAACTGACCGATAATCCAATGGGTTTCTTTATCTCGACGGCCAGATAACCGATCATAAGCTTAAAACTCAAAGTACTACTCTGGGCTTTCACATTTGAAAGATGAGGTACGCAAATTTTTAGCACTTCATAGGCAGGTTTCTAGGCAGTTTTGTCGGCCTAATTCTGCAGAATAAGCGGGCCACGGCTGAAGTGTTCCAGAAGATTGATGTGTTTACTGTGTTATAGAATGAATTACTGGGTTTTGAGGCGGAGGAAGGTGTGCGAGTTTAAATTCTAATAGATCTGTTGAAGACGGCGTTCAGTATTCACATAATGTAATTGAAATTTCAAAAGCTATGACGTGTCCCTGATGAACTAAAAGAGGCAGGCAACTGAGTTCAGAGTATGAGTCCAAACGTTTAAGCTTCATCTGGGCATCCCGGGATCTCAACAATGCCAGGGGTATGATTGCTTCAGTGGACGATGAACTTAGCTGAACTGCGAAAATATTAAAGTAGATTAGGATAGTTTTTGGTTTCAGCACATACTCAGTAAAATGGAATATTTTGGCGCAAAAAGTTTCATTTCGACCGTAAATGCTTTGCAGGTGTGAGACTGAAAAAGTCCTAGATGATGAGAGATAAAATAACGCTACTCACCGGTTATTGTGGATTCAGAGCAAACGCTTCTCTGATTGTGAAGCTGCGGCATTCTTAAAAACAGCTCGGTAAAGTCGGTATCAGATACACAAGATAAGCGTGTTTATTTCAAATTGAGGTGGCTTACTGTGTGATCGGTTCAAGTTCTAGCCGTAAATTCCGGAAGAACGACCCTGTCTCGACTGGCAGGTGTAATATGATTGGTGCGGGAAAGAGGGAGCGGTGAATCGTACAGAATGCCAGCGGTAAATACTGACTTGTTTGCTCAGCATTGCCAAAACACTGTCTACGCAAGACAACTCATAAGGTACGAATGTCCGGTGTAATATATCATCGCGAAAATTGGGCTGTAGGTTCGGATTTAGTAGATTAAAGAGGGAGAGTAAAACAAGTATGTATTTAAGCATTGAGGTAGTAACTAGGGCATGTCGCGCATTGTGGATAGAAATTATCTCGGGAATCACAAATATTTTTCTTTAAAATATTTTCTTTAAAAATAACGTGAGACCAAAGCTTGGATTTTGACTGATGCTTTATCTAAGCATCTGATGGAATTTAAGCCCTGAAACCTATTGTTTCTGCGTTGCAGATAGGGTGCTTTAGCAGAAGGAGATTCCCTTTGACTTTCAAGGCGATGGGTGGAGGAATCATTCAACGAAGTACTAGTGCAGAAGATCAGAATTTGCCGGCTGGACTGGGGGAGATAGTACAGATATCAAGGGTTTTTACAACGCGCTTACAAGCGGACGATAACCAAACGCACCGCCAAGCATAAAGTCGGTCAGTAATACCACAAGTTATATCGCACGCGACCGGAAGCGAGAGCTAGAACCTTGTACACAAGTGACATCAGTTGGTCAGACAAATACCCGGAATTGAGCACCGATTAATGATGATAAATCATTCAGGATGAAATTAGGCACACAGTAGTCAGCTGCGATTCAACAGGATCGGCGGAAAAGGCCTCGCGCAAAGTAGCCCCTTATAGTTTACCGTTTTAGGTATATCTTTTACCGAATTTGGCAGTTTAGACTTCGAGACCAAAAACAGCACATCAGCATTTACGTTCACCGTCACGTCATTATTCGGTTATGGGTATGCTTCGATCCTTTTGTTTTCTCACATCAATAATGGGCATCAAAAGTGGAATTGTTGATGGCACGACCTAGGTTTTTTCTTAGATAAACGTTTATAGCTACAGCCTAAGTGCCGGCGTCTAGCAAGAGGCAGAAACTTGTGGAATATTCGATGATCATTGGGGAGTCTATCGTTTATTTTTGCCACATAACGCATGAACCATATTTAGGGATTTCATTCTTTTTGGAGCGTCGTCCATAATGTGTTTTCAAATGGTTATTTCGCCAGTATCTCATAGCTCAATCCTTAAGTGGAACGTAGGTTTTACTGCAACTCCGTAGATGTGTCCATTTGATGAATTTCAAGAAAGAGGAAACTGAAAGGGATCTGCCAAAAACCAACAAATTTGGACAGCGCGCTATCAGCTGAAAACGAGCTTTCTTTGTGCATAAAATTTGGGTGAAGTATGTCCCAAAGGCGTTTCCGGCAAATCAATTGACACTGACGAGCGCATCTTCAAATTATGTAGGCAAGCGTTCCTTAAACCTCTCCGTATTCGGACGATCCTGATCTATGGCTAAAAAACCGAAGTTATTGGGAAAGTTCCTGGTCCGATGTCGTTTCCCCGTTTAAATTGACGACGAGCTGCCCGCCGGACCGTTTTTTGCATATTTCTGTATTTCGATACGGTGGTGTCTGCTTAAATAGTGCGTCCGTAAATGCGATATGTGCTCACGTTGTTTTCAAAATGCACTTAACTTGTTTGTCTACAGAAAAACTCCAGCATCTACGCTGGTTTCCAGCAGCATTCGTGTTGGTGTAGAGAAAATAGTGACAAACAGCTTTGGTCTTGGTACCAAACGATGGCGTACTTTGCTCTGTGCTGGATAAGATTTTGGGCATATAGTAATCATCCCAAAAGTAAAAGATTTATCAAAGCTGGAACAACTTTGATGCAGCACCCATGCTATCTTGTGACGCAGCTGAGAGTGGCAACAAATTTTTAAGAAAAAGCAGTAAGCTGTTGACAAAGAGCTTGGACGAGTGGTGTGCAATTCGAAACTTTACTAACGCAATGGAAGAGAGGATTGTCCGCCCATCTTTGTTTGCAGCCAAAGAAAATGAATTTTGCGCTGTATATAATGCCGTTTGTCAAATACAAAAATTGTCTGATCTTTTGCTTAACTTTCCATTGGCTAACTGAACATTCTCTTCTTCTGTTGCAACCAAGTCTAGCCCAAAAAGTTTGATACAAAATCCTCAGAGTTTGTAGCATAATAAACCTCAACTACTTGCATCTGACTCTCATGCTAAGTAACTGTCTTTACTTTCTGCTGCGACACCCAATTCTTGATGGTCCGCTTAATCTGCCAGTAGAGGTAATAAGTGCGGCTACATCAGTGAGTTAATTCAGCTTGTCAACTACACTACAAACCAACTCCGATTTCAGCTGGTGGAGGTTCGGTCACCGGAAAATGAGACAGGTATGCAAATATAGCCAAGCATTGAGGGTGATATGATATTAAGTTATTTCACATTATACATTTTTGTGAAATGGCTTTGATGCAAAGACGTTTCTGGCTGCACGATGAGTCCTTGTCTACCAGTTTAACCGACAACGATGAATTGGGTTCCGGGGTTCTCATTCAGACTGAAGCCAGTTGGAAATTTAGAATACTGGTCTTAGTTTTTCGTCTAAAGACCATATATTGTTCGGTTTGTTTACACAGTTTCATAAAACTAGTGAACGAATCCCGTCAAAATTCTGCACCTAACTGCTGTGAAAGTAGACATCAAGTTTATTCTTCGGGGGGGGGGGGGGGGGG
>NW_008751781.1:1018966-1036653 GCF_000715545.1 Opisthorchis viverrini
CCGTCAAAATTCTGCACCTAACTGCTGTGAAAGTAGACATCAAATTTAATCTTCGGGGGGGGGGGTGGCGGTACATTCCCGGAGCATACACATTCCGTAGTTCAAACTGTCTTACAACTCCAGAAATCTTCGGACGTTCTCTTCCGTCTTGACGCTCAGACATTCCGTGGATGTTTCCGAGATTTTGGAAGACAATTCGGTTAGAAAAGTCTAACTATCAAGCAAAAAAACAATTATGCTCACATCAAAGTCAAGGTTGAGAAGGTATGGTGTGACCCTGAGATTGTTCACTTACACAAGAAGGAGCAAGGAATTAGTACCGAACTTCGTAGGACTCCGCATTTGTCAAAGGTTGATCCCAAGATACCCTCCGATAGTTCATTCTAACACATCTAGGTTTCACAAAACTGCTCGCACTACCATGCCTATTCATAAAACTGGGAGAGCCTACTTTAATTAACATAATTCATCGGATGACCGAATCAAATATCCCCTAGAAACCACGCCAGATGAGTAGTTATTCCCGGTTCCCTGTCCAGCGAATTCATTGAGTGGCTTGGCGCCAGCAGTAAGCTGAATAGACAAGATTCTACATTTAGCAACCGCGCTGCAACGAACTGAGCAAACAGTTACGCGGAGAAACCGGTTGGTTCTTCTTCAGTACATCTCAGACCGGTCAGGGTGTCTTTAGGCTTCCTGAAGGGACAGCCTCGCTTAGGGATTGCGAACACAGTGATGCTCATCGAGCTTCTGAACGGAAATCCCCCAAACGGGGACCACCTAAACAATTGTGTTAGTATTTGTGCTAAAAAATGAGATTACCCTCAACAGTAGCGGATACACTCAACTATACGTGGCTGATTTTTGAAAAGCTAGTAATTGCGCTTTTTTATATTCCCCGACTGTTATCACTTTAATATTTGTCTGGGCTTAGCACGGTAAGTCAAAGAAAGTAGTTAACAGACTTTCACAGGATCTCGAAGTATCATAGCGGTTTCTGTGCAATTTATTGCCTCCGTGATTGTCGCTTTATACTTTTTAAGTATCCATATAAGCTCTTAAGACTAGCCAGAGAGTGAACATTTCCTGAAAGACCCTTCAAAATGTGTGAATCCCCTGGAGCTATTCACAGATTCATTCGCAGAAGCGAGCCATCCGCCAGGGCTCCCCGAAGTCGGGGTTCTTCTTATCAATCGGCGGCACCCTTACATCAGAAAGTTTAAATTAGAAAAGCGTGCACCACCGCTCTTTAAGTTTTCAGCGCTGGGAAGTAACGTTTTAAACACGTCCAAAAATGCCTTGTACTGGGTTCTAGATGCAGCGTAAACAACCGTCAGAGGAAGTTATTTCCAAGCACCAAATACAAAAAATAAAGAAACTTTTTGCCCAATAGTGTGTAACATGAGGCTGGAAATTCTCCTAGTATGTCACTACCGTGTATTAAATGGGTTCAACATAAAAAACCTGTTGATAATCAAAAATGGAATATGTAAGTCTTAGTTGTGCTCAAAGGCGATGTTCCAGGGGAGAGTTATAACAAGTTAAGGAAAGAATTTGGGGCTTCGTGGCAGCTTGTTGGACACTCACAGTGAGGGTTACGTTCTTCTTACTTCCTGGCTAAACAACTTGGCTGGTCTATCCAAGGATCCGTCTGAAGATCTAGAGTCCGCACGAGTAACGAGGAGGAAGGCGCGCAGAATCACCCCTAGAGCATAAAATGCTTTCTGAGTCGATTATTTATAATGGGATGAGGAGGTATGTTTGAAGGCAGCCAAGTGTCTAGATTCTTTTTGGGGCTTGGTTCCGTAGACTTCTGCTGCATTCTCACTATGCATGGCGGAAGCGTCCGCTGAGTCTCCCTCTAACGATAACTGGACACACTTCTCAGCATTAAGAGGAAAGTGCCAGTTGAGTGATCAGTGCCATGTAGCCCTAACACCCATTTGGAAGACGGTTTTCCGGATTCCAGGACTTCAATTCGTTCGTAAAAAGCAGACGTGGAATAGAAAGCACATCTAGAAGGTTGTCGATGTGAATCAGAAATCGGATTGGTCTTAAAAAGCAGTCTTGAGGAGCCGCACTGCCGAAAAACGAAGCCTCGGCCTCCTTTTGCTTGCAATGCTTTATTTGACAAGAACGCTTTGATTCAGCATAGTGCTTCTCTTCGAACCCCATAAGGCTCCAGTTTGTGGAGCAGAGGAATGTGTGGTACTTGATTGAATGCTTTTGGGAAGTGGCGTACCTTAAGAGTCCTTCGTCTTTGGCTTGTGCTGAGCTGCACTTGAATACCAAGAGTTTTTACATAAGAACGTTTCTGCACTGGGAATATCAGGTTTTTGACGGTAAGGTGGTCTAAGATAATCTTACACCGTATGCTCTTGGGGCTAATAGGCCGGAACTTCAACGTAATAACCGGTCATTCGATTTGTAGAATAGCCTGACAATTGTTTCCTTCCAACTTGGTGGAATGTTGCTTTCATCGAGAGACTGATAAAACACCAGGCGGAAATACTCCGCCAACGTGAGCACCGTTTTTGTCCGTATCATTGCCCGAGGACCCTCTGACCAAACGCGCTGCAACTGTTTATTCTAAGCAAGAATTGGCAAACATCCTTCTCCTGGAGGATCAAGTTCGTTGGAGGCTGCTCGTAGTTACGCCTTATCAGTGGTCGGATGTGGCCAGCACGATGGATCAGGATACATGCCATATAGCGTTATCTCGAAGCTATCAATATTGGGATAATCGTGTGCTCACCGTTTCTGTCTCTCAAGTGGAGGGCGTTTAGAGTGTTTCTACTATGGTGTCTCTTGGGTGTAGAGCAGGTTCTTGAGTGAAGTCTAATATCGTGGCCGCTTTTTGTATGTCCCGTAGACGGATTTTTGACATTCAGCGATCACGAAACTGTCACATTGTCAGCTCTGTTTCTATTTTTTCCTGCGGCCACACTTTTGGAGAATAGTCGGGACCTTGTTTCCGGAAGATGCTAAATCCTTTTCGGTAGCTTCTAGTGTGTTTGGCTGCACACTGTCTTCTTTGAGACGACTGTCATTTTTTGGGTATTGGCTTTACGCCTCATCCACTGAAGCTGGTCCCCCTCTAACATCATTAAGAAAAGTCCGTATTCCTGTGGGAGATATTCTTCAGAAGTTTCCGGTCAATGTTTTAGGTTGCTCGCTTCGGACCCAGTAGCAAACGAAACGAAATATCAGCGCACGGCGACCTTTATTTCCAAGTGGAGCATTTATCAACACGTAATCAACGAGACCCCCTTCAATGGTGCCCACTAGATTCAGTGGGAATAGCAGTTGGCCTGCGTTTGAAAACCCGCTGAGTCTTTGATAGGCAAAAGTGCAAATCGTATACTACACCCACTGCGCTGGAACTCCGTCCAGGAGGATTCGGGAGCGTTAAAGACATCTACCAGGGAATGATTTGTAAAGTGCCAGCTGGATGTATTTGGACAAGTGATCGTACGAACAAGAGTTCGTCTTCCAGCAGACTTGCCGGCAAAGGGAGATTCGGTCCGCTTAATCTAATTCTCATTTACGGTGTATTGCAGAAGCGAGCAGCGGTGGTGTCAGGGGGGACACCCGGAGTGCGCATTACCACATCTAAGTATAGAACAAGCCCATTATCCTTTCCGCGTCCTGAGATAGCTCGGAAAATGGAGCAGCTGTCTATCAAGAAATTCCCTCTAGAGAGATCTGGTGCAAGACATGTTTCTGTACGTTCATGTATGGACCAGTTTTCAAGGCAAGGCGACTGTTGAATATCCAGGAACTTGTTGGGAAGACTTAGGTAGTTTTTTGCAAGCTCTTTAACACCATTGCTGCTGCTTCAGAAAATTGTTATCAGAGAGGTGTCACTAGAGAGGCTGACAGATTTAATAGTTTTACTCTGGGTTTGACTACAAGGCCTCAAGAGATTTTCTGCGGCGTACCTGTTTGCTTCCTATATTGATACCTTCATTGCACGCTGTTCGTTTGCGGGGGAATTCGCCCCCTCAAAATCCTGTTTGTGTGGGCCCTTCGTTTTAGAAAAAAATCGTTTTTCCGGTCGCGGTTTAAAATTTGTACAAGCGCTGCTTATAGATCCTGTGATACTGCGTTTTGCACGTCCAAATTTGCTGCTGTTCATAGATTTATGGTGAATATGCTTCCTTTCGGAAACTCGGATATCCGAGCACGTGTCCCAGTGAGTCACTGTTCGGTTGCTTAGGGTTTGAATGGTGCCACAAAGGAGTATTTCTTCTGGTGGTACTACCAAAAGGCTCGTTTTTGCACAGGGATACACCTTGAATTCATCAAACAGCTTTACGTTTGGTAAGATTTATATGGATTGTTTGACCATAGTCACTTTCCTTTAGGGTTTTTGCGTGCATGTCGTCCATAGTCAGTCGGTCAACTCGGTGATTTTCAAATAGTGTGATCGGATTTGTTGCCAGAAGAAATTGACAAACCAGATATTTGATTCTCCCGTTGTTTTAATGACTGATTCTCATGCTTAGTTATATATAGCAACCTTAAAATGGCTTTAGCCGCGGCAAAATATGTCCCAGGCTTTTATTGCTTTTGCAACGCTAGCTAATTATATCCTCAAACCATGGTCTACGCTCATTCTACTTATTTTTAGTGGTTCGTGTTTCTAAGAGATCAATGACACACTATTCCCGTAACATTCCCATAGTTTTTCAACTGTGGTTTTTGTCCATTCTATCCCACGAGCTTTATCCAACATTGTGCCGATGTCCGTTTGAGCTAAGCTTCACTCCTTTCTAGGCGTGAGAGTCCTTGCAGAACCCCGCGAGATTGAGAAAGGAATAAATTGAGACTAAAACAAAGAAAAGGATTGAAATAAACAAAGAACAAGGCACCAAAATGGAAAAGATTAAAATTAATGGATTAATTTCCAAAAAGGACAGAGATCAATTAATAAACTGCTGGATACTTCATCTGGTACAGTAAACCGGCACTCACATGGTACTACAATAGCAGGCCACGGAATTTATAAGACAGCGCCATCCTGCAGCGTTTCAGTTGCTGATCATGCCATAAGTTACAGCTTCTCTGAATCCGCAAGAAACCCTTTGCTTTCTTGAAATCGTGCTACTGAATGGTCCTTGTCCTGACCATTATTTTGGTCCTTAGCGGTCTCGTCCTGCGTTCATCTAATAGCATGGTGTTGCATAACCGAGCACCATGTGACTGGCTATTGTAATTGGCCCGACTCCGGACAAACAGGCATCGATCGCCATGTTATCGCACTGTAAATGAGACTTCAGGGATTTCGTCGTGAACACGCTCAAAGGAACCTCTTTGGTTGGAGACGTGGTAGCCCGTGTATGAGGTGGACACAAATGCCGTGATAGACGTAAAAGATTGACACCCGTGCAAGGGGATGCAACACGCCCCTGTAGACAGGCCTTAAAACTTGGAGTAGGGATAAGGAATGTATCCATCTATGGACCCATCCTATATTGTTAACATCGGAGCTGAGGGCAACTCATTACCCAGTTAGTACGCGTCGGCGCTCGGGTGCAGAGCCTGAGCGGAATCTGTGCAGAACTTCTGCAGCAATGCAGGGTTTTTTAGCCAAAGGAGATCGAGACATTTAGAAGGCAACAGAGCATCGCAGTAATGAAAAACCACAATAATCTGCAGTTCTGGGTCCCTATGAAATGTAAACCGTCGATCTATTTAAATGGCTTGTGTTTTAGTGTGCTACGCTATTATTAGCGGAAGCTCTGCGTTCTGCTTGTCCCCACTTATGGCTGAGTGAGTTTTGTTGTGCTGTGATATGCTGTATGCCTGGTGTAGTAAAGTGTAAAAAATTGTGATCGAGAATTTTCCACTTCAAGTATTCATCAACACGCCAAAAAATCGTTTGTATTGCGCTTATAGGCTCTTTTGAAACAACCGCACATAGGCAGGTAGGTCAAGCTGTTGCAGCTGTTTTGCTGTTTTCGTTTTCATTGTCAGACAACGCCTTGGGTCAAACATCCGAGGGTAAAATCCATCGTAAATCAGGCGATAAGTTCCGATTTATGCCTCCACAACGCCTTGGATCAAACATCCGAGGGTGAAATCCATCGTAAATCAGGCGATAAGTTCCAGATATGACACAGTTGACTGTCCTAGGGCATAAACTGGACTTCGCGTTACCATGTTGTTCAGCGCCGGTGGTTGCACCAATCCCTGTTATCAGTACTTTGGCAACCGGAGGCCAAACACCACTGCGGTTCAAAGAGCACCACTTGTTTTCAACAGAAAACGCAGCTTTTCGCCGCAAAATAAAATTTCAGTACAAGTCATTGAAGGGATCAGTCCGTGTGTGTTGCTTACACTTACGTTGTTTTTCAACACTGCCATTTTTTAACCATCGACATCCGGCTGTTTGTAGGATGTGCAAAGAATAGAACTACCTTTATCTGGTTTGGCCATTATGTTGGATGAACTCAAGTACTTTTCTCCGTCCTTTCCGAAGGATCCACGGAATGCAATAAAAAAACTGCCTATCGATGTTTCATGCGACAGAAGGCCGGTGGGACGTAAGTCCATTTTGAACTGGAAGCAGTTTTGCTGCGTCAGCTCCTAGGGGTTCATAGTGAGGTGGCAAATATCGACATTCAAATAAACGTTGATTGTATATGGGCCTGCGACAACTCGCCTACCCCTCTGTGGCCCATACTCACCCGGCATAATCTCTCCTTTCTTCGGTTATCTTTTTGTGTTTGGTATATACTGTGGTAAAAATAAACCAAAAGTTGTTCACAGTTAATGTCCGACAATCACTGGCTTGACGAATGTCTTGGTGAACCGTGTCTACGGAGTTTAACACATTTAAACGTCCGTTTTTCACGTATTGTTTGCGACAGTCTTGCTGGGATATTCCTGAAGCAATTGAAGGGGTAACATGATATTACTAATGTGATTATTGTGCGCAGAAGGGTGTGCACGTTGGCGCACGAATGACTTTTCATTCGTTAACAGCCCTCTTATGTCATGGCTCTGATTTTCCGGGTCCGAAAGCAAGAGAAGCATCACACAGGTCCAAGTCTGATGAGGGCGTTGATTTTACCCATGATTAACGGTATACAACCAGGTTACATTGACAGCGTCCGTCAGGGTTTAGTGCAAAAATTTCTCAGCTTACTTAGAACTAGCTATTTGGACACAAGGCTAGGTTTTGTTTGCACTCCTGGAACGTACTGGATGATGCAATCGAGCTACTGATTGTGGTCTTTAGTGCAGATTTTTCTCGAAAATCACGAGGTGTGATAGATCTACAGAATTGAAGGCTTCTGAGTTACAACTGTTCTTTGTGTAGATGGAACCCGTTGTTTTGCGAGATATTTTGCAAACTAACGTTCACGAATACTTCATGTATTTTTCTGTATCCATTTTTCTAGGTCGTTCACCTTTCCTCACATCATTATGCTGACTTTTTAATTGATGTCCCGAGGTTGCTCTTTCAAAATTTGCAGCTATTTTGGACCGCGCCATATAGTTTACAACGTATTTGTTTCATTTCGTGAAGCTTTTCGGTTGCTTGGATCGTTGTTCCTGTCTCCCTTATGAGGTATTTCAAGTGTTGCATACGACCAAACCTAACGGCTGTTTAGTTGCACTGCCGACTGGCCAAGCGCGCCGAGTAGAATGCAGTCAGAAGAGGCAGATTTTTGGATGATGGAAATTTGTCACTAAAGCCATCAGCCGCTGGCGGATGTCACAGGCTTGTGCATAGGGGCGTCCTATTTTTGGAAAACTTTTCCGACAATTGCACTTTGCCTGACGGTCAACCCGCTCTCTCTCTCTGTAGATTTTTTAGTGGATACAATTGGGTAGTTGATATTCAAAAAGTTCCCCCAATTCCATGCTCATGTAGTGAATTAAACGGATGTTTTAGTCTTCCAGTGCTCTGCCTTACATTACACTCAGCTTTTTGCATCAGTCAATAAAATGTCTTGTAAATGCTGAAGAGTTTCTTGCATCGGCAGTGGTATATACTTCCATATTTTATATACTCTCATTAATCAGTCAATATTCTCGTTGTTCGCACTCGGCAAATGCAATTTGTTTTAACCAATATGTACATGTATGCGAGTGTTGTGTTATTCCTTTAAACCACTGGAATTTCGTATTTGGAACGCGCTTTTCTCAGCCATTTTCGCGGTATTGATTTTCAAGGACGACTCCGTTGGAATAGGGCGTGGGTCGTTGTTTGTACCAGCTGACTCGGGCATTGACTCTCATGCATGAACAATATTTTATGTGCCAACTTGCTGAAGGGCACCTCAACAAAGTGTCCATTAAAATCGTACAAATACGAAGTGTTCCAACGTTTCAGGAAGTTTATGTTCATTTAAAGAAATTTTAGAAAATTCTGCGGATGCATTGTGTGCCTAGCAAGAAGCCCTTGGCTCAAGTCATACTTTCTCCGCCGAGCAGCACGACAAAGGAGTCGTATGAGCATCTAAACGTAAATACATGATTTATTCACTGTTGTAAGATGGTTGCGTTGAAGAGACAGTTGTCCTCCGATTTTATAGACGAATCGGAGCGTAGGTTCAGTGGTGATGCTACTTAACCTGCAACAGTAGTCATCGTCCTGCAAGCTCCAAAAAGACTGTGCGCTCCTCCTGCACCCACTGGTTTTTCAATCCGTTTGTTCATTATCTGTATATAAACCGATCCTGCGGCCTTGGAAAGTGGTGTGATTCCTGTTGTTGGCTCTCCAGCTATCCCGGGTGATTTCTCGGTGATATATGGAACGTAAGTTGTGGTCCCTTACTACCAATCTATCAGCAGCTCCACATATGCAAAAATTCCAGCCGTCGGTGACACATGACGACGTAGCTCAACGCCGCTTTTCGGGTTTGCTCTACATACTATGTACTCTACTTTCTAGAACCAACTCTCTCAATACCAAGGTCAATATGAGTTTGCGAGACCTGGCCAACCTCATTCTCAGTGAGTAAACTGTCGTGCCTTAGCTTAATTATATTACGGAAACTTTGGGGTGAATTTACTCCCTGCTCCAGAGATCATGTATAAACTTGGATACTTGAGTACCTACCAGCAGTGTGCAAGCAAACACTGAGCCCCCTTCTAACTGGTTGTTCATGGATGAACTTTGCAGTTACGAGGAAGGCCTCAGAGAGTCTCAGGTATGCACTGCTGGTTAGGGTCGGTCTGAATCACGAAGGTTTTTTCCTAGAAGTTGGAAAGGTTGCCCCTGCAAGATGCCGGGAACGTAGAGCAGTATACATGCACGCTTGTGCCGGGACTGGCTTCAATTCTTACTTGGCGAGAAATAAATGAAAAAGTAGCCTCTGGGTCAACCAGGCTAGCCCAAGGTCTTAGTTCTAAGTATTTATTGCCTATTCAACCCTCGGTTACTTTGAACAACTGATTGGATGAACTTCCATAACTATTTATTTCATTCTAGATGCGTCACTCAAAAGTTTTCTGATACAAATATACAACAACTAAAAAAAATTTTCTCATAAAGGAAACTACTCACAAGGTTGATGGAAACTCCTCAACCTTGTGAGTAGTTTCCTTTATGAAAATATACGGCGATGTCTCGAATATCGTGCCAAATGAATCATGAGGCGGCCTGTGTGCAGCATATCCAGTTGTAGAATATCATAAACGAGAGATTCGGTTGAGTTTCTCCTGAAAACCAAATTGAGTTGCAAATTAGTATATCCCTCGAAAATAAAGAGAATCATTAATCGCTGGCCAGAAAACGAACAACAGGAAGTTCGGAAACGCCTGCAGCGAGCTACCAAGAATGACAGGTGGGATGAAATTCTGTGTATTTTTTCCGTATAAAAATTTGCACTTGAGTTCACTTACTTTTATCCAGAGAGGTAATATGCTGAGGAAAGTTGTGAGGGTAGTTGAGTCATCACTGAACAGGAGAACACTGTTCAGGAAGTGGCGACTTCTACTAGGGGAGGCAATAAATGCCTACAGTGGGCTAAATTTGCGCGCCCGACCATTTTCGTTGAGTGCGGACTGTTCCAGAAATTTCGGCAGTGAGTTTGGGTTTTCCACACCTGAGCGCGGAAACCTGATTCAATTCGGTACTGGGTCTTCACTCGGGTGCAGAAATCGACGGACACTGCCGATATTTCCGCACCCGGATGCAGATCTGCTGTGAAAATTTCTGCACCGGTAGCAGGAAAGTCGTGTGATATTCTCCGTCAAAAGATGAATCAGACTCCTATTGTTGGCTCGTCTGGCGCCTTCTAACAATGATTAGACTTGCAAATTGTGGTGTTTAGGACATGTGTTATCTTTGCCAAAAGATAGTCTGCTGATGGAAGCTCTGTTTTTCCTTCCAAGAAATTGTAACAGGTCATAACATAGCAATAAGAATGTCAGACTGAATATTGTCGGATCTTTATGCCTTACTGACTGGGGCCGGCGTGATCCTCCTTGACGCTGTTTGGAAACCCTGCAGCACATGGCAGGCAACCCTTGCCAGAGTTGCGCGTAATCTTGTTTCCGAGCTGAACTGCTTAATTGAAACATACCCGTCCGTGTACGCAGGGCTTACGTTGGATGAGATTCACAAGATAATCTGGTGTGGCCTTACATCGACTTGACGTAAAGTCAAGTGGAAGGACCACCAGAAACCTGGAAGGAAAGGACTGGGGTCGCGGAAGCTAGGTAGTCGATGGTAAGGGCCGTTCGTCGTCACCGACCGCCGGGGGAACGTCTGTACCACTCAAGATGGTCGGGGATCGAAAATGGTGAATGGGAGGCAGCTTCGCAAGTGGCATGATACACCAGAAGAGCAGCCGAGTAGACCCGCTGCCGAAGCCGACCTGACGGAGGTAAATGAAAATCGATGGCATGCGAACGAGCTATAAGGGGTGGTGTGTAAAGATGATACTACTGATGGGGAGGCACGCGAGTAGTATGTGTTGTTCGTGGAATTTCGCTTTGCGTCTTTTGAAAAGGGGAGATCTGTTGCGGAATTCGTGGGGTCACTTTGTAACATTTGCTTGGATTTGAGTGATGAATGATTGGAGTCAATGAATCTCCAAAAGCGTTCAAGAAGACGCTTTTGAAAGAAAATGGGTGTCCAGTGTTTGTAAATAAGATGCAAGTTAGAGATTTGCTTCCCTGTTTAATGGTCTGTAACCGGTCAGTTGGTATTTCCTAATAAATAACTCCGCAGCGAAGGCCTTCTCCTTTTTACAGGTATGTGGTTCGTAAGATTTCGAGTTTAGAGAAAAATGTTTTTTGGCATATAGTGCTTTCGAAATCGTGAATGTGTGGGAGGGGGTACCTTTTTGGGATAATGGCGTTATTAAGGGAACGGTAATCTCCACAATGTCCCCAATCACCATTGGATTTCCTGGGTAACATATTTAGGGGTGGCAGCCAGCGACTCAATGAAGTGCGGATAATGCCGAGTTTGGATCAAGTCCAAACATGATGTTTGGAGGCAGCTTAAGATTTAAAATTAAGGCGGCAGACCCGACAGTCAAGCTACTCCAGTCATGGCGTGCTACATCAATTTCTCCACGGCGATTGTGAGAGTCCTTCATTGGATTGACGGTGTTTGGCTCAGCAAATTCTGTCAGTGTAAGTTTTAGTCCAACTTCACTGCTTCTAATCGAAGTTCCACTGTTTCCTAATAATAACTCCGCAGCGAAGGCCTTCTCCTTTTTACAGGTATGTGGTTCGTAAGATTTCGAGTTTAGAGAAAAATGTTTTTTGGCATATAGTGCTTTCGAAATCGTGAATGTGTGGGAGGGGGTACCTTTTTGGGATAATGGCGTTATTAAGGGAACGGTAATCTCCACAATGTCCCCAATCACCATTGGATTTCCTGGGTAACATATTTAGGGGTGGCAGCCAGCGACTCAATGAAGTGCGGATAATGCCGAGTTTGGATCAAGTCCAAACATGATGTTTGGAGGCAGCTTAAGATTTAAAATTAAGGCGGCAGACCCGACAGTCAAGCTACTCCAGTCATGGCGTGCTACATCAATTTCTCCACGGCGATTGTGAGAGTCCTTCATTGGATTGACGGTGTTTGGCTCAGCAAATTCTGTCAGTGTAAGTTTTAGTCCAACTTCACTGCTTCTAATCGAAGTTCCACTGCCTCAGTGAAAACGATTTGAAGAACTAGCAAGCTATTGGTATGCGGGTATAATGCAGAGGAATTCGAGACACCAAAAGCCATCAGGGTTCCGGTCGGTCCAATGGAAGTCGGTCTATCACCATTGGTAACTGGTTGGTCACCAGATTACTGACCTGACAAAGGTTCTTAGTTCGTTTGGTAGAAGAAGCAGAGATCCGCTCGAGCTCCATCCCCTCATGTGCCTACGTATACAAATCTATAGTTTCCAGACTAGTGCTAAATGCCCCTAGATTTCCACTCTGTCTTATTTGCAAATGGTGTCATCAACCGCTACAGACATGACCGCAGCAGACGAGCCCCAGATTAAAAAAAATCCACGATTAAGTGCGAACATATTTTCTCGCCGTCGATTGATCACCAATAATTTGGCTACATTATCGGAAATCGTTGAAGGAAGCAGATCAGAACATCAAGTCGACGTAAGGCAGCACCGAATTATCTCGTGAATCTCATCCAACGTAAGCCCTGCGTTTACGGACAGGTATATTTCATTTAAGCAGGTCAGCCTGCAAACAAGAATATGCGCAACTGTGGCACCGGTTACGCGCCAAAATCCCCAAACAATTTACAAGAACTGCGTTCAGTTCTAGGAGCACTCCAGTATTACTCCACTCCCGTTTCTAATTTCGCCAAACATGCAAGTTGTATGTTTGATGTCATATCTTCCAATCAATTTTCTTGGTCCTCCAACCATGAGAAGAGAAGATGTACATTGCATGGTTATCCTCAGACTTCAGCTGTTTTGAAGCCATTTTCCGACAAACATCATTCGACGATCATTACTGATGCTTCTCCTACTGGAATAGGAGCAATCCTCGAACAGTGTGGTAGACCAGTGATCTGCATTTCCCATCGACTTTCAAGAGCCGAACGTGGATATTCTCAGACCCAACGAGAAGCACTTGCTGTATATTGGGCTGTCAAACGGCTTCATAAATATCTTTTTAAATCGAACTTTACCATTGCTACTGATCACGAGGCTTTGAAGTTCTTGTATCATCCTACAGAGTCTCTGGCGAAGTCATCTGCCGCGATGGTTCAACAGTGGATTATTGCAGTGAGTTCGTATACCTACACAATTGTTCATCGTAGGGCGAAAATGATTCCTCATGCCGATTTCTTGTCAAGAATTCCATCATGCGACTCTGATTCTGTTGATTCAACCGTTACCAGTCAAGCGGGATGTGCTTGTTGCTGACACTAAAAGATATTTCGCTCCCATTTTGTCTGCACTACGACGTGGCTGAACGCAGCAAGAACGACGCCGATTTCCTGCTTTTTACTGTCGCCGCGAAAGCTTGTCGGTTACTCCGGACGGTTTGCTGTGTTTTGAGGATTGAGTTGTCATTCCACCGACTCGGCAAGCGGTTGTTCTTGCAGATTTGCACTCTGGTCATCTGGGTGTCGATAAAATGAAATCCCTTGTGTTAAATGTGTACATAAGATTCATAACAAGTCTTCACAGTGGTATCCGTTACTTGTGAGGCATTTCAACGAGTTCATGCCGACTACTGCGGTCCTTTTCTCAATAAATACTATGCTTTGGTCGTTATTGACGCATATTCACGTTGGTTGGATGTCGACATCTGTTTACTGCTCTGCGACATCCCCAGTCGAATGGACTTGCTGAGAATTTCGTCCGAACACTTAAGTTTGCCATTATTTCAATCTCTTACTACTTTTGTGCAATTGGACTGTGGGGTTGGTAATTTTCTAATGCACTACAAGAACTCCGTTCATTCCGCTACTGGGAAGAGTCCCGCGCTTCTATTTAAATCTCGTTCGTTGCGTACAAGTCTTGACGGTGCCAAAGCGGCTGATGTTACATCTTTCAAGGGTACTGATTTACGACCCGCTACAGGAATAATACCTTCATCAAATGGCAAATGGATGGTCAGAATTCTCGATTTGGGTGATCTATCTTGTCATCGGAGACACATTGACCGGGTTGAGTTCAATATCAGAGGTCAGTCTGTTAACAGCACTCCTGCTGTTTCAGATATTATTGAGTAATTTTTAGATGATCTTATGGTATCCGAAAAAACGTTGTATCTGAAGAGTGCACTACCTGTGAACAATCTGAAGTTTCAATTCCGAGAGGATCCGAAAGATTGCGGTCAAGACCACCACTGGACCATAAGCACCCAGACGCTCATTCAAGGTGTGACGGATGTGATGAACATGACTGATACTCTATTCATTGCTCTATTCATTATTCTCTTGTTTCAATATTCCATATGCTGCACATGTACGCCAGTTCGAATACATACGTGTTGGTTGTTACGCTGCGCTGAATTCTGAATTTTTAGTTTGTCTGGTTATACCGATATACGTGCGAAACATAATTCTCACAGAGTATCAGCCATGCTCATCACATCCGTCACAGCTTGAATGAGCATATGATTGTTTGTAGTAAAGTGGTGGTCTTAACCACAATCTTTCGGATCTTCTCGGAATGGAAACTTCAGAATCTTCACAGGTAGTTTACTGCTCTGCGCCATCTCCAGTCGAATGGACTTGCTGAGAATTTTGTCCGAACACTTAAGTTTGTGGAATTGGACCGTGGGATTGATAATTTTCTAATGCAATACAGGCACGCTGTTCATTCTGTTACTGGGAAGAGTCCCGCGCTTCTATTTAAATCTCGTTCGTTGCGTACAAGTCTTGACGGTGCCAAAGCGGCTGATGTTACATCTTTCAAGGGTACTGATTTACGACCCGCTACAGGAATAATATACCAAATGGCAAACGGATGGTCACGACACTCGATTTGGACGATCTCTCTTGTCATCGGAGACACATTGACGGGGTTGAGTTCAATATCAGAGGTCAGTCTGTTAACGGCACTCCTGCTGGTTCGAATCCAAATCAATCCTTTGTAGGTTATCTTGTGGTATCCGAACAAAATGCTGTATCTGAAGAACGTACTACCTGTGAAGATTCTGAAGTTTCCATTCCGAGAAGATCCGAAAGATTGTGGTTAAGACCACCACTTTACTACAAACAATCATATGCTCATTCAAGCTGTGACGGATGTGATGAGCATGGCTGATACTCTGTGAGAATTATGTTTCGCACGTATATCGGTATAACCAGACAAACTAAAAATTCAGAATTCAGCGCAGCGTAACAACCAACACGTATGTATTCGAACTGGCGTACATGTGCAGCATATGGAATATTGAAACAAGAGAATAATGAATAGAGCAATGAATAGAGCATCAGTCATGTTCATCACATCCGCCACACCTTGAATGAGCGTGCGGGTGTTTATAGTCCAGTGGTGGTCTTGACCGCAATCTTTCGGATCTTCTCGGAATGGAAACTTCAGAATCTTCACAGGTAGTACGTTCTTCAGATACAGCATTTTGTTCGGATACCACAAGATCATCTACAAAGGACTCATTAGTATTTGAAACAGCAGGAGTGCCGTTAACAGACTGACCTCTGGTATTGAACTCAACCTGGTCAATGTGTCTCCGATGACAAGAGAGATCATCCAAATCGAGAATTGTGACCATTCGTTTGCCATTTGATGAAAGCACTATTCCTGTTGCGGGTCGTAAATCATTACCCTTGAAAAATGTAACATCAGCCGTTTTGGCACAGTCAAGACTTGTACGCAACGAACGAGATTTAAATAGAAGCGCGGGACTCTTCCCAGTAACGGAATGGACGGCGTTCCTGTATTGCATTAGAAAATTATCAATCCCACGGTCCAATTCCACAAAAGTAGTGGGAGAGAGTGAAATAATAGCAGATTTAAGTATTCGGACAAAATTTTCAGCAAGTCCATTCGACTGGGGATGTCGCGGAGCAGTAAACAGATGTCGACAACCAAGACCCTTCAACCATTCCTCGAGGAATTTTGCAGTGAAGTGTGTGCCGTTGTCAGTGACCAAAACAGTTGGTACACCTTCGTGGCTGAATACTTTCCTCAAGGCTTGCTGAGTGAATTCGGCACTTGGAGAAGTAGTTAGAAAAACTTCAGGCCAACGGGAATATGCGTCAATAAGAATTAAAGCATAGTATTTACCAAGAAAAGGACCACAGTAGTCAGCATGAACTCGTTGAAATGCTTCACAAGTAACTGGCCACGGATGCCACTGTGAAGACTTGTTATGAATCTTATGTGCACACTTAACACAATTCTTAGCAGTATGCTTGATATCAGCATCCAGTTCCGGCCACCAGCATGACAAGCGTGCAAGGGATTTCATTTTATCGACACCCAGATGACCAGAGTGTAAATCTGCAAGAACAGCCGCTCGCTGAGTCGGTGGAATGACAACTCTATCCTCAAAACACAGCAAACCATCCGGAGTAACGGACAAGCTTTCGCGGCGACAGTAAAAAGCAGGAAATCGGCGTCGTTCTTGCTGCGTCCAGCCACGTCGCAGTGCAGAGAAAATGGGAGCGAAATATCTTTTAGTGTCAGCAACAAGCACATCCCGCTTGACTGGTAATGGTTGAATCAGTAGACAATCTGAGTTGTTTGAATCAGAGTCACATGATAGAATTCTTGACAAGAAATCGACATGAGGAATCATTTTCGCACTACGATGAACTACTGTGTAGGTGTAAGAACTCAATGCAATAATCCACCGTTGCACCATAGCGGCAGATGACTTCGCCAGAGACTTCGTTGGATGATACAAGAACTTCAAAGCCTCGTGATCAGTAGCAATGGTAAAGTTCAATCCAAAAAGATACTTATGAAGCCGTTTGACAGCCCAATATACAGCAAGTGCTTCTCGTTGAGTCTGAGAATATCCACGTTCGGCTTTTGAAAGTCGACGGGAAATGCAGATCACTGGTCTACCACACTGTTCGAGGATTGCTCCTATTCCAGTGGGAGAAGCATCAGTAATGATCGTCGAATGATGTTTGGCGGAAAATGGCTTCAAAACAGCTGAAGTCTGAAGATAACCAAGCAGTGTACGCAACGTCTTCTCATGGTTGGAGGACCAAGAAAATTGATTGGAAGATATGACATCAAACAGACAACTTGCATGTTTGGCGAAATTAGGAATGAAACGGGAGTAATACTGGAGTGCTCCTAGAACTGAACGCAGTTCTTGTAGATTGGTTGGTGACGGCGCATTTACTAAAGGCGCTAATCATTTTGCATCACGTTTAAAAACGCTGCCATCCACAATGTAGCCAAGGCATGAAAATGATGGCACACCGAAAGTGAATTTATCAGGATGAATAGCTACATTGATCTCAGAAGATCACTTCAGTAAAGACAACAGGCGCATATCATGGGTAGCTTTGCCATCAGGGTGCACAATGTCGTCAGCTTGGTACGTCTCAACACCCTCCAAATCTTTGGCAATAGTATTCATAACTTGCTGAAATACAGTTGGTGAAACGTTCAGACCAAAGTGAAGGAAATTTTATCGGAATAACCCAAATGTTGTGTTGATCACGGTAAGGTTACTAGAGGCTTCGTCCAGTGGTATTTGAAGATAAGCATCTTCTAGATCGATTTTTGAAAACATACTTGGACCTGATAAAC
>NW_008751781.1:1037042-1039683 GCF_000715545.1 Opisthorchis viverrini
TGATGGTCCCGACGTTGAAACCAAAAATTTACAATCGATAGAGGTACCTTGGGGTAACCTCACAGGGATCGCGCAACTACCAAATAGAGGTACAGTGTGTCCAGTAATACCGCGAATATTAATATGTGTAGGCACTATCACGGCACTGGGGTAGAATGCAGTTAGATATGATTCCGGAATAATGGACTCAACACTACCAGTATCAACAATAATTTCATGCTTTTGACCAGAAGCGAATATCAACGTGTTAAAAACATGTGACGAATTTTGGGACAAAACAGATAGGGAAAGGGTAGAAATATCATCAGATAACGCCTTCACGTCAGTATTTGGGTCAGACGTTAAGTGACACACTTTCTTGGACTTACAGACAAGTTGAATGTGTCCTGTTTTACCGCAGATAAAACACTTCGCTCGTCTGTGAGGGCATGAATATCTGGAATGGTTTCGTCCACAAAACTCGCGTTTCCCAAATTTTGAGCCATCGTGTTAGGGGTACGATCTGTAAAGTGAAGCGTTGATGGATTTGGGGCACGACAATCTGTTCGAGATTTGAATTTGGTGTTCGTCTACATCCTTGAATTAGTTCTTTTAGAATAATTTAACAAGACTGCTTCCTCAGTCTTCGTCACATGCTTCACATCTTCATACTGCTCACATATGTTCCGAATAGTTTGAAATTTCTGATCCGGACAGAGTAGCATCTTCTGCTGTAATTCGGCCAGTTGAATGCCATCAACGAGCCTATCACACAGCTGGTCTTCCAATTGGGCATCGTAGTCACATTTGGCTGCCTGTGTCTGCAGCTGTAACACGAAATCACGAACCGACTGAGAATGAGAGCGGGTCAACATATTGAAGCTAGCTCTTCGGCTGCTACGAAGTTAATCGGTGTGAAGTGTTGAAGAACTTTTTTCTTCAATGCAGTGTAGGAAATATCGATTGGAGATTCAGGATATACTAAATTTTTTATCAACGTATACGCCTCCTCGCCAACGAAATGTAGGAAATATGCAGTGAGTTTCTTATCATCCATATCGGATTTTGTGAGACACCAAATATCGAACCGTTCCAAATAATCCTCTACGTCACGCGCAGTTGAATTAACATCTAATGGTTCCATTTCGGCAGGCATGATGAATTGTTCCAATCGCGACGCCAAAATGTGAGAATTAAGTTTCGTACGTATATCGGTATAACCAGACGAACTAGAAATCCAGAATTCAGATCAGCGCAACAGTAGCACGTATGCGTTCGAATTGGCGAATATGTACAGCATATGTAATATTAAAACAAGAGAATAATGAATAGAGCATGTTCATCACATCCGCCACACCTTGAATGAGCGTCTGGATGTTTATAGTCCAGTGGTGGTCTTGACCGTAATCTTTCGGATCTTCTCAAAATGGAAACTTCAGCCTCTTCACAGGCTGTGTGTTCTTCAGATACGTTTTGTTCAGATACCATAAGATCACCTACAAAGGACGCATTAGTATTTGAAACAGCAGGAGTGCCGTTAACAGACTGACCTCTGGTATTGAACTCAACCTGGTCAATGCGTCTCCGGTGAAAAGTATTGATTATTCTCTTGATTTACTTTTCCATATGCCAATTCGGACACATAAGTACTACTTGTTGTACTGATCTGAATTCTGGATTTCAAGTTCATCTGGTTATTTCGATATATGTACGAAACTTAATTCTCACACCACAACTCGCCTATTTCTGAGACAGGAATAGGTTCCATTGGATGGGTTGCCCCCGTCGTATCCCCTTTCATTAGTTGGCAACGCTTACAGGACACCACATAATCCATCACCTCACTTCTCATCCCGGGCCAGTAGACCCTCTGTCGAAGTAAGTTGTACGTCTTGGTGAACCCCGAATGTGCCACCTCATGGTATTCGACGATAAGATTCCGTCTCAAGACGCGAGGTATCACGGGCAGCACAACATCTGAATCAGTGGCGTTCCAGGAAATTATGCCAGCTTCATTCAGCCTCAGCCGATCAAAGTGGCTCCGGAACGCTTGTAATTCCTTGTCTCCCTCTCCGTTCTCAATGTTCCTTCCACCCAGCAAGGCGGCTGCAACCGTTTGTAACACCGGATCCTGCCGTTGGAGTTGCACCAACTTTCCGGGATCCAGTTTGACGACGAGGCAATGGGCTGAAATCATGATCATGGGGACCTAATCCTCAGCCTCTAGTCTTGACAGCCAATCAGTCAAGTGATTCTCCATCCCTGGCATGTGCTGGATTGTGAAGTCGTACTCTTGTAAACAGAGCGCCTAGCGCGCGAGCTTCCCGCGAGGATCACTGGTGGCCCTGATCCACTCCAGGGGTTTGTGATCGGTTTTGACGTGAAACCTTTGCCCAAGCAGATATGGTCTCCACTTATCCAGGGCCCAGACAATCGATAAACATTACTTCTCAATGGTGGAGTACTTCTGTTCAGCGTTAGTTAGGACGCGACTGGCATACTCGATAACTCCATTCCTCTGCTTTAGGACCGCGACTATACCGCGATCACTGGCGTCCGTTTCAACAATGAACATCTCTCCAACCCTGGGAAGTTTGAGGGTCAGTTGCTGATCCGACATCCGCGCTTTGGCACGCTCGAAAGCTTCATGTGCTTCTCCGGT
>NW_008751781.1:1040450-1046392 GCF_000715545.1 Opisthorchis viverrini
CAGCTCCCAATATTGTCTGCTCTACGTCTGGGCTGATCAGGAACGCGTGCTGCACGGACTTGTCGCCTAGGCGTATCGAGTGCGTTGACAGTCCGTCAATCTTCAATCGATATCCGCCAACAGCTCTCACGGCTAGCGCGCACGGTCTGTGTTCAGCTTGGTTCCCTCTTTGCCTCAGCGATACGCCCGCTCCGGTATCAATCAAACATAACTCCTTTTCCCCGTCTACCTCGACAATGGCTTGTACGGTAGCTTGTGTCAGTGCGCTAATCGCGACCCACCCAAGAAAAGAGGAGTACTCTAAAGTTTTATTGTGTACAAGCGATCGGTTACGGGGACACTGATTGTTCCAGCGGCCAGGCCTGCCACACATGTGGCACCGGCTGGATCGAGCGTGCCTCCGCGATTCCGTCTTCACGGCTGCAAGCTGTTCGGTGAGTTGGTCCACCCTGGTCTGCAGTTCCTCCACTGATGAACCATCCCTGTTCTCCGGCTACTGCAACGTGGCCAGCGGTTCCACGGGCAACTCACGGGCCAGACGCACCAGATCCTCTACACTCAACTGGCCAGTTGCTCGTGCCAACCGCAACCGGGAACCAGGCGCGGGCTGCATACCTTTGACGAACTGACCTGACAGCAACTGGTGTCGCGACACCCCGCCCAGCGTCCGCAAAGCGCGAGCCAACAACTGCTGCAGGCCGGCGAAGAACACGGTCGGGTGAGATCCGGTGTCTCCAGCTCGGCAACCTCCGCCACCCCCTCAGAGTCCTCCAGGAAGGTCCGAACATCCCCATCCTCAAAGGGTTGCGGCCACGGGATCTTCACCCTTATCCTGGTCACGGCACCAAATGAAAGGAAGAAGGCCTTCGCTGCGGAGTTATTTATTGGGAAATACCAACTGACCGGTTACAGACCATTAAACAGGGCAGCAAAACTCTAAATTGCATCTTATTTACAAAACCTGGACATCCATCTTCTTTCGAACGCGTCTTCTTGAAAGCTCCTTGAGATTCATTGACTCCAATCATTCCTCGCTCAAGTCCAAGCAAATGTTACAAAGTGATCCCACGAATTCCGCAACAAATTTCCCCTTTTCAAAAGACGCAAAGCGAAATTCCACGAACAACACATACTACTCGCGCGCCTCCCCATCTGTACTATCACCGTTACACCTGTAGCCCGGACAGCATACCTATAACAGCTATCACAACAACGTTTGCCCTTTTCGGATTCACGCATATGCCTTTTGTTCTTCAAAGTGCAGCCTAAACCTGTGACATTTTTGGACGATGTTTTGCGTAATTTTCCTCTCGTCTACGCATATCTTTCAACTCCTTAGTTGCTGGCCCCTCTCTGGTTGAAAATGCAGATCATCTGAGAGCAGTATTTCAACGAATTTCTACACACAACATACGGTTGAATACTGACAAATACTTATTTGGTGTTCCCACCCCGAGTTTCTTGGCAAACACATTGATCCATCCGGTGTTTCACCATTACACGATTGCATTTCGGCGTTTTGATCTTTTCCCCATGCCCACCACTGTCACTCAACTTCGTCGTTTGATTGGTACCATCAACTTTCATCGGTGGTTCATTCCTCACTGAGCAGACCTCTACAGCCACTGAGTGATTTGCTTGGCTCCAAAGAAAAATCTATTATCTTGCCCCCGCCCGTCGCCATTACTGCCTTCGAAAGGGCCAAGCAAGCTATCGCTCACGACGCAAAACTATCTTTTCTCGATATTCACGAAAACACAAAGCTTATTTTGACAACTGATGCTTCGACCGCTGCTGTCGACGCCGTACTCCATCAAGTTGTTAATAACATATTTCAACAATTAGCTTTTTCCCCGCGGAGGAAGCAGTACTTTCGCTCGTAAACCACCTTGTCAGAAGGTAGGTTATTTACGATTTGAACCGGTCATACGTCACTTACCTATGCTTTCGCCACCAAGCTGGATCACCACGCGAGGTTCGTCGTCTGGACCATATTTCCCAATTCACTACCAACATCTGGTACACTCCAGGATCAGACAATGCCGTCGCAGACACCCTGTCCCGGCCAGACATCAGCACCCTTCACTCTTACTCGCAGTTGGGCCTAGCCAAGCTGGCAAGCCTTCAGCATGTTTCTCCTAATTTTTCGCCCATTCTATCCTTTACATCATTTCAAGTCTCTCCAATTCCCTTACTCTTGCAGTCTGGAACAGTTTTTTGTGATATATCTACAAGCATAGCTCACCCAGTCGTACCCGAAGCTTTTCGACGAGCTGTTTTTGACCACTTTCATGAACTTTTCCATGCAGGAATCAGACTAACTGGGAAGTTGACTAGTGAAGGTTTCATATGGCCTCATATGAATAATAATCTAATATCCTGGGCCAAAAATTGCATCGCCTGCCAATGCAGCAAAGTAGCACAGAATACGAATTCACCCCTGTTCATTTTCCGTTCCTGATGCTCGGTTTACGCAGGTTCATTGTGACATTTTCGGTCCAATTTCCCCATCAGACGGTTTCACTCAGATTCTTACTATGATTGATCGTTTTCTATAGAGGAGAATATCGGTAGCTCAGGTAGCGTAGATAGTCGTTGGCTTGTTTGCTGAGCTGGGCAATTTGGTTGCAAACGTTTCATCACCAATCGAAGTGACATCATCAGTGCGTAGTTGTGCGTAGCATTGGATCAGTGGTTGTGCCGGACAAGAACTTTTCTGATTTTTTACTCCTACTGAAATATACTTATCACAACCCTGTAAGATGCTGGATAGTTTGCTTGGGGACGGACAAAACCACTCAATGGATCTGACACAGCACTAAAACTAATCAAATCTGGAACAAATAATCCTCCTGGCCAGCATTAATACACCAGATGTTGAAATTTGAAAAAAATATCATACACAAGGATTGAGAAGAGCAGTGAACCCAGAACTCTGAAGCGATTGAGGGAAGCAAGAATCCACAGGAATGTTTGTCAACTATTCCAGCTTATACCTGCAACGGTGAATGAAAAAATCTCTAACAAAAATGAATTACTTCTCCACAGAAGAGGAAAGATGCTGCGTACTTAAGCTGAAAACTTAGAACCAGTTCATTTAGCCACCTGAATCTGCATAGCTGGACTCACAAACGGCAAACGCCACGGACATCGTAATAAAAACATTCAGAGGCTTTAAAAATTGGTAGGTGAAATTTGTCTCCCAAACTTCCCAGAGCTGCTGGTCACGATAGACTCCTTCCCGCCCTGTTCAAAGGTGAACGTGAAATTCTCAGTCGGTTCTAGGTTAACTTATTTACCTCACTCTGTGGGAGATACAGTCTCAAACATCTACAGCAAGCGGGTAGCAACATCGTTTTTCAAAAAGGTTGCTCGCGGTGAGTGGAACGCAGAAAAATTGGCTGACTCGCGCCGTAACCACGCTGTGCATCGCTCATTCTACGTTGTCTTACAGAAATGGATAAAGACAGGACCTGAGAACAGCCAGCAGGACTACAGCGAGGAAGGGGGTGTGCGGACCAAATTTTTCATGTCTAAGTTCAACTGCATGCGGGTAGTCGCCTTACAACCTTGATGTCCCTCAAGGTCCGTACGGATATGTCAAACGAATAATTCTTCTCAACACTTGCGCAGAAGGTTTCGTCAATATGATGGGGTGTTTGAATTCACATATTTGTGGGGGCGTGATAGCGTTAAACGAGCTCTCCAAAAGCTTTCCTCAAAGAGTGGTGTCAGATGGGGATAATAACCCTCTTTACTTTTGTTTATTCTTGGTATGGTAACCAGGCCAACATTGTGAAAAATCCAAAATACTTTTGTTCAGACCGCTTTGAGTGAGAAACTATTCCATATGGAAAATGCGAAAGACGCCTTATTCTTTTACAAATCCCATTTGTGGTCACCGGGTTTCTCTGTTGCAGGCTACACCGAACGAAACACAGTTCCGCAGGGTTCAACCATAACAAGAAGGCCAGCCGTGAACAGCAAGACAGGGAACTTTGGGTCTGCTAGAAATCGTAATACGGGGTAAAGTCATATTGTTCTCCACAATGGGAGCATACAGGTGGTGAGATGATTCCTCCAAGTGACCAGCCTATCCGCATTTAAAAATGCAGAATAAAAAAGGGACTTTAAGGGGTTGTCTAATATGTACGCACACTATGGTCCATGACCATGACCACTAGCGCATCAATATATTCGGTTGAAATACTTATTAAGCCAGAGTCCGGTGATGCTGAAAACGCTACTGTTTCGCACAGCCGTGTTACGAGTCCGGTAACTTTTTCCCTCCTAGATCCCTAAGGTTAGTCCAACTCCCTGTATTCAGGTGTGCTGCACCATTAATTTGCTGGTTCCGAGAAAGGTCCCATTAAAACCCTGACAGTCGCTGCCTCCTAGTTCAGACTTTTATGTCAACCGCTGCGGCGGGCGCCTCCGAAACAGTCGACTTTCCGCTAACTTGTGGTTCATACAGTGGTGTCCAATACTGAAGGAACTGTCCCTAAAAACCTTTTAATGCTGCGCAACCTAGTAATATCACTCGCCCTTACAGCTCTTTTTTCACCGGCCCTCATTTATGACCCCTCCTCACGCGTCAAGTGACGCACTGCGGTCAACCAATCCGCCAGTCCCCTAAACAACTGTTTCATGATTTAAACGTTGCCCAGCAGAATAAACAGAAAGGATTCCTTGCTTAGCTGAAAACATCCTAAAATGTTGCAACTTTCAAAGTCCGCACACGCTGTCAAATCGGATGAAACCTCCATGTCGATGTATTTTGACTCCGGAGAGTTCACACACAAACCCTCCTTGGTCGTGCGCCCCAAGCTGCTCAGGACGAACTAGAATGTCGTGTATTCATTTTGCGGGGCTCTGGTAATTCTAACGCAATGGGGCACGGTATCTGAGGGGTTATGATTGCAATTAACCCCGGGTATGAAAACGCTTCACGGGACCAAATATCAGTATGGTTGTGTTTAAAAAGGATCATTGCAGGTCGCTGCAACACAGGACGTTTATCAGTTGCCTCAGCATACAGCTCTACAGTTGAGAAAGCTGGGTTTTATTGAGGTTTGCTATGGCCGCCTTGGTGATCAAGAACGGATATACTCATTCCTCGTATACCGAGTTGACCACGCCGATCGCCGGCGGATCGGATGCCCACACAAACACGAAAGGCGACTTAGCTAAACAACTCACATTAGACTTGCCAAATAAAAACTGCTTCCTGGCTTCAAAGAGCAGTCTCCCGCAAAAACGAGCCTCATTGGAGCGCCACCAGAAGAATTACATCTTGGCACCGCCACCCGGCCCTCAGAGCCTCCCGGGATAACTTTTCAATCAAACCGCGCCAAAACGTCCAAGAAACCAGAAAGACGCAAGTCTTCCCTAAATCTTTGATCAACAGCAAATCTAGTCGTCCAAGAGGCGGTGTTGAAAGAGCTATAAGTAGCAGTGGTCGAATTTTTTGCCACGGGGAAAGAACTTCTTCCCCCAAAGCTGAAAGGCTCAAGCGGACCGGGCTCCCACGGAGCAAAAACGACCCTGTAAATGAAGAGCACCTCCTGAAACCACTAAATCAAGTAAATCAAGGTAAATCAAGGTTATATTGGTCTAAAAAGCATTTTGCTTTACACTGACCAAAGGATATTGGTGTGTGTGTATGTATACAGATAAACGGAATGATATGACATATATGTTCTATTGTTTGTAATCTGCACCTCAAATGTTGATGAGGGAAGTTTGGTGAGATCTTATGTATTCGTCAAGCGAATGTTTGAAAGTCTCGAGGTTACCACAATCCACAACAGATGTTGGTAGTTTGTTCCACGTGAGGGATACGCGGACTGAAAAAAAGTAGCGCCGACAGTTAATGCGGGAACATGGAACGTCAAAGGTCAATGGATTCCGTCGGGTCTGTCGGGCCAAATTAACTGTGAACA
>NW_008751781.1:1050663-1057037 GCF_000715545.1 Opisthorchis viverrini
CTAGTGTAGAAACGGAATAACGGCCAATGAAACTGGGTATACTTGTACGCGTGGATATGGAGGCCGCGTACGTTGTAAATCTGTTAGTCGTGAACACCGTGAAAAATTTTCACAGATGAATATAGATGGTATATTCCAATAGATCTCCCAAAGAGAAATCGAATGGTATGTCGGTGAGCGTTGTAGGACAAAATAGATCCGAGAAAACTGTATCGGAGTCGGAGCGCCAAAAGATGCGACTGCACAGCAGGTCCGAACGTGCTGACGACGTGCTGACAGGAAGTACACGAGCATGCCCCCGGAGGGCCCTTTGGAGCCTTGGACTAAGACCTCATGTACAGTCAGCCTGTCTTAAACAGTCGTCCATAATCACACTTACAGGGACTAGGCCTATCCAGATGTCTCTGATGTGGGGGTCTCGATAGACGGCTACTCTGTTTTTCGAGCTGACTCAAAGTGGGAGCCGGTGAGGTTGCTTTGTATTTACACGCGGTCCTGTCCATCCTGATTGTCCTTTCTGATACGACTCCTGCACCTTTTCGCAATGCTCTGTGTATCCAGATCCTGCGGCGTGGGCCCCTCGAGTCCCCCCAAAGATTTCAATCACTCAAACGAACCCTTAAGTGACTTTGACGGCAGCCACATCATTCATCTCCTGCCGGTAAGTGACTTCGACGCTTTAAAGGCCACCTGGATGGAGCTCCAGCGTGCCTGATCAGGTAAGCCCTTTACAGCGGTGTTGATTGAAGCCGCTCAACAGAGCTCTTGGACTCAGAATGTCGTTATACCCACCAGATAACGCGCAGGCCGACTACCGTCCCTCCTGGATTTGGTCATTACCAACGGAAGACACTTCGTTGATCAGGTAATAATTAACGCTCCACTGGGACATAGCGACTACTGTGCGCTGAACTTTGATTTCCGCTGCTATTGAGCCAGGAGTCCCCAACCTCAAACTCGGTTTCGAAACTTCTGTCGTGCAGACTTCTTGAGAATGCGCATCTTTCTTGAACAAGTTGAACTGAGGCCAGCTTCAGTGGAAGACCTATATAGGAAAATTGTCCAGAAAGTTCACGAGGCTGATGCGATGTTCGTCCATAGAAAACAGCACGCACTCGGATGAGCCGCAGGCCGCCTGTCAGGGCGCATCCAGACAGAAGCAAAAGCACATGTGCAGAGAGTGACCCATCCCCAAGGTCACCATCGGTATGACGCGTCCGGAAAGTAGGTGAGTCGGCGGCTCTCACCAAACACGGCTTAGCAACACCCGGCCAGCGTAGTGGGTCTGAGGATTGTTCACACTGAACCACCAAAATTGGCTGTACGGAACGAACAAGTGAACGACCATATTTGACCAATTGGTCATTCTGTATATTTGCGCAGACGCTCTGTATGTTTTGTCCTGGCAATACAGCCGTGTCCCAGTTCCCTGTCTTCTCCCTACTGCGTAGTCCGGCAGGCTCAGCGCATGCGTAACCCATGGACGGCCACCCCCACCGCACGATACAACACTGCCTAGAAGGATTTGGCATCCTCTAGAAAAGAAGTCTCAACCTTTTTCGAAAAGTTGATTACGGGAGAAACAGAAGGTGAGCTGGCATTTCGTAAAAGACGGAACCACTGAAAATCAGAAATCCGTCAATGGAACATACGAAACAAGCCACCATTCCGGACATCGCCCGGAAAAGCAGGATTGTACTGTTCAAATACACGAGACATCGCCGCATAAACAAGCCATCCGCGTTCTCCCTGAGGGACAAGAGCGCAGAACCGATGAGTGACCCAACAGTGATATCTGAGGTTTACAGAGAACACTATGCGGGTCTATATTCAGCCCCAGCGTCCTCGTCACATCCACTCTCGTCAAGGCGTAACTACGAACAGCCTCTAAACGACTTGGTCTTCACGGTGGAGGACATTCGTCAACTCTTGCACAAGATCAACCCATTCTGCGCATTGGGGCCCGACGAGGTCCATCCAAGGACCGTGAAGGGAACGTCGTCTACACTGGCAAATCATTTATACCTGGAGTTTTGTCAGTCGTTTGACGAAGGCCACCCTCCCTCCTCTTGGAAGGGAGCGACTGTCACGCCAACCTACAAAACTGGTGAGCGACTATCGCTTGGCAGCTACAGGCCTATAAGCCTCGCTAGCGTGTCGTGCAAGGTGATGGAATGCATTCTGAAGCGAGCTATCCTAGATTAACTTACTTTAAGCAACCTGATATCTCCAGCTCAACACGGATTTATCCCAAACTGTTCTTACGTGACAAACATGCTCGTGTTTATAGACCGCTTAACCCAAGCCGAGGACGAAGGATACATATTGGATGCCATATTTTTCGACTTCTCAAAAGCATTTGGTAGGGTCCTACACGTCCCGCTGCTCTACAAGCGCCAGTCTTACGGTATTCAAGGAAAAATCCTTCGCTGGATCAAAGTATTCTCATCAGAGAGAACATTCCCAGTGAGGGTAGGTTCTACCTACTATCCTTCAGCCCCCGTCTCCATTGGATTTCTTCAAGGCTGTGTTTTGGATCCACTGGTGTTTCTGATCTACGTCAACGACCTTCTAGATTTTCTTGCAAGTCCACGTCTCCTTTTTGCGGACCACTCACGATCCTGGAGTTCCAATGGCCTCCAAAAGGATGTAGACGCTGCAAAGCAGGGTTTGTTGGACCGGCACCTTCCCCTGACCGACGAAAAGTTCGTCCGTACGTCGTTTGGAGGAGACTCAGCGATTGTCCTTGTCATGCATGGCGAGAGAGGACAAGAAAACATCATGGGGCTAGAAGTCAGAAAGGATTTGGGTGTCCCGCTCTCCTAAAGCTTGCCCTTCTCACCACACCATGAGAACTCGGCCCAGAAGGCATTCGCATTTTACGGACGATCTGATGCACCTCCTCTCGTATCACTCGCACTGACTTCAAAATACTCTATTGGGCCTACGCCAGACCGCTCCCTTAGTACGCCAAACAAGTTGTCCACTCAGGATGCCTGGAAGACGTCACCTCCCATTGAACGTGTCCAGCGAGTGGATACGAAAATTGTTGCAGGCCTCAAATCCAGCAACAAAAAGTGTCTCGTGGTGCTTCACCTCTTTCCGCTGAAGTATAGTCGCCTCCGGGGGGACCTAATTCTTACTTATGCCCTGTTTGACCAAAACTTGGCCAACAGGATTTTCGGCATCGACCCAACAAACACCGGGGACTTGATAAGGAGATTTTCAAGCTCAGGCCACACACTTTCATTGGGCAAAACTTTTTCTCATTTCGGATAGTAGCTGCGTGGAATAACGGTCCTCCGACGGTTGTCCACGCCCCTTCTAGAACCCAGCTCAAAACACAATTAGACACCTATTTTGCAAGTCCTCGCGCTGGCAAGCATACCGCTCGGTGCTGAGAACATAAAGAGCAGTGCTACACCCTTTTTACATCTTTGCCTTCAGATGAATGGAAGCCGATGAACGACAAGAACAAAACCGACTCGATAAACCTGGGAAAAAGCCTCGATCCTGTGTATAAATCCGTGAATCCTTGATTATAAATGCCAAAGTTCAACCCCTAACCCCCATGGACTTAGAATTATGGAACAAAATTGGATTCGATTTCGCGCACCTGGTTAAATAAGAGTGAGTTCTCCAGTTGGGTCTGGAGGCAAGCCTGCCCAAATAACCGAACATCACGTCAATCAGATAGATGTGTCCGTGCGGGCTACGGACCAAACGAAGTCATACCCTGATTGGTCAGAATGTCAGCCAATCTGGAACTAGCACCTTTAGATCGACGCCTTTCGCCTCCCTCACAGAGATTCCAGCAAGACGTTGTGGAGCATTCCTTGATGATCCCATAAATACAGCTTCATTAATCTTCCTTTGTCTTCATAAAGGGTTGTCTGAACCTATCTTGCCTTCTGAAGTGCTATAGTGGGCGGTGCAAGAAGGCCAAGGCCCGCCAAAAGGTCGCACCATCATCCAGAATGCAAAGCATGCGTCCCGAATTTCTGTTCCTGGCCAATACGAACTTTCAGCACGAGCGCTCGCACCGAGTTTCTAAAAGCCCACTAACCGAAAGCCTGTCAGTTGGGTCACGTAGCTATCGATTTCCGGTGGAGAGCCTCACTAACAATCTACCGTTTGTTCTGGGGGTACGCAAGTCGCGTTCATTCACTTTGGGAAACCGGTTAGCACTTTTTTCTCTGTCAATATTGCGCATGTTAAAGCAGAGCTGTTCCGTTCAGCAATAGTTCAACAGTATCGAGCTGGTGTGGCTATGAAGCTGCTGGAAACGCACAGTCATGTAGATGACGAAGATTTCTCGGTGGTTGGATGGAAGCGAGTTAACGAAGCTCTGCTGTCAGTTTTTGGTACTATTTATCCAAGCCGTCCGACTCGACCAAATGAATATTTGATATCGAGGAGCTTAGCAGGTTTATGGCCACCAGAACGGCCATACTAGCGACTGGCGTCTACGAGAGCGCATGGAAATCTTTCAAACACCGGACAATCAGGAGCTTCAAGAATGACAGTGAACTCTGGTGGATTACGAAGACCCAGGAGTTGGAGGAAGCTTTCATTGCAGGCAACAACCGCGTCATACTTCATCTGAATCTATCAACCAGTCGAGAGGCTAAGTTGAGGAGTTCTGTTTCACTGGTATTCTCTTTTCGTTCTTTTTGAAGTTCGCCTTTTGTAGTATAATCTTCAGTGTTCACGAGACCCCCCACCTTTCTTTGAAGAGCAAGGGGCTGAGATCAATCAGGCGAGCTGCTTTTTCGCTACTGTTGAACAGAATATCTCCGCGCCGATTCACGTAATGCGGTGAAACCGAACTTCCACAATGTCATGCTCAGCGTCAATATGTGTAACCCAGCAGAAGGCAGCATCGCTGTTTCCATAAATGTAGGACCATCCTAGCACTTCCACACCTATTTTGGAAGACCCCCTCATGATACGATTTCTCGTACTACATATACTCGCTGTTCTTCATAGGGCTGCTCTCCGTTGGATTTCGTGAAGTTCCATTCAGCGCAGCCCGCAGCAGAAGAACCTGACCATCACAACTTAACAGCTTTATGTTGGGGTTGAAGCTTTGGAAAATGTTGGGGAATTTGGAACTGACACGTATTGCTGGTTGAAACATCGATACATGGGTAGACGGCCAACGAAATTCTTTCTCAAAACACTCGGTTCTCCTTGGACATTAAAGTTCCAGTTTTTGTGAAAAGCCATATCACTAATAACTCGTTTCTCGTCGTTTCGTAAGGTTATATAACATGTGGATCAGAACGGTTTTTGATGATTGGAAAGGGACTTTGTATCCGAGGTCTCTGGGAAACACCGTAAATGTACGGCAGAGGAAAACAAGATCTGGCGCGATGATCAATATTATATCCTCGCCAGCTGTATTGGTAGTTGTAGTCAATCTGGCTCCATCCTTACGTATCACTAGGCGCCAGGTAGCATCTAATTTCACTGGGGAACATGTTTGGATTTTGTACTGCTGTAGAAGGCTATCATATTTGTCATTGCATCTTGAATCCTTTTCGGGCAGGCCATCAATTCACGCCTCTGATGAACTGTTTTATCCGAGGCCGCCAGCTTCTAGGATACTATATGAATGATTAAAATTCTATGCACCACTCTGATTAATAAATAGTAATAAGCACTCACCTGTGGCACCATTCAGATGCTTGGCCGCCATGCAACGCGAAGGAAGCACGAGGGCTGAGATACTGCTTAATCTGCCAGGCCAAGACGGAAGCAATCGATCAGTCAAGCTCAGGTTTGGGTGTGTGGGTTGTGTAATGCTGAAGGAGCACGTGCATTTTTGCTGTTGCACGATCTTGTCCACACGCCAGAGGGTTGTTAGCCGTCAGTTCGATTGGCACATGCGGGTTGAAACTGCGTGGCTAGGGTTTGCCTGGTATCGCGGTTGTTGTTGAGTATTTTAGTTTGAGAAAGAATTACCTTGTGCATCTCACCATGGCAGGAGGTTCCATTTTTCGGTTTTCACACTTTGTGTAACTAAGCCCTAGTTTGCGGTTTAAAAGAGGAGTGTCTTCGGTATTTGGTGATTTGTGCATGCATTTGTCTGCTAGTTTTTGTGCCTTCAAAAAGGGTACACGGACGCTATGCGAAAACCACCGTGGCATCAGCCTGTTAGCTGTAGCAACAAAGGTGCTCTCTGGCCTTATCCTTCGAAGGTTGACTGAACACAGGGAGAGGCAGATCCGTGAAAACCAAGCTGGGTTCCGTCCTGCAAGAGGTTGTATCGATCATATCTTCACCCTCCAGCAGATTCTGGAACAGCGACACTGCTTCCAGCAACCAACAATGGTTGTTTTCCTTGATCTGAAAGCTGCCTTTGACTCTGT
>NW_008751781.1:1057339-1077640 GCF_000715545.1 Opisthorchis viverrini
ACCGATTGAGGTAGTAGACAAATTTGTTTACCTGGGCAGCTGTATCAGTCCCGGTGGTCTCGCGAAAGAGGAAATTTCCATCCGGAGTGGGAAGGCCAGAGCAGCTTTCGCGAACCTACGTCACCTGTGGCGTAGGCGTGACATCAGCTTCTCTGTCAGGGGTCGAGTTTACAATGCTGTGGTGCGTTCCATATTACTATATGGATCAGAAACCTGGCCGTTGCGAGCCGAGGACGTCAGTGTTTGATCATCGATGTCTACAGAGCATTGCCCGAATCTGGTGGGAACACCGGATCAGCAATTCTGAAGTTTATCGAATGGTATTCGGGAGAAATAACTCACCCTCGATAGATGAACAGATCACACTGCACAGGTTGCGCTTGCTTGGCCACGTGTTGCGCATGCCAGTCGACCGACTTCCTCGAAGGGCTCTTTTTGCACAACCACGTGCAGGGTGAAGGAGAGCCAGAGGCGGTCAAACAATGACTTGGCAGCGAAGTATGAAAGCCATTACCAGCAAACTCAGCTTCGCTGGTCACTGCCTTCTTCCTAGATGGGGACCCCGAGACTGGCCACATCAATGGCTAGAGACATTGTCAGATATGGCCCAGTCGCGCCCCCAATGGCGCTCGTGCATCCAAGCTATTGCCTCCAATGCATAGCTTCTTTTCCACCCCCCTCCACTTGACAGCCCACTGACAGTGCTGGATTTATGCACCAATTTATCAGCTCCCGCCTGCAATGCACAGTTACCTACCCCTCCCCCCAAACCACCGGCGAACGAAACTACGGCAGCTACAATCACTGTACGACGAGTACGCCGTTATTACAGCTGACAATGATGGTGATGATTGTCTGATATTTTACCCCTCAAAACCCCGGTCTCATATTCCACATGCACAACCGGTTTTATCGTTTGCGCATGCAGGGTCTGTTGAATACACACGGTGGTGTTCTGTTGTGTTATACAGTCGAAACGCCGTGATTATATCAAATTATTGTAGGGCCGTGTTCTTGTTTCAGATTCGCCTTCTCAATCTGGTATCTGACAGTCGTTTGAATCATTTGTATGTTCGCACTTGGTCGTGTTGGTTCGCCCCGTATTTTTAATGAATGAAGCAGGTCAACTGTCCGAACGCGCACACCATCGCTTTTTGAGACCTCATCCCAGCAATACTTGTTTCCTCTGTCTAAGCTCGAGGTAGCTCAGATGTTAGGGCGTTTGTTCGAAACCAAACTCGGTATCCCAATTGTCTTTGTCTAGGCTTGGGCAACCTCTAAGTTTTCAACCCTCGTACTTCATTTTTTTAAATTGTTTCTTACACCCAATTCGTCTGTGTCCACCGACTTGCTGATGGTGAACTAGCCAAGGTCACCTCTCTCTTCAGAGCTCGAGTTCGAGATTACAGTGAATGGACCTCCGAGTTTGACCTCGCGATGCACCAGGCACGGGACGGATGATCTGAATGTGTCTACTTACTCAAGCGTCACCGTGCTATTAATCCCATCAACCATCCACTGCTCAAGGTTGGTGATAAATTTTACATCCAGGGCCTCTAGCCTGTTTACGTTTTGTTTGGAGAGAGGCCGTCCCGTTCAACTGGAGTGATTCGACAATACTTCCCATCCTCAAAAGGAGCATCGAGCGAGATTTCAGTCGAGTAGAGTTTGCGTCAATCACAACTTCGCATTCCTTGGCGTTTTAGTGTGATCCTACGCCTACAAGTGACCTACAATTCTAGTGTTTCTTGACTTCAGGCGTGCTTTTAATTGTTAGTCAGTCAATGTATTAACTACACTGTCCCTAACTTCGGTCGTAAAACTACCAGACATCTACACACTAATCTTTCATGTTTAAAATTCATCCTGGACATTCGGTGGCTCGACAAAGTATGTAACTCGATGGTTACAGAACTCCGATTCGGTGTCCCCTACTTCAAGCATATACTACATCGGTGATGGCTTTCGCATTATCATCATTGCCGTCACGAAGAGACTGGACCTCATCGTAGTGTGATGGTTTGTGCACCCCAGTGACCCATTGAGCTATACTGGCGGCTATCCCCGCGACACTCACAGAGTCTCTCATACCAGGTTAGTCAGTGGTAAGAGGTCCGATAAACGCAGTCTCCTGGTCCTCCAGGTTGGGGGTGGAACATGTGGCAACTTGTTCCGTAGAAATGTCATTGCAGTTACATTTCCTGCCGAATACCGAGCGTTCTAGCCGCCTGTGAATTGTGGTGGACACAGAAGGCCAAAGAAATGTAAGACGCCCAGAAAGCCAGTAATGTCTGAAGATTGTTTGAGCTGATCCGTGCGACCGGTCCCCAGAAACCACCTGTGAGCAAAACCGTCAAGGAGCGGAAAGGAGTGACCACCTTCAACAAAGGAGAACGCCTAGACCGTTGGGCCGAATACTTCGAAGAACAATTGTCGTGGCCGTCAGCTGCCACTCATCTGGAGCCCGCAATTGATGCAGAGCTCTGGACGGTAAACGTGGAACCACCTACGGCCTCAGAGGTCTACGACTGCATATATTCTCTCACCGAGCTTCTGGTCTGGATGACCTCCCACTCGCGTTCTTTAAAGATGGGGGTGAAGTCTTCAGTCAGCTCTTGTATGATCGGTTCGCTTGCACTTGGGGAAAGGGATCTGTCCCAGACAACTGGGAAGTCGGCGATAGTTTCCATCTTCAAAGAAGGGGCTCGTAGTGAGTAGTAACCACAGGGGGATCAGCTTGACCCCGGTCTTAACGAGACTGTTGGCGCCTCTGGTGCTTCGTCGCCTTACGGTGGCTCGTGAGACCATGACTTGAGGGCGGTAAGCGGGATTCCGGCCTGGTAGGGTTTGAGTTGACCAAATCTTCACACTGCGTCAGGTGCTATGGAGTTCCGGACGTGTCAGAGCATACGGTGAGCTCTCCAGAAGCTTCCATACAAAGAGGTGTCCGTCAGGGATGCCCACCATCTCCATTCTCATTCAACTTCGTGATCGATGAAATCATGAGACGGGCGCTGTAAGGTCTTCACAACCCTGTTTTCAAATAGCCTGTGACGAAAACCTTGTCGATCTGGAATATGCAGACGACATCGTTCCTGTTTTCGAAGAGGAGAAGGCGCATGTGATTTTTGGATGAACTAACCACTTTGCACCCACAAATTGTGAGGTCGTGCTCGTGGACATGCAGTCACTGAACACGCCACCTACAATCCAGGGAGAGGTACTGGAAGTTGTGCAGCGTTATGCTTATCTTGGGAGTTGTGTTCTGATTGTAGTGTGACTGATGAGGTGACTGCACGAATCTGCAAGGCCAGGGTCGCATTTGCTAATTTGAGACACCTATGGCTGTGAGACTTTGACTATTCTAGCAGCAGAACTGAGACGTCTTCATTTGTCCGACAATCGTCGTCTCAGAACCATAGCTCGCGTGGGTGGTATCGGCGAAACCGTAATGAGGCAATTAGAAAGCGAGTCTTCGGTTGTGCAATGAGTACTCCCATTGAAGAATGTGCCCATCACCAGGATCTGCGTTGGTTGGGACGTGTTGCGTATGCCTAACCATCATTTGCCGAAGAGAGCGCTGTTTTCCATGCCAAACTCAGAGTGGCGTAAACAGAGAGGTGACCAACCCTTTGACCTGGCAGAGGGGTATGAAAGAGGTTGCGAAACGTTTGAGTGCAGTAGGTGCTACTCGCTTTGCAGGATGGGGACCGCGTGATCCCCACTGTGCCTGGTTGGAGACACTGCCTGCTTTGGATGCCAACCGATGTTGGTGGCATTCGTGTTGTCAGTTTCTATCCAGATCACCTGAATGAGTGTCTGGAGGTGTATGCACCGCGGAATGATTGTAGCAAGCTAGTACTAAGTCCCTTCCACGTCCACCTTTATTATTTTGTTACAATAAGGCTTTCAAATAAATCGTGACTACGGCAGTGACGCATCGTTGTTCAACACTGATTTCATGCTGTCCGTAGTGATAATGGCGGCTTAAACAGTTTGGCCATGTTGCCCAGAAACCCGAAGGTAAGATTTGCATACATACACTGGCTTCCTTTGCATGTCCAAGATGGCGTCGTCCTTTTGGAAGACACATTTAATCAGTGGATTGGGTGGTTCAGTCCCATTACCATAAGGGGCTAGATGGCCCAGTGGTTAGAGCGCAAATTTGCCGCCGGAAGGTCCGTAGTTCAAACGAGACCTCTGCCACCCGACTTCCCCTGTCTAGGCTTGGGCAACCTGCCAGTATCTCAGCCCTCATACTTCTTTTGGGTGGCAAGGCAGCTTGGCCCCGAAAGAGTGGTACAGCTGAACGATTGTATTATTTTTATTTTAAAGTACCGTACCGTACGCGCTGCTCGATTCAGAACTGGATCCTGCGCTTTGTATCTTTGACCGCCGTTCGTAGGCATCGACAGTACGAAACATCTGTGGCAGCAGCTCACAGTCACAGGAGCCAATTACATAAGCAACTTTGATCTGCGAAGCAGCAGGAGCAGCAATTCCCTCATAGGTTCCGAAGGTTATCTCGTCCGCCGGGTCTGTTGGAGCCTTGTTCCGTCTGTTTGTTTTTTGGCATCAAGACAAAGTCAGATAATAGACCACTATTCAGGCTGTAGCCCCAAACACCCACCCAGTTTCTTTCATTTCAATTGGAACTCCACCCGGAGAAGTCAGTGGGCAGGAATTCCTTTGCAGGCGTTGTGTGGTAGTAGGCCCATCAGGATTACTTCGAGAATACCGGAAGAATTGCTTTATTTCTCCCAATAACCACACACCTCTAACTGTGCTGAAGCTGATTCTTATCTAAATGAATCATGCAATTCCAGAGTGTTAAATCAATTGTTCCGATGCTAAGAAACCATGATTATCCTTTCTGATGTGCGTTCGAATATCTTACGCTGTATTTGTGAAGGAGCGCACGGTAACGCCATGGTGCTGGTTGAACTGTTCCCCCATTCGAGTTCTGCGATAACTCAGATGCCTTTCCTGTGGTCGGGTCCTGTGATGTTTGAAGCTTCCGTCGGAGCAGTATTTCTACGGGTGACACTCCATTAGACAAATTCGGGTTAGGCGTCGCTCGATATGCCAGTGGCAACCTTTGCAAAAGCTCGTCCTGTTTTTGTCCTTCTAACTGACGGAAGCAGACTCATAGGTCAGACTTTTCGGCCAGGCACTAAAATGATAATTTTCTCTGTTATCCTTGCTCTTTTCGCAGCTTGGTTTGATGCCGGGACAGAAAAATGGCCTCGAACTTGTTCATCAATATGCGTTTGAAGTTGTTGACTTCAGTTCTCAGTATGGCTCTGAGAGCGGCACTGCCAACACTGCGGGAAACTTAGTTGGGCCTTGTCAAGTCTACCCGAATTACTGTGACTCCAGTGCCACCTGTTCATTCGTAAGTGTCACTGTTAATGTTTTGTGCGTCTTTTCAATGTTTTGCGGTCGTATCAGTCCTCATCGTCACAGGCTATCTCTAAATGCGATTCTTTGAGCACCAGACTTTTAAGGAAGGTGAAACAACGTGACTGTTTCCGGTGGTAGAAACCCGACCCATTTTTCTCATAAACGGGTAGTACTCAAAATATATATATATATTACAATAGAGCTCAAAAATGTAAATCTTAGGTTTTTCCACCCAGCCGAAGATTCTCCGACTAACCGGGTCCTAGTTTGAAAGAAAAACGCTAGGGAATGCGAAAGCTGCGGCCGCCGTGGGACTGTTTTTCTCCGGTTGAATAACCTCGCGGGCTGGGGCTAGTGAATTCATTTCTCCACCACTTTATCCAACTCTTTCCTTTGAACTGATTACTTGGTTTTAGTTATGTTTCAATCAGACTTGCATTACGAACTCCTCACCAGCACGAAAAGATGCAGCTTTTTGGTCATGCATCGTTCATGCCGAATCATCATTTGCCAAAAAGAATGCTGCTTTTCGTGCGCAAGCAGTTAAATGGATAACCTTTGACCTGAAAGAAGGGCGTGAAAGTGACTGAAAAGTTTTAATACTGTCGGTTTTAGTTGCCTTTCAGGACGAGGTCTGCGTGGTCTACTCCCTGCCAAATATGACTACTAATCGATATCAGTGGTCTTTGCGTTATCAGTTTCTGCCCAGATTATTTGAATGAGTGTCTGGAGGTGCAGGCACCCCGGGATGATTGTGATAGGCTAGTGCTTCCCCCATACACCTTTATTCTTTTCTCCACAACAAGGCTTTTAAATACATCATGGTTGTACAACAGCGAAGCGTTTGTGATGAACATTGATGTGCTGTCGCCGATGATGATTGATGTCACCAATGACAGTAGTGTAACTGTAGGACACCAGCAGTATTCAACCATACAACCTTGTTTGAGCAGGGATCTCTCGGGTCGGGCTCCAGAGAATAAAACACTTCCTTGCATCATACTCGGGGAGAGATGGCTCAGTGGGTAGAGCGCGAATTTGACGACCAGAAGGTCCGTGGTTCGGATGTGACCGCTTTATCTCGACTTTCCTGTCTAGGCTTGGGCAACGTGGCAGTATCTCAGGCCTCGTGCTTTCCTCGGGTTGCATGGCAGCTAGGTACCGAAAGGATGTTGCAGCTTAACGATTTATGGATTTTGCGGCATACTCAGTATACGGCCACTTTTTCTGCCCTATTGTATTTCATCCCAGTATGTGATCCCATTGTTTAATTTAATTGATTTGCATTTGCATTCATCCAGTGTGCTTTGCAACCTATTGATTTTTCCACTGCTCTGATCAAAGATTTCCCTTTCACTACTCGCTTTCCAAACAGCGCACCTTTGGTCAGTGGTGGCACGACTGCCCTTCGGCAATTCCACCCGTGAACTCGCGACCGGATGACTACTGTAGTGAAGATTATGTTGATCTCTACTTCGATGTACCCGTTGTGCCTATCCGACTTCAAATCTTTGAAACCTACAATCCAGGTGCAATTGTGCGAATTCTGGCCTGCTACCGCACACAGCCCGCAGATGGGCCAGTTAATGCTCGGACACTGCAATGGGTTACGTTGTGGAAAGCACCAGAACCGGTGGCCCATCTCTCACCGTCCAGATCGAGATTACTACGACGGCTTCAACTACTATATACTGCGTCTAATGCCGCGGATGACGGTCAGGCGTTGACTTTGGCGCCTCACAGACAGACGAACTGGTCCTCACGCGTCCTACCAGATTCTGATATCAGAGATCGCATTTGTTCCAGTCAACCTCGACGAGCACGTGTCTTTCAGCCGCCGTTGGTGGGTTTTTGAAATTTCTGTTGTTTTGCCGCGTGCACCTCTGTTGTGATTAGCATGCCCCGTTCATTAGTTTTCTCTGACTCTCCAACCAACGGATTACTGCGAATCCGTTGCGGTGTCGTAGTGTGTGTACTTCTTAAGACCTTCTGAGCCATGATGTCTTCACTCTGACACCCACAGTTTCTGGTACCAGGTTGGTTAGTTGATAGAGGCTTGTCGAACACAATCTCCAGATCCTCCCGTTTATGGATTAGAATAGACACGACGACCTGTTCCTTAAAAAACTTTCACGACTGTATTAGTATGTCTCATTTGTACTGCAGTGAAGCATCGGTGTTGAATACTGATGTCATGCTGTCAATGATAATGATGATGATGAGGATGTCTCACACCATCATGCTTTTGAGCCTACCTTAACCGTGTTGCTTTCTAAGTGTGGACGCCCTGACAGTTTCCCGGACCGTGTATAACTGTGAATGTATAAATATCATAAAAGCGTTCTTTTTGTGGTATCTAGCGGGATTCGAATAAAAGCTAAAATTTATCACCAAGTTGTATGCGATCCGTGAAAGTAATGAGGACTGGTGAAACGCAGTAGATATCATGTTTGTTGGTTCTTCTATGTACCAGCTTCAATTTATTCAATGCATATGATTTAACGTTCTTTACTGAATGCTTCTCTGTGCAAATCCTGGGCTAAGTGCTGGTCAAATTAACTCGGTTCCAGTCAAAAAGAGTCGTGTACTGTGTGTCCACATTTTTGTGACATCTACCTTTCGACATGACGGACTACCAGTCTGTGCTAGTCATATATACAAAAAGAATTATCATCCTGACGTTCCGCCCTAAATTAAACATTCACCAGGTTTTCCTCGCTTGGCTGTTGAAAGCTTGTTTGCCCGAGAGAGGATTACAAGAGATCCGAATCCGCACTGGAAAAAACGCTTCTTCCACATTTCCTCACATCACTTTGACCGATGTAGTTGCATCTTTCAAGATCTTCATAGTTTCCGGAGTGAATTTGTGGTAATTATCTCCGTGAATACCACTCAGCTTCATGTCTTCCCGTGGTCATTGGCCTTGACCTATTCACTCGAGTTTGTCTAAGATACATGTCACCTGCCGCTCGGTGGTCCCAACTTCCACTTTGAACCAAACATTCTTTTTGTGAAAATTGTACGGTAAGCATGGATAGGATGTAACATTTACGTGGTATAAATGCTGTCATTCTTGCCGGCTGTTTTATTTGCGTGCATTTTATTCTGCGCTCCCTGTTCTCAGAGCAAAATATCTCCCTATCCGATCGACTTGATTCGGCTGGAATTGGACGGTTCTCGGTGCAGTTATTTTACCGAACTGGATGCAGTTTGTTTGACTGGCTGGGCTGAAGTTCCTCGATGGCCTGGATTCTCTCAGCTTGAAGGCACCAATTCACTCACACTCTGAACCAGTGCATTATAATGCACCGCGTACCGGGTCAGCTACAGCCTCATTTTTCTCCGAATTATTGCGACCGCGCACACCGCAGTTGTGCTTTTCTCCAGAAAATGTGAGCGTCATCTGTTTTCGCCAGGTTTCCCCAGTTACTATCCCATCTAACTACATTCCGCTTCCTTGTAAGGTCAGCTTGGCGTAAGAAAATAACTTTCGCAGTTGTGTGTTGGGTAGATATGACCGATTTGGTTCAGTCGTTAGCAAATTTACTGACTGCAAGGTACGTGGTTCGAACGCAGCCTCTGCATGTTGACTGCTCCTGTCTAAATTTAGGCAAACTGGCAGCTCTCGTACTTTCTTTGGGTGGTATGGTGGCTACGCATCGAAAGGATGTCAAAGCTGAACGTTTGTTGTTATATCATTATTATTATTATAAAGGCTTATTCGTTTCCATGATGAAACAGCATCCCCACTCTTACGCAGGTCTTTACTGAACGTTCCACAACCGTTCTCCTCTTATACATCTTATACATCGTGAACTGTTTTTCCAAGTGCTCCGTTTGTAAGTAAGAACCTCTGCCTGCAATAGATTCATATTCCTGTACATGGCTTGACTGAAAGACCATTTTGGGGTAGGCGAGATGGCTCGGAGGTTAGAGCGCGAATTTGCTGACCTGAAGGTCCACAACTCGAATCCTATTTCTGTATCTTGACTTTCCCTGCCTATGTTTGGGCAACCTGACAATATCCCAGCCCTCGTACTTTCTTCCGGTGGTGTGAGAGCCAGGCACCGGATGGATGTTACAGCTGAACAGTTTTTTAAACTTTTAAACACACTGTCATTGCCGTGCCACCCCAAGGTAGCATGAGGATTAAGATACTTCCAGTATGTCCAAGCCCAGACAATACCAGTTGAGATGCTGAGATTGGGTTCGAACCATGGATGTAGAACTGTATTTAAATCTACGTGGTTGTACAACAGCGAAACGACGTTGTTCCACACTCGTGCTGCGGTCGTTGTGCCTTCTAGTGGCAACCAAGTCCCTTAATATTGGCGTATATTCAATCTTACCACAAAGTATTAATCGATTTATTCCTTATCGCCTTCAAATGAACGCACTCATGAATCAACTTACTTTCACATTGTTCACAAGACTTGGAAGGCAATATCAGATTGGCTGAAAGTACAACCACAGATCAACTGATCTTTAATCAGCTGACCTGAAGGACGCTTAGTTGTTACTTGGCCAATAACCGAGCTAAAAGACAAGTGATTGACGTGGCGATACCAACAGTCAGCTGACGTCGGTTCTTTCAAGACATAATGAAATGGGAGAAAGAACAGTGAAACTGTTCACTTTGGAAATAGAATTGATTCCAACACATAGCTGCACGAAACCCACTATTTAAAATGATTGATGCGGTGATCGACATCTAAACACATCGGTAAGGAAAGTTCCTTGTTCCAGTGGGTTTTCTTCCATATCGATATCAGTGGCCTCCGGATACATCAGCAGTGAATAACAAAGAAAATAAATCGCTCTTCTAGTTCCCTGCCGTCTTGTACTTACGTACTGTAACTAAGGTTTTCCTACGAAAGGCAGGGTTGTCTCTAGATCATCGAACCGGTTACAGCAAACAGGCTGAATCTGTATTAAATAGTCCCCTTCAGTATTGGGACTAAGTGAGTTGCAGGCTCAGACACACAGTACATACAGTATGGGCACTAGATAGCTCAGTGGTTAAGGCGCCAGCTTGCGGATCGGAAGTTCCGCGGTTCGAACCCAACCTCAGCAATTCAACTGCAACCTGGCAGCCCTCGTGTCTCCTTCCGTTGGCATGGCATTTAGCCACCGAAATGGTGCTACAGCTGAACAATTTACTATATCAAGTGTTCAGTAAGGCACCCGGTTAATGTTGCCAGCGCCAGTTTTTATGAACCTTGTGCTCGTAAGCTGATCGTGGACCGCGAACGTTACAGTCCAGTTGGATTGTCGACGCAGGTCGTGTGGTGGTTGTTTGCTGAGGTGTACTCATGAAAAAATCGTTCAGCTGTAACACCATTCTGGTGCCTAGCTGTCATGCCACCCGAAGGAAGCACGAGGGCTGAGATACTGTGGGGTTGCCCAAGCCTAGACGGAGGAAGTCGAGAGGCAGCGGTTGGGTTCGAACCACGGACCTTCCGGTCAGCAAGTTCGTGCTCTAACCATTTGAACCATCTTGACTTTTGTCCACTGTCCGGATAGGTCACTCCCAACTCAACGCCTTTGTGGCACCCAGTTTTAACCCACTGTTTGCGTGCCTTTATTTCAGCATCAACTTCACTACTCGTCGCAACAGTCCTCCTTCTCGTCACCAGAACTTTCTCCGGAATTCTATCGACAGTCGCCGCTGTTGCCCATTTGCTCCTCGTTGACAAGCCCCACGATCAATACAACTGTTGCATTAGTTCCCTCCTGTTCGAGTGCACCAGTGAATAGCAGCAGTTTATGTCACCTCCCGCGTGTCGGAATGGATCTTCTGCTCCCTCGTGCAGGAGGACATCTGGTTGCTGTGACACCAGGTGCCATTTGCCCTATCACGTTGTTTGGTTTGATGCATCTAGACGAAACCGCAAGATGGCGGCATGGGCCATTCACCCGGTTGCCTGTAGGTATTTTGTTGATGTTGTGATGTTCAAGTAAACTAATTCCTTTTGAATGCACATAGGATGGGATCGACATCACGTGGTCACTGGCTCCTCGAATGAAGACTCTTTCAGATGGAAGTTATAGTTTTGGTGGCAAATAGATCGTTCATTGTGTGAGGAGATTCGTGAATTTTCAGTGGAGACTTTGTCATATGAGTGAAGCCGATCAACTTGGGATTTTCAGCATGGGCTGGCTTCACTTACAGGATGAAACCACCACTAAAAACTCGCAAATCTCCCCACACTACCAAAATGCACCTTACGATTTGCGACATATTGTTGCAATATAAGGACTGGCACAATAACAGAAACACTGCTACAGTTCCCATCAGGTTTGTTGTCACAAGCATTTTGGTCCATTTTCTTCGGTCCTCGCCGTGAATGTGTTACGGTGATCATCTGGAACGGTTGTATGTTCCAACTTTGGAACAGTCCCTGTTGAGGCAGAATGGTATTTTTAGACACTGTGATCCACTGATGAGTTTGAATAAAGCGGTAAGAACAGTAAAGTTGCGGAATGAATTAGTTACGTACACCCTCCTCTGCCGTGAAGCATGTAAAAGAGGGTAGGCTACGTGATACAATGTAGCCTAACACAGCTGTACAATTCTAAAACAACGTGGCCGATCAATTAAATTAAGTCAATCTCATTGTGACCCTTAGGTCTTTCTGAGCGCAGTGGACAGGCTTAAAGCGACCAATCAATATGGCATCAAGGAACTTCAGTCTCTGTGCCCGCCTGCTTCGTGCCAAAACCCGGGACTACCAGTTGAGTTCAGTTCTGTGACCTGTGTCGATTAGATGCCTAGCTATGGACGATTTGACCCTGGTTTCGATCAGCGTTGAGTTGGGGTCAGTTAAGTTTTTTGGACACGTGCTCCTTTGCTCGCGTTTCAGGCATCCTGTCAATTTTACTGGTACATTTATCATTACAACTGCGGGCGAGTTAAAAAATACAATGAGTTGTAGATAAAACTGAAATCAACATTTCCATTGGTGGCGTTCGTATGGCCTGTGTATGCTTTAACACACAGCTATACCGCGTTATAAGTCCGGTGGAGGTATACATTTAGTGTCCTTTTAAACAAACTGATATCATGATCACAAATGTAAGGAACATCAAGTCATATGTTCTTTTTCGGTAATATGAGTAACACTGTCAATTAATCCCTTAGGACAAGGTGCTTCTCGACCAAACGGTCACTTTTGTACAAGCAGATTCTCGTAAATTTTAGTGGTTTCTCTGGTCGACGTAGGTTTTCTAAATACCGAGCGCAACGTCGCACCTTTGCTATTTCTGGTGATCAAAGCGTCCGAAAACGAAATTTGTTGTATTGTTCGAATTCACGTGTGACTGAAATGCTTTGGAGGGAGATAACTGAAACCAGAGTGCGGGTATTTGGCCTGTTCCCCCGCTTGAGATAAGTAAAATATCATCCACATGTCTTTTGTACAGAAGTCCTTGTTGTATGTAAGCTTCCGTCCTTATCATGTTGTACGGAGAAAACTATAAGAATATCATTATCCCAACGAAAGGCCAAAATTGCAGGTCGTAGGAATTAGGTTAGAGGTGGATGATCAAAATGAAACTGCGACTTTCCAAAGTGTTACTTCAAGTTGAGCTTATTGGAGTCAACGTTCACTGAAGACCAATTAGACTTGCTAGAAACCGTTTAGTATTGGAAGAAATGCATGATCGAACATCCGTACTCCAGTTTTCCTTTAACCTTGAGCTCGAGATAGCTCAGTGGTTAAGGCGGAAAGTCCTTGGTTCGAACCGACATCTGCATCTCCATTGCTCCTTTGTAGGCCTGAGTAACCCCGGGGTATCTCAATCCTGGTGCTTCATTCGTGTGGCATGTCAGCTAGGGATCGAAAGGGTGCTGGTTGTGAATGGATGTAGCATTATTGTTATTGTCCATAGTCGTGATTCTCATCCCTATCTTATGGCCGCTTCCCGTCTATTCTCTCTGTATTTCAGTACGAGATTCTGCTTCGTATATTCTCCTATCTGGTCCTTTAACCTGAGCTCGAGATAGCTCAGTGGTTAAGGCGGAAAGTCCTTGGTTCGAACCGACATCTGCATCTCCATTGCTCCTTTGTAGGCCTGAGTAACCCCGGGGTATCTCAATCCTGGTGCTTCATTCGTGTGGCATGTCAGCTAGGGATCGAAAGGGTGCTGGTTGTGAATGGATGTAGCATTATTGTTATTGTCCATAGTCGTGATTCTCATCCCTATCTTATGGCCGCTTCCCGTCTATTCTCTCTGTATTTCAGTACGAGATTCTGCTTCGTATATTCTCCTATCTGGATTTCAGATCCATCTGTCGTGCGGCCAATGTTTCTCGGTAAGCCGTAATTTTAACCAACAGGCCTGTCAAATATCCTTCTCTCAGTTGTATAACCATGTACTGTGTACATGTATATCCATGTGCTGGGTCCTGTCTGGCTCATTGAACGGTTATGTCGGCAGCTAACGCAAAAGCCAAATGCATGGAGTCCGGTTTTCAAAGGTGTACTCCAAATCTGAATGTCTGCGGTTTAAATGGAGGAGACCTTACGATTCGATCACTGATCGTTCGGTCATAGAATATATATCAATATACCAATATATCAGCACCGTGAAATAAGGCCTCAGTAAAAAATGAATAGAAATAGGGAAGGTAGAGACTTGACGCGAAGAAGTCCTGTGCTCTTAGGAAAGCAGTGAATTATAAGGTGCGTACATTTTTGGGCGGCGTTAAAATAGACACATCTGGGCATCATGGCAAAGTAAGTTGTTCTCAGTGGGGTTAACCCAGCGTTCTTTGCGAACCTCACCACAGATTGGTTTCACACACAACGACGGACGAACTTTATCTGGGCAGTCCGGTTAGGAGACCACAGCATGCGAACCACTGGGATCACTTGCGTGCCATGTCTGATAGGAGGTTGAGATGGCTCAGTGATTAAGACGTGAACCCAGTGACTGGAAGGCCCGTTGTTCGAATCTGACCTTGGCACATCGACTGCGTCTGTCTCGGCTTGGGAAAACTTGCAGTATCCTAACCGTCGTGCTTCCTTCAGGTGGCCTGGCAGATAAACGTCGAAATGGTGTTGCAGCTGGACGTCTCGCAGGGTTTCCAAAACACCATCAAACGGGATCACATGGACCGCAACCAAGAGGCGCTAAGATTCCACTTTCATTTCTCATTGAGAGTCTGTTCCGCGCGAACCTTTCCCCTATAGTAGCTTGGAACAGTAAACCCTGTCCACTTGGCTAGACGGTGATTGGACATACGCAGTACCAACTATCGTCTATTTTTGAAGAGCATGGTCACAGAAATAAAAGGTAAATGCAGATGATGAATGTGGAAGGGTTACAGGAGAATATTCGGTAAAAAGGTAGAAGCGTCTCATTCCGAGTCATACTGGGTCTGGTGTGAGATTCAATGGCAAGAATGTACACTCAACGCCATATACCACGCATAAAAGTGTCGCCGGTACGCAGAGAGCCTATAGTGTCAAGCAAACACAAGTCACTGACTGTGACCTTAGGGAGTCTCAGTCCAAAAGCAATCCTGGCGTATTGAGGAAGCAGATCCCTCGATGGTGGTGATGGTGGAGCAAAAGGTCCGCATCACAACCAATTGCACGTAGGGCAAAGGCACATTCATCAGCACCATACTTCTGCTTCTTCTCATTCTACTCAGTCACTCCGCTCCCTTCCGAGACTATGCTTACGTCTATCACAGTTGCTCGGCGCTCCCAAACAGCGATTAGGTCAGGTTTGATGAAAGACGTCGAAGTAGGTGCTCTCAACTCCTCAAAGACGGTGTACCCCAGTCGACGGAGACGTTTTGCGAGTTCCCTTGCAACCCGATTATGATCCGGCAGGGCCGCAAAATATGCACCAAACTCTCCGGTTGACCGCGGTTTTTATGACAGAAGATCGTCTGGCCACTATGGCCACACCGAGCACCTCTAACTCCCGTCCTAAGCAGGTTGCCTCGGAGCTGGATACCGCGGTCAAATATCCGAGGAAACGCTCGTTCTGGAAACAAACCATCGGTTCAAAAGAGGCGAAGCGAGCGTCAACACTCCGCAAGCAACCGCAAGCTCTTCTTTAGAGTTTACGTATGCACCATAGACTCGGATCGGAAGGCTGAGATCCTGAACAACCTTGCCAAATGCGGAATCGTACTCAGCACTGTTCTAGCTATCCTGTTTTGTCCTCAAGTGCCCGCTTACGCGCCACTTCATTGGGTAATTGCTGAAGCTAGCCAACTCTTGCTATACTACAAAAACACCGAATAAGACAACTGGGAATTTGACTGTGGTCCTCAAACTAAGCGGTCACGTTTTACAAAAATAAAGTAATTCAGCTCTTACAGTTATCTTGCCTACAGATTCTTTAGATCTAGTGAAATCCGTTTCTGATGCAGTGTGCATCAAAGCATGATGCTACCGTCGACATTTCGTTCACAGTACTTTATGCGAACCAGTACCATTTAGGAAACAACCATCCACATAATTCAAGACAATTACTCTCTCTCTCTCTATCTAGTTATGATTTCCACACCTAGATTCATAATACCTTGGATTGCGCACTTCATGAGAACGTCGATGACAAAATCGAACAAAAGGGACAACTCCCTCACTTGTGGGCGAGCTTTGGGATTTCCGACCCCACGAAGAATGTTTGCAAACTTCAGGGGCATCTATTAGTGCATAGGGGACGATAGCCATAATACAAATCAGGTGTATGCACTGATAAAAGTTTTCACTGTGGTTGACAGTAGTTTACGGAAGCGATTTGCAGCATGTATAAAATAAAGGCAATATACAATGTGGAGCAAGCCAAAAGGGAAATTATCATATGCGAGAGTCCCTTGGTGAAAGTCCGGACGGCGGGAACGTGTTTTCTTCGCAGTATAGCTGCTACACGTGTTCCATCCATAATTGTCCGTGGACTTGGAGTGTTTGGCTGACTCCTTGCTCCCTGCGCGCGCGCGAGTCTGTGTGCTGATTGTGTTCGGTTTCCGTATAAGTAGATCCGTTTGCGCGTACGTGGGCGCGTCAGCACGTGAGCAGTTGCTACGCTCACCAGACGGTGCAAACAATCGACGTCTGATTAGTCACCTTGATGTGACATGGTTGTGGGGATGAAAAAAGACAAGTCTCCTGATCCAGTGAGCGACTGTGAGCTGAACAGTCAAGTATGTGGGTGACTGGGTTGCTACACATCCACCGCTGGCAAAGAATATCTTTAAGAGTCAGTCGAGATCTCTTACAAAGCCTAGAAAAACCGTGATTATTTGCGTGGTCTCGCTCAGGCACTTGTTTGTCAGCCCTGTACCAGATCGAATTCACCCTTCTTGATGCTCTCGGACTTGCTTCTCACGCACCTAAGATAGGTGTTGCAGTGGACCCAGTAGCTATACTACGAAGGTCGTGAGAATTATGCTTCTTTGATCGGAACGATTAACGATTGACCTTAGTTATCCAGTTTTCAAATGTCTGGGATGAACCTAGTCAAAGCGGAAACAGATTCATCTACTCCTCTGAGTAACGGTGGGTCAAGCTCATCTAGTAGCCGGAGGGCGCTTCAAGTCAGAAAGCCTGATGAGGGGCTAAACTCACAGACCACGACTCAAAATGAAGGGATTGAACGAAACACCTAGGTACGTGGTCAGATATTGTGGAAACTATTCCGACTGCCTATCTAGACGCTGGTTCTTTCTATGTATTACATGGGTTTCCAATATCATCTTTGATGAGCTTATGGAGGATCAATCAAGTCTTGTTTTGTGGATTAGCTAAAACATTTTCCAAAAATTCTCTATCACACCGATCCATTTCATCTCTTGAACTTGCTGGTCCCACCACTTCTCATTCTCCATACGTACAGTATGTTTGAGCTCGATCAGCCCGCCCAGCCACACTGAGTCTGAAGCAGTGGAGCGCATCGCATCAAGGTGCCCGTTCGGAGCACCAGTGGTTTACATGTTTGCGCTCTGGAACACCAAATTGGGAGTTCTTGGCGTCATGAATCAGATCAGTAATGCGGAAACACCATGTAGATCACGTGGTCGCACTCCACTGGTTGTGTTCGTTAAGTCATTTGTTTCATATGCCAACTAACCGTTCGTCCCGTAGAGTCCTGTCCACCTAACCTTTTTTCGCTTGGAGACGACCCAGGGGTGGTCAGTTCATGGTTTGGCAACAAAGCATGAAAGCCTTTTGGTCAACTCAGTCGCGTTGCTAAATGCCGTCTCCCCAGACGGGGACCCTGATACAACACAAACCAATGCTCAATGAACTTGACAGATACGGTTGTCAGGCAGCTACTTGCGTTCTTGCGTCAAGGCAATCGCCTTCACTGTGTACTTCTCACTTCCTGTCGTAACAACTTCGTTTGTGGCCAGTGCACAGATTGGGCCATCGCCTCCAACGCGTGCCTCTCATTCCTTTACTCTCTCCATTCGCGCTGAAAGATATTGTTACACCTGGAATAAATGCACTTCGGTGCACGATTCATCAGCTGAATAACTGACGAGTCATCGTTGTAAATGATTGATATTACTGTTCTCTTCCTTCGTAAAAATCGTATCCAAAAATGCAATCCAAAAGGAATACTTGATTACACTCCAACACGAAATACCAGCAGCTTATTATTTTCAACCAAATCCATCGGCCTACGGGGTCAGAACATCCTTTTCACTACATTCAAACAAGGCAGACTGCGTAATTGGATTATTCAGCAAAGATCCACATAAGTTAGTCATCCTTAGTCACCTGAAGGTTGCTCACGTGATGATCTGAAACTATATCTGGCCAGGCACTCCACCAGACTTTCACAGCCTTGTTAAGCCAGACTTTGTGCTTTTCTAAATTGCTGTCCTTCGGGCATACTGGGATGAATTCTGTGTGCTACCATAAATCCCTCTATCTTAGCTGTGAACATCCAGTTCGTGCCGCCCGACTTCACTTGGCAGTGGCATATAAGAGCAGTTGGCTCTGTAGTTAGTCGAATGTGTTTGTGAAATCTGGTACACTTATGCAACACCTTTTACTCATCGGTGTCGTTGAACGGTCACCGAGACCAAAAGCTTAACCCTAGCACGTAAAGGATCCATTCTTTCACGTCCTGTGGAACACTGACTGTCGCAACATAATCGATGCAGAACTTCATTGGTGAGGTCAGTCAGGGTGCACGACTAGCAACCGGTTCCAGGTTCGTCCGAATCGATTCAGTCCCATCGGTAGCAGTTGATCAACTCCATCACATGACCGTTTCGTTGTGTTCTTTATTTATCGCTCGTCGCTGTGGAACTCTGAAAGTTTAATCGAAATACTTTCGCATCTTACCACCCCCCCCCTCCATGTGGTGACCATTTTCCATAAACACAATCTTATCACTATCACACACACAGAAAAAGAAAGACTTAATGGACATCGTCTACTGACCTGATTTTGACGCAACGTTTCAACTTCCTGCACCCTTCTGTTGAGTTTGCAATGCGTCTGTGCAGTTTGATGTTGTCCATACAAAGCATACATCAGTCAGAAAACTAAATGTCCTTTCTGATCTTACCTTTAGTTGTCTGTGCGAAGGGGCCCTTCGAGGTAGTCGCCCAATGGAGCACGTGACCATACCAGCTCAACCTATGGAGTATGATTAGTTCATCTATCGTAGGCGAGTTATTTCTTCCGAAAACCATTCGACGTACTTCAGTATTACTGATCCGGTGTTCCCGTTAAACTGAGGCGGTGCTCCGAAGACATCGATGGTCAAACAGTGAAGGTTTTTGACGTTATCATTGCTCAGCGGCCAGTTTTATGATCCGTATAACAATATGTGGCGCACCACAGCATTGTAAACTCGACCGTTAACGGGTAATCTGATGTCGTGCCCACGCCACAGTTACTGCTTCTTTGGCCTTCCCAATCAGGATGGATATATCTTTCGCGAGACCACCGGACTGATATAGCTTCCCAGGTAGACGAATTAGTCCACTACCTCGTCCACTTCCTCCGCAAGCATGAGCTTAGGATTCAGGTCCACTCATTCATGCAGCGGTAGTTCACACGTGCCTTAGCTACGCCTCCATCAACAGCATCTGAAATCCCATGTGATTTTATCCTCATTGCCTCATTTACTATCCAATCTAATTCAACTGAGTCAGGAATATATGGTTGACGATGTGGCAAATTAGGTTTTACCAAGTAAGGAAACGGAAGATCAGCAATTGTCGCAATACTTTTACTGGGTACTTTAGGCACGGTCAAACCAGGCGCGCGCAAGCACTGGATATCAGACCGAACGGTGCACTGCTTAAATCTGAGAGAAATATCCCAGTGGGTCTCGAACATAACTTAATCCCACAAATTATGAGACGGCATGTGAAAGTAAGCGTTCTAGCCGACCGTGAATTGTGGTGGACACAGAAGGCCAAAGAAATGGAAGACGCCAAGAAAACCACTAATGCCCGAAGATTATTTGAGCTGATCCGAATTATGAGAATGTGAAAGTAAGCGTTCTAGCCGACCGTGAATTGTGGTGGACACAGAAGGCCAAAGAAATGGAAGACGCCCAGAAAACCAACCATGCCCGAAGATTATTTGAGCTGATCCGTGCGGCCGGTCCCCAGAAACCACCTGTGAGCAAAACCGTCAAGGAGCGGAAAGGAGTGACCACCTTCAACAAAGGAGGACGCCTAGACCGTTGGGTCGAATACTTCGAACAACAATTGTCGTGGCCGTCAGCTGCCACTCATCTGGAGCCCACAATTGACGCAGAGCCCTGGACGGTAAACGTGGAACCACCTACGGCCTCAGAGGTCTACGACTGCATATATTCTCTCACCGAGCTTCTGGTCCGGATGACCTCCCACTCGCGTTCTTTAAAGATGGGGGTGAAGTCTTCAGTCAGCTCTTGTATGATCTGTTC
>NW_008751781.1:1081607-1121002 GCF_000715545.1 Opisthorchis viverrini
GTTGGCCAAATCTTCACACTGCGTCAGGTGCTAGAACAACGCCATACGTATAAGCGACCCACAATTCTAGTATTCCTGGATTTTCGAGGCGCATTCGACTCGGTTGATCGGTCTGCTCTTCTTGAGACGCTTGCCCGCCAAGGAATGCCCCGTAAGTTTGTAAACATCATACGTTCTTTGTATTCTCCGACTTCCGGACGTGTGAGAGTGTACGGAGAGCTCTCCAAAAACTTCCGCACACAAAGAGGTGTCCGTCAGGGATGCCCACCATCTCCATTCTTATTCAACTTCGTGATCGATGAAATCATGAGACGAACGCTGTAAGGTCTTCAAAACCCTGTTTTCAAATGGCTTGTGACGAAAACCTTGTCGATCTGAAATATTCAGAAGACATCGTTCTTGTTTTCGAAGAGGAGAAGGCGCATGTGATTTTTGGATGAACTGACCACTTTGCACCCTCATGCTCGTGGACGTTCAGTCACTGAACTTGGTCTATTTGAGCAGCGGACCTGAGACATCTTCAGGTGTTCGACAATCGTTGTCTCAGAACCATAGCTCGCGTGGGTTGGTGTCGCGAATCCGTAACGAGGCAGTTAGAAAGCGTGTTTTCCGTTGTGTAACGGGTACTTCCATTGAAGAATGTGTCCAGCACCAGTATCTGCGTTGGTTGGGATATGTGTTACGTATGCCGAATCATCGTTTGCCCAAGAGAGTACTGTTTTCCATGCCCAATTCGGTGTGGCGTAAACAGCGAGGTGGCCAACCCTTGACTTGGCGGAGGAGTATGAAGGAGATCACGAAACGCTTGTGTGCTGTCGGTGCTACTCGCCTTCCAGGGTGGGGACCGCGTGATCCTCACTGTGCCTGGTTGGATGCACTACAAGATATGGCTGCCAACCGATGTCAGTGGCGTTCTTGTTGTCAATTTTTATCCAGATTGCCTGAGTGAATGTCTGGAGGTGTAGGCACCTCGGAATGATTGTGCTTTTCTTTTCTTCACAATAAGTCTTTCAAATAAGTCATGGTTGTACGGCAGTGAAGCATCGGTGTTGAACACTGATGTCATGCTGTCGATGATGATGATGCTGAGTCACTGAACTCGCCACTTGCAATCCAGCGAGAGGTACTGGAAGTTGTACAACGTTTCGCTTATCTTGGAAGTTGTGTTAGTTCTGATTGTAGTGTGACGGATGAGGTGACTGCACGAATCTGCAAGGCCAGGGTCGCATTTGCTAATTTGAAACATCTATGGCTGTGAGACTTTGACTGTTCGAGCAGCAGAACTGAGACGTCTTCATTTGTCCGACAGTCGTCGTCTCAGAACCATAGCTCGCGTGGGTGGTATCGGCGAAACCGTAATGAGGCAATTAGAAAGCGAGTCTTCGGTTGTGCAATGAGTACTCCCATTGAAGAATGTGTCCATCACCAGGATCTGCGTTGGTTGGGACGTGTCGCGTATGCCTAACCATCGTTTGCCGAAGAGAGCGCTGCTTTCCATGCCAAACTCAGAGTGGCGTAAGCAGAGAGGTGACCAACCCTTTGACCTGGCAGAGGGGTATGAAAGAGGTTGCGAAACGTTTGAGTGCAGTAGGTGTTACTTTCTTTGCAGGATGGGGACCGCGTGATCCCCACTGTGCCTGGTTGGAGACACTGCTTGCTGTGGATACCATCATCATCATCAAAGACAGCAACATCAGTGTTGCCACTGATGCTTCACTGCCGTACTGTGGATACCAACCGATGTTGGTGGCATTCTTGTTGTCAGTTTCTATCCAGATCACCTGAATGAGTGTCTGGAGGAGTAGGCACCTCGAATTGGTTTTAGTAAGCTATTACTAAGTCCATTTCCCGTCCACTTTTATTCTTTTTTTACAGCAAGTTTTCAATTTAATCATGGTTTTTTGACAGTCAACCATCGTTGTAGAATACTGTCAATGATGATGACGATGGTGGCTGAGTAATTTAAGGGGAAAAATTTAAACCAGGCTTTAGCTCAAGACAGTTTCCACTCCAAACCTCGGCGTTTATGGTGGGTATTATGAATCCGACGATATCTGCACCATGTGTGTGCCGATATGCGCCCTGGATATGTTGTGGAATTCGGACTCACACTAATGTACATTTTAGTCGCAACGGTACCGGCGGAATTTGTCAATTTTTCGTACATCTATATATTTCTATGGATTAGGAAACCTACTTGCTCTCACTTCTACTCTAGAACATATCGTGTGTATTTATGTAGTCTCAGTCGGATACTTGACGTTAGTGTCCGCGGTCCACCTCACCTGCATCGTCGTCTTCAGCCCTTGACAGCTATTTTCCCACCTTTCTTAACTACTTAGTAAATAACAAGTAGTCACAAAATTACATTTCGACGTCTCGGTGGTGTCACAACCGACGAAAAAGGAGTGCTGGCGGAATCAAGCTTGATCACGCTTTTCACGCTCTTGCCCTTACATGCGCTTCACGTGTAATTTTAGCACGGTGCGTTTTTTAGATTTTTTTGTGCGTTGACTAGTGTGTTTCCCCAAAGTTTTTCCGCAAACTGGGCTTGACAGAACACATCATGCGTAAAACAAAGACAATGGTTGCTGGGAGTATAAAGGCCAAATTTAGACAGTCATTGTCATCCGCTCAACTTTACTTTCCCGCTGTCACCATGGTGTCGTGGTCTTCTTCCCCCATTTTGAATGTAGGTACCATGGCTGTTCCTCTTCTCACTGGCCGTTTTTGCGCACCCATCAAGGAAAACATGTTTTTGATATTAGCTTTCTTCACCTCACCGACCGAATTGCGTGTGGCTTGTTCCCCATCTGCTTGACCTCCAAACAGTCCTTTTAGTATCTCCACTCGATTCGTCATTGATAGCTCACCCGTGGATTTTTGTGATTCACGCCGCTTATAGATACTCCCTTTTTGACTTCCAAATAAACGAATTGAACCCACTCCTCTCAACATTGTCGACACTCTGCTAATACCACGGCCAAACATGCTTCCAATAGTTCCGTGTCCCTTATCATTTTCCTCCGACTCTAGCTCTTCGTCTCCGAGTGATGGGACAAACCGTTCATTTAGATGTGCGGCTGCACGTGTAAGTCGCTCATGTTCGTGTGTCAGAAATGGCATCAGGCGTTCTCGATTGATTGTCGCTCGTTTTCTACACGTCAGTAAGAGACGACTTTCATTATCTAGAATTTCCTGCACGACTGTTTTTTTCTGTAACACCGTCAGACTTCGTCCGACCCAACGCTTCGCTGCCCATATAGTAAGCAGTAGAAACCAAAATAGAAATAGGCACATAATTCCTAATGTAACAACAATGTTTCGTAGAATTCGAATGCTTGCCGGATTCTGCGCTATGTGCCACAGGTGATCTTGAGGTGGATCAACCCTCAACTCAAATTCGTTAATGAGATACGTTCCGGACACGCGAATTGCCGGTTTGCTCACTCTAGAAGACGGTCCAGCTGCTGGAATAACCAGAAAGCATTGCCAGGTCCCACCTTGAGTGCGGTTTAATTTTTCTAAGAGTTGTATGCGCCTTGTGGGTCTCGAAATAAGTCCACGAAGCCGAACTCGTCCGTTAAGCTTCCACACTATTTGTGCTGCCTCGAGCCACACAGACGCTGTACTCAGTGCGTTTGTCACCCCCAAGTTCGAGTGTAGGTAGAACGGGTCTGTGCCTTGTGATACATAGCGCACCCCTCTAACTGTCAGACTGTAGAAGATTGTCATCCACCTGTAGCGAGCGTAATGGATCTCGCACGTATACAATCCTTGGTCACCTTCCCTTATGCTGGTAAACTCGAGGCCAAAGTCGTGCAATCTAGGAACCGTCGATGGCAGCAGCGATTCCCATCGTAATTGTTCATGGAGCAATTCGTGAACTTCCGTCGCAGCTATGCGTTTAGGCTTCTTTCGAATTTTATTTGCCTCCACTTCATCGTCTTCAGTTTCTAATGGGATACCATTTTTGTACCAACGTACCTCTAATTCACTGCCTTCCATTCCTCTTTTTTCCGGTGCAAACCTCTCGGTGACAATTAACTTCTTGGCTAGTTTGAAGGCAGGTGTCGCACAACTCATGCGAACGGACTGACCAACTTTCACTCGCCTCACCTGTCTGAATGATTGTAGACCCTTACGATGGTCCATTTCGACTCGCAGTTGGATTTGTTTTACTATATCATTTGGCTCGAACACTGGTCTATCATCACAATTATGACGACACTCCATCGTTTGATTAGCCGAACCGCTACACGGCACTCCGTAGGGTGGTGGTTCCGGCGGTGGGTTGTTGCACAACCGATTTCGAACCCTTAGGCCCTCCAAACAGCGCTCTTCTGGTCGTTTGTCTCTAGTCTCTTTAGGGATGCACGAGCTCCATGGGCTCCAAGCTCCCCAATTCGGTAGAGTAGGACACTTAGCGCGCACCTCACACACGGTACACATCTCAGCCTTGGACATAAAGTCTTCTGGGTTCTGACATCGACGTGTATCTGGCGCCTCTCGGCCATAACCATCCAGACATTTACGTACGCGACATCGCAGTCCACGGCCGCAGGTAACAGAACAAGTTATAGGTATGGCTGACCATGAGCCCCATTGGTAAGCCTTGTGATAAGCTGCTCCTTCGCCAGAATATGGCAGTTGAATTGAGACGTAGAGAACAAAGTAAAAGAGATTGTGGACAGGTATACGCATCAGTTACCGTGCAGCATACCTTTGCAACGACATGAGCCAGCGGTTCTTCTGACCCTTCGATCGGTCACTAGGTGCCGTTCAAATAAATCAGCTGGTTTGTCTATCCACGTGATGTTACCGATCAAGGCTAAAAGGACTGAAATGCTACACTGCCTCATTTATATGGAATTGGGTTAGAACTATTCACATGATTGCTCTGCATGGAAAAGACATTGCGGTTTATTTTCGGACATGTAACAGTGAAGAGATTTGTTCTGACCAAAGCAACTTAAAAGGCTATGGCTACGAAAATCGCATACCAGCCTCCACTATGTGCACCCACAAAACTGCCAGGGTGATACAACTCATCCATTCCCAACCGACTGGCGCCGGTAGTGAAAACAATCATCTCATCAGTTTGCTTGTAAACAGGCGAAGATCTCCATCGAGCGACTTGGTCAACCAGGAAATGCACGAACTTGATGTTGAAATGCTGTTCCGGAATTGAAGAACGATGTTGTCATCTGCGTCATGTGTGTGTCAACCGAATCGGCCATCTTGCTCTGCACAATCGAGTCCGTGAAACCAAGGCACAAAATTTATATTTCTCATCATTTCAGGAACTTCTGGATATGTCGAATGGCTAAGATAACCCGCGACGCTAAGACGCTCCTGCGGTAACCAAGTCCGTGGTTTGTAGACTCGTTCACATCACGCTGCTGTTGAGCGATATTGTCCACTATGAATCCATGATGCTCCAGTTACAACTATCACTGATAACTCACATTCACACAGTTCATCTTGCGAATTTTTTGTACGGTGTGTGACTTAATAGATATTCTAAGTTTTGCCGGTTTTGATTCTGTATTGTTAGAGGTTCTTTTTGTATACTCACTTACATTCAGTTAACCTAATCTATCTCCTGTCCATCTCCATCCTATCTCAATCCATAGATGAGTACTTGAATTTGTGAAGCCCTCGGTTGGAGAGGCTAATTGATGTCAATGGCTTGGTTGTTTCTATCGAGATTGCCTGAATGAGTGTCTGCAGGTGTAGGCATCTCGGAATGAATGTGATAGGTTAGCACCAAGTCCCTTCTCCATCCGCTTCTATTCTTTTCTTCCTAGTAAGGCTTTCAACTAAATCATCGGTGTCGATGATAATGTTGATGACAATCACGTCTATCAAGGTGGCCTTTTTTGTCAGCGAAAAACCATTCCGTGACCTTGTAATGTACTACTCGTAAGGTTGCTGAAAATCGGTCGACAGCCCACGACCGGTTTCGCTTTTTTCGGGGCTCATCAGGTAGGCGCAGTTCGCGGGCTTCCGTCAAACTTATGTTCTACTTGAAACCAAATTGCATGGGATCAGCGAATATACACTCATTTGCAAACTAATTTGGTTTTTCGAGAGACTCACCTGGAACGCAGCTGAATCTCTCGTTCATGATGTTCTCAGGCCTTGGCCTAAGGGGATCCTAGGTCTTGCATAAATTTCTATTGTGCGGTAGTAAAATCTCCGAATACTTGTCCACATTTACAGTAGTTTAGAAAGATTACGCACAGTTAAATGCGTTTTTGGAAAGGCCTGTTTCAGTCACAGTTTGGTGATATGGTGGCTTCTACGAGTGAGCATCAAAATACGCTCACCATTTCGCACTTTGTTTGCTCATTGGTGAACGACTGTGGCAGCTACAACCACTGTACGACAAGTACGCAGTTATTACAGCTGACAATGATGATGATGATGTTGCGGGGTAAAAAATACGTGAAGTATATACGGTCTAAAGAGAGTAATGCAAGAAGCTTCCTCTTTTAGACCGGAGGATAATTCTGCCAGGATAGGAGAAGAATTGGCCAACTTTGGCCAACATGTTTATGAATCTTAGTAGATCATTCTCAGTGGCACAGGGAATGCTGACAAACGATAAACGTACAGCTTTTCTGGGGCAATTAAACGTGTTTGATTCAGGCAATGAGTAATACTGGTGCAACGGTGTATACTACCAGTGAAGCACGTGAGTAGTCTATGGTCTGTTGTCTAAACTTCATCCCCACATCTAATGGAAGGTGAAGATGATCAGGAAATTATGGGACCATTTCTCAGTGTTCGTTTGTTTTTGGTTAATAGTCAGTTAATGTCCAAGAAAGTTCAAAAGTACGCTTGAGAATGTTCAGTTTGTAGAAACTTTGTGCATATGAGATGTTTACCTTCGTGTCTAATCGCTTGTAACCATTTAGTTTGTTTTTGCCAATAAATAACATCGCAGCGAAGGCTTTTCCTTCTTTCACCAGGATCCTTCGTAAACTACTTGCGCACTCCCAAACTGATGTTGCACAACCTCACCAGAACAGCCATTGAGCTTGTTTCAACAGTTTTCAGTATTGCTCTTGCACAATTAGCACTCCCAAAATTTGTTTTGGGCGATGATACAAAGGGCACTGGAACCGGAAATTCGCCGCAGAATATGTATAATTCATGACTGCTCCTATTTAGGCGTAGGCAATATCAGCGCTTGTGCGTCCTCCGGATAGCATGGTTAGTAGGCACCGAAAGTTGTTACATCTCAACGATAATTCTCAAACAATTTCGGAGCAAACCGAACCAATAAAACCGATTGTCCAACTGCTCGTGCGTAGTTTAGGATTCTTGCACAACGGATACTTATTCTTCAAAATGTCGTCATATTTTTGCATAGGAATCCTATGGAACCACAAGATTTGAGCGTTCACATAGTGCGTTCCAATGAAGTGCCCTCTCTAAGAAGAGGTGCATCGTGATCCCTCGAAATCATTTGAAAAAGCACTCAGTTCGCCTTGCTACATGCCATCCTGAGCCCTGCATTGCTTGCTCGATCGGGTTTGACTGATTAGGTTTTTAGTTGCATTTGTCGGCCTACCACTGATCGATCGCAGTGCTCCTGCTGTTTATCTGCATTGTTGACTCGGATGATCCTTGATTTGCATTCGCTCCAGTTGTTTTATGAATTACAGCAGCGAATTAATCCGATGATCGATCGGTGGACTTGGAAATCAGTTATTAAACTATCGTTTTGTTGTCCCCATGACGTCACCACAATTTTAACATCGTCACTTAGCTCCTCTTTCCGCTCTCTTGTAATGGCGTTCGTTGAGCTTTCGGAAATCCTCCAGTTTTAGAAATCACCAGTGATGCGTTCTCAAATTACAGCGTTTTTTTTTTAATTTTAAATACACTATTGGCCACTTTCGCGGACAATGAGAGAATCTCTACTGAACTCATACAGCTTCGGAACATTAGTGTTTCTTGAGGCGACGAATGACTGTTCACTAATACGTTCGAACTGCGACATACTGTTCAAATCCTTTTAATGTGGGGTGTTCACTTCCCACTTGTCTCACTTTGTTTTCTTATCTCTTCCAGACAGTTCCGATGTCTCGCCGACGATGCCTTGGCTCAGCTGACTAGTCTTAATTTGCAAGCCTATTGGCCCGGACTAAACGACTCAGGATTGCTTAGTCTTGGAAAGCGCCTGGGTCGTGTGAACTTAACGGCCAGGGCGGCTGCCGCCGCAACGACCGGTAATTCCGTCGCTCCGTTCAATTTTCTGCGTCGTCTTGCACAAGAAGAAACTGAATCCAACCATGAGCTGCACGGACGTGTTAAAAGGGGTCGTCAACTAGCCGCCCGAATTCGCAGCTGGAGTACTAGCGCCACGACTGCCACTTCATCAGGTCGAATCATTCAAACCGATCACGCCAATTCCCAAGGTGAACTGAGTGGAGAACCATGTAACGCTGAGAATCCGCTATGTGAGACATTTCTGGTGATCCCTGGTGAAGAACAAAGGCAAGAAAAATCAAATGTACTCCGTCCCTCAACCGCCAATTTTTACGACGCCTACTGTGAGGCATTTCCTCCATGCCGCCTAAGACGACTTGATATGTCTTGGTGTGGTAACTATTCTGCAGTGAGTACTTTGAATATCCTTTTTTTCTTTCTACGGACCTCCTTCGATGCTTCGCCCTATGTATTCTTGATGGGACCCTAACGATAAAGTCCAGGTTAAACGACTTTAAAAAGACAAACAGGGGGAAATACAGTGGAAAATTTTCTCAATCGTTTCAAACTTTTTATTATATAACATATTCTTGTAGCTGAGTTTGGATCGATGAACCACCTAAGGCCCCTGTACGCTGAGCAGTTCTCCCTGAATGACAGATTAGAGCTTACCATTACAACTCATCACCGACTTTCCGACTGCCCTCGTTTTCATGCAGGGGAACCTGAGATTATGGAGACCTTGTGGTCTTAGTAGGTTTTGCGCCACCGAAAGAAAACCACAAGTGCATGGAGCGCGCATAGCTCTTCTGAAATTCATGTCCATTGAAACTGTGGACACCAAAAGACCACTTACAAAACAGTGTAAATTCTTGTGAACCAAGCTTCCTCATTTGTTTGCTTATGGTCGACCACCAGCATCTTCCACAACCCCCTCTTTACTGACTGCTGTTTTTCCTCCTACTTGATTCCAGATTAGTCCGGTCGCCTTCGGTGATTTTCTGGGTGATGCCTGTCGTCAGTTGACAACATTAAGATTAGCCAGTTGCAAATTTCTCAACGACGATTGCCTACTTTACATTGTGAATACATGTCCGCTACTCAGAGGTAAGAATTATCAGTCACTTCACCATGACTACTCTCTGTGAGGCTTCCAAGGTTTGAACATTACTCAAAAGACACATGTAGTGGTGAATTCTAGTTAGGCATACATGGCTTAACTACCGTTTAAAAAAGTTATGGAGTCGTAGACATCTAAAACAGCCGACGTTTCTTATTGACCTATCGTAGTTCGTCTTTGGAGTCAAAGGGTCACATAGCTATTCTACTTCCTAATTATTGCGTTATCCCATTTTCCCCTGATTCAAGCTCGAGAACGTACTAGAGTCGGATTTCGTGAAGTCAGCTGAATGATTTTATTTTTTGTATATTTACTTAGCGCAACCCCAAAGCACTCCTGTGAACGATCTTCACCTGTAACACCCTTTCATTGGCTAGCTGCCATGCCACCCGAAAAAAAGCACGAGGGCTAGAATACTGTCAGGTTTCCCAAGCCTTGAAAGGAGAAGTCGATATGCAGTCACTTCACCATGACTACTCTCTGTGAGGCTTCCAAGGTTTGAACATTACTCAAAAGACACATGTAGTGGTGAATTCTAGTTAGGCATACATGGCTTAACTACCGTTTAAAAAAGTTATGGAGTCGTAGACATCTAAAACAGCCGACGTTTCTTATTGACCTATCGTAGTTCGTCTTTGGAGTCAAAGGGTCACATAGCTATTCTACTTCCTAATTATTGCGTTATCCCATTTTCCCCTGATTCAAGCTCGAGAACGTACTAGAGTCGGATTTCGTGAAGTCAGCTGAATGATTTTATTTTTTGTATATTTACTTAGCGCAACCCCAAAGCACTCCTGTGAACGATCTTCACCTGTAACACCCTTTCATTGGCTAGCTGCCATGCCACCCGAAAAAAAGCACGAGGGCTGGAATACTGTCAGGTTGCCCAAGCCTAGACAGGAGAAGTCGATATGCAGAGGTCGGATTCGAACCCCGGACCTTCTTGTCAGTAAATTCTCTCTCTAACCACTGAGTCACTTCGCCCCCTAGATGTGATTTGGAGTGGAGTCTACCATAACGCGTTTGCTCCCTGCACCCAGTTATAGTTGACCCAGTAAACGAAATTCCGCAAACCATCGCGGAAAAAAAACAGAAACATAGTTCATAATCAAGCAATATGGGGCACTGATTATTCGATGCCTCAAAGTCTGGAGACCGTCAAGAAGGTTAGATTCCTGAAAATAATCCCAAAATGTCCGAAACCTACTGTGACCGTCAAGCCCCACCAAAGTCCCAGTAGAGAGGCCGTCAGGTATTTGGGCCATAAAGGCCAGTTGCCGATTGGGCGCTCAAGCAGTTAATCAGTTCAACAACTGCCGACGATGATGGGTTTCCAAACATGCTACAGAAGCACGGCCGGTGATGAAGATGATGATAATGATGACGATGATGGTGATGGGTGTTCAGGCATTTCATTGAAGCACGCTGATGATCATGGGTGTTCACCCAACGCCTATCAGACAGCCTAGATCAAGTTCAGAAGTGTGCTTTAAATACCGCAAGGCCCCTTGAACCAAAGTTCACAGCATCCCTCTTACACAACTATCTTAGCACTAGCTCATCCGCACAGACGTTCAAGCGGGATCATCAAGTGGACCGAACCAGAAGAACTAGACCCTAGGCTGGACCCAAACACATGTAAGTTTCCCCATCGGCCCAACACTTGTTTACCCACCCAAACACACAAAAATCCCTCGACTGACACCCAACAAAGATTTAACTTGACTTAGTTGATTGCTTCTCCTTCCGCCTTAAATCTCGATCAACCTCGGATCCTAGTCACTTGGCCTGACGAAGCTTTGGTGTCAAAAGGAAAACGCTGCCCAGCAATAAATCTACCGATTGTTACCAAAACGATGACTCCTCAATCTGTTCCAAGTTTTGGTTTGTTTTCCGATGACTGTGATTTATTCCCTGACCGCGTTTCCGTCACTCCATCGCGAGATATAGCCAATAGTTTTAAAAATCCATATAGCTCTTTAGAATGGGAACGTTGTACGAAAAAGCTGCACGGAATCTATCTGTCGGCCGTGTTATTCACTGATTAAGCTTATTGGCTCTTCTCCGAAAGTCTGACTCATTTGCTCTTTGAGGGTATTCAGCACTGCAGCGCACTTTACTGCAATGTTTTTAGAAACTCGATTAGCCAAACAGGTTCCTCCGGACTTTCGCTGCAATGTGATAGCACTGGATCAATGAGGTCTCTGTCTTTGTTTCCCTTATAGAATTGGATCTTTCCTCATGCACGGGTATCACTTCGCACGGGTTCTTGGCTTTGAGTCGGCTGATTCAGCTCAACTGGTTATCTCTGTATCGAACCCAGATCGCTGATGACGGTCTGTTAAGTTTAGCTGAGTTATGCCAACACCTGTGTCACATCAATTTGGGATCGTGCACGAACGTTCAGGATATGAATCAAGTATTGGATAACCTGACCCGAAACAATACGTAAGTCTTTTTGTTTTTCCGTCTTCGAGAGGTTACTAGCCCATGAATCTTCGTGAACTGTCTCAATGGATGGTCCGTCGGGGAAACAGGGTCGGTGACACAGTGGACGACCCCAGTTACCAAGACTTTCTCCCCACTCACCCAGACTGTCCGCGCCTGGTAACCGAATCGTTAATCTGTGGTAGCTGTTCTCTGACTCAGATACCTTTTCTGCTGTTCAATTGCCAGCATGTTTCTCCTCCGTTTACTCGGTCATCTTGCACGTCAAGGTTGTTTTGGCCAATCCGGTTNATATATATAGTTTACCGCTGCACTTGAAGCAACTAACTAAGATGACTTCTATCTAGTGGTCATATCTTAGAGTAAGAATTCCTACCACAATGCTTATAAATTCGCCTGGTATCCGATGGATTCAAGTCCACCTGGTCTATAAGAGCGCACTTCCAAACCAGGGATATGGCGATGATCCGCTAAACAGTGGTCTTAAAAACATTGGCTCCTACATGCCTGGACTGATATTAGTGTTCTCAACGGGTACAGTATCTCTAGTCCAGTTGGATGTCGGTCAAGAGGTCGTAAAGTCTATTCAACCCAGTAGTAATCAATCATCAAGACCTCGGATGTAGTGTGAATGAGATTAACCCGAATTCGCGCACGTGTTCACAGAACGTATCAGTACGGGCTCGACCTGAGTCTGTACACAGCACAACAACGGTAATTCACACCACAGCTATCGGACTAGATACGCTAACCACTGTACCCAACCCTGTTGATGTTGGATGTATCGATTAGTTTTGGATGGCATGGTTTTACTGTGAACGGGGACCCGACGAAGCACTAAAAATTTGCCAGCATGCTATTTGGAGCCGTAAAAAGGTGGCGAATTCACCTTGAGTCAGCAAATATTCTGCTTATGCTGCCCGGCTCTGGTTGGACGCCAACGGCGACGACTTAGCGGACAAGTTGGGCATCGAACAAACGATGTGCGTAGTGAATGAACATCCGGAGGCGTACGAATATATAACTTTAATATCCTGGTAAGCGCAATGCCTCTTCATCATTGGTCAAACTAAGGCTGCAGAATCTAGTCAATCAACGTGGTGCGGGAGTAGATACTTTCACTTTCTAGAGCGCTTCTGACGTGCCTCTCTTACCACGCTATTGATCTCTCGCATGTTGTTCCCTTTCGTTTGTATTCCTAGTGGTCTCATCTCCGTCAATCTTTGGCGCTGCGTGACTGTTTCTGCGGTGGGTGTCAGTTACCTGGCCCGCTCCTGCCCATTGTTGGAGGAACTGGACTTGGGTTGGTGTCGAAACATTGCACTGACACAAGAGAGCAATTGTATCGTACATCTGGTCCAGCACTGTGGTCGGATTCGAAAATTACATCTAACCGGGACAAGGTTTGTCTTACCTTCTTTGTTACTCACGTTTACGTTGTGCTGGAGGTAGTCCAATGTTGTAACGCTTGTAAACCTCATGGTTACGTGCGTCTAGTGTATAGTTAAAACCGGACAGTCTCTGAAAAGGCCCAATTGAGTAAAACGGAGTCCAGTTGATAACCCAGTTCTCTCGTTTAGCTGTAACACCCTTTCGTTCCTTAGCTGCCTTCTTCAGCTTTCTGGACCCACCACCGCTTGATCAGCGCCGGACAGGCGCCGTTATCTTATCTGCTTACGTCAATTACGTTTCTGTTTTCCATCATTCTAGTGATGTTCTCAACCGCCAATTTTTATCAGCTGCACTTTTGTCCACTCATCCAACATACTTTGTTACCAACCTCCTTATTTTTTCACCTCCCATTGTGTAGCCTGTTGAATTCCGAAGAACTGACCTTCGTTGGCCAGCGTCTCTGTTCCACCTTAGAACAACTGGACATTCACGGATCTGCCAATGTGAACAGCACAGCCGTTGCCATGGTGCTAAGCGGTTGCACACGTCTTCGTCTGTTGGACATTTCGTTCTGTGCCGAACTTCCTTTGCATAGTGTGACTCGTCTACGCCGCTTGTTTCCGCTGTGCACAATCATCACCTCAATACCGGACATGTATGTGGACGTTTTGGGAGCGAGACCCGTTTCGGCAGATGAACACGTTTTCATCGAGGAAATGGTAGATGATGTTGAACGTCACCTACTTGACCAATTTTTAGATGCCCCTTTTGTACCACAAGCTCTCATCGGCCGCCCCGATATGTTAGCCTTACCTGCGCCTATCCCGCTACCTGCACTCACCGGCCCAACATCGGACTGATAAGTTTCTTTCATGTCATCTGTTTTAATTTACTCTCCCACTGCCATTTGATTTATGTACATTCATTTATTCGTTTATTTGGCCATCCTATTCAGTGTACATATGTGGTGAGATGTATTTAGATCACTTTTGGGTTCCCGACCGCTTCTCTGCCTACCTTCACCGTTCTTTCATCGAACGAGATGTTATTTACCGGATCGATTTTGGATGACTTATATTTTTCCAGGCCTTTTGGCCTCCTTCATCCGAAAGAAGCACTATAAATTTTGTTTGATCATGTCTTTCGTTCCTTGTAGAAATCGAAGTTTTACAAATGGAGTGAACAATAAGTCTATAGCGTTGACGATAATTCTTTGTCCGGGCACACGTTATTTCGCCTTGTCGTAACACTTGAGTACCGATAGTGACTGACGAGAACCTGGAAGATTCTTGACATTCAGAGGAAGAAAATTACGGGTTAAGTTATTGACATGAATAACCGGATAGAACTGGACGACTTACTGATAAACGCCATCATGTCCGTGAGATTTTCTATCCTTTCTGGTACCATCCCATACTTGCAAATGGGCGAACCAAAAACAGCCAACACGTGTTAAGCTTTCAAGTTTTCAGCAACCTCATGAGTAGTTTCTTCATGAAAATTGAGACTCTCTTGTTTCTTCCTGGTTAATTCCCTACATTCTTCCTGTTAGAACCTTAAAAGGAATTAAGGCATCGGGTACGTGAGTAGCGTAACCGATCGCAGAGCTCTGGACCGCAAGTCACCTAGTGTATAGCTTCCATATAGAGCGGCCACCTCTATAAATATTGGGTCATATGTCATGGTCGCCTTCTCTTTTTTCTGTTGAATTTGTCCTTTTTAGGTAGACATTTTCCTCCAAGTAAATGGGGGAATAAGCCGATTTTTTATTGAGGTATTTCACGAAAGAACGCTGGATTACAACTCACTTTGCTTTGTTCATCTGTCTGGTTTGCAGCTCAGTTTATCGGATATAAACCATGTACGAAGCGTGCGTTGCTTCCAGACGCCTCAATTTTGGTCACCAGAAAACGGAAGAGCAGAGGAGATATAGACAAACTTTGGAAACGATGGCACACTCAGCTATTGGACCAATCTAGTTATTTGAGGGAAGCTGGTCCACTACGCATTGTAGACGATCGCTTTGATAAGATAGTGCCACTGATTGCGTGACTTAAACGTCCACCAGTGTCACTAACCCCTGGCGAGTTGAGTCTCGGGGTCCCGAACCAGAAAGCTGGTAGAGCTAACTGGTTACCTCCTTCACACTTCGCTCTCAGACTGTAGACTGTCCACTTTGGTAGCTTCCACTTGGATGAGACTTGGATAGCGAGGTAGAAGGTGCTCTGGCGTGCAATGTACTGGAATATTGGTAGCTCGGGTGCGTTCATTGTTGGTTGATCAAGTGGTCGTTTGTCTGCTTGCAAGCTAATTTCCAAGTTCGGATAACAAATCAGCCACCAAGGGTCTGGAGGAAGTTACTTTTCCCTGAAACCATCTGACATACCTCAGCATTGGTAGTCCGATGTTTCCTTCACACCCGTCAAATGCTCTAAATACATCAATGGTCCAACATCTCGTTCGTACATGCCACGTTTCTAAACCACAAAGCGGTATGGATCTCAATAACACAGCGTATACCCTGCTCTTCACTATTCAACTCCAAGTTCCGTATCGGGAACCTCAGCAGACCGCTTCTGAAATAATACCTGAAATTACTGAACCTGGATCGACGCTGTCAAGTTCGAACGACACTGACGCGAACAGTAAATCCATGTCTGAAAAAGTCATACCAACGACTGCTGCCCTTAGGTAACTGTAAGCCGAGACGGTCGAGAAATCAGCTCACTCAGGCGCCTGAAATAGTAATGTGGAGCAGGCCAGTGGGAAAACTCACAGTGAAGTGGAAACAACACAGCTGCACGTCACCGCACTGGGTGAATTCCTGAGCAGCAAATTCTGGCCACTGACATTGTAGTTTCTATGTACCGTTTGAAGCAACCAGTCAGGCTGTTTACAATGAAGTTGTACAGTTTAGTCACAGGCACGACACAGCGAGCTTCTTCATGATAACTTGTCGATAGTTTTCACAATTGAGTATGGTTTTCACACCACCAGTCGACAAAAACCTCGGCTAGATTTGGCTAGCTAACCAGAGTACGGTTTTTTCGTACCAATCCACCCCAGGTGCGTGTTAGTTTTGGCGACAATAGTACAAACCAAAGTGAAATATCACGAAATTTCCGGTGCGCCCACTTCAGTGAATCCGCGACACTGATTTATTAGCCCATGTGTGTGAAAGTGCGCAGCTCATCATGCAAGCCCTGTTCTATCGTGATTCCTGTGTGATCGCACCGACACTCAGAATCACGAAATCGGTCTCGGGCCATAGTACTTGGCGTGCGTTGGGTGATCGTCCACTCAGAATGACGAGATTGACCTCGGAATGAATGACCATAAACCGTACTACCGAGCCACGATTCCACTCGCCGTTGTCTGGTCAACGGAACTTGACACTACACTGTGCCGGTCATCGACAGGCTTGCACACGTTTTGACGCCACGAACGTGGACCATTGAGGTCTGTTGTATAACGTTGTTAACTTTTGTTTAAACGGCACCTCTAGAATTCATTTTGATATTCTGGATCGTCGGACCAACGCGCAACTAAAGTTCCGTATTGGGAAATTCAACACAATTAAGCTTCCGCAATTCGCTCATTCAAGAAATGGTTTTGATGTAAGTAAACACGACTGTTTTGGGGCCACATTTGTGTTGCTCCCAAGTTCATGAAATTGGATTACCGGATTGCCACACTGAGCCACTCGCCAGAGAAATATACACAACTCAAGTTGTTTTCTTCTAGGAAGCTTTGGCATGTATAAGCCACAGTTACAAGTTTTCTCCATCAGCTTTGATTGAGACGAATAACAAACGGATAAATTTGGTATAACGAAAACATGTGTTATAAGTAAGCTGTCTGCAGTTCGTGAGGTCAGTGTGGGGCAGGGACATGGTGTTCCTTAATTCCAACTATTCATCAAACTGCTTGAAAATCCCAGCCAAAGAATTTCAAGCTGATTCATGCAGGGACATTTCTTAATGGAGCTTACATCCAATAATTGAAGCTAATTCACGCTGAAAAGCCAAGAAACACATACAGCTGTTTAATCTCTACTCAAAATCGTCGACAGTGCGCATCTCATGAAACTAGTGGGGTTTCGGACACGCGATTTTCCAGCCATTGGCTGAACACTTGACCGTTTGTTTACAAGTGGCTGAACAGCTGTGTGAGTAGATAACATTTAGAATATAGCGCCGTTCATCCTTCATTCTGGGAATCCATATCAAGCGGTCACATGTGCAGACTGGCCTCTTGACGGACGGCTTCTCCGATGGAACTCCAGTTGCGAATTCATCTAACTGCTGATCAGCTACTTGTTGCTGAATGGTTGGGTTCAAACTAAGAGCAATGAAGTCAGGGTTGGATACCCCAAAGTTTCGTGCGATGCGCTCTACTGCTGATCTCACGTGGGGACGAAACAACAATCTGTGATTCTCAGCACAGATTGGCTTTACTTACTCGATGAAAGCTACTTCAAAATTACCAACTCTCCTCACACGCACGTAAATTTCTTGGTGTCTTCATACTATTTGACGCCAGATATCCCTCGGTTCCACTAACAAACAAAGTTTTCCTCCCCCGTATGAGGTTTTGAAAGCTGTCGGCCACTGAGTCCCTTTTTCGCCTCGTTTTTAACACCACTACTTCAAACTGACTGATTTTTGATTAACTTCTAGTCTATGAATCAGGAATAATCTTATGAATAATCCACTCTATTGGTTTCTCAGACATAATAATATTAGTAATAGGAATAATAAATAATCGCGCTGCCATGCTACCGAAAGGAAGAATCTGGGGTGAGATACTACCAGGCTGCCCAAACTTAGACAATAACTGTCGAGATTTTGAGTTCGGGTGCGAACCTCGTAACCTCGTTTGTAAGTTCACACCTTAACCACTGAGTAATCTCGTGTTCATCTGACATATTACACATTCGTCCACTTGTTGTGCATATATGTTTTGAACATCACTGCCACTTATGGCGTCAAAGCGGCATATCCCTGAACTTGAGCTGCCGTGACAGGGCACTCAAGGCTTCATAACAGTTTTCTTTGATGATGTCAGAGCTGCAGTCAATTGGGACATAAGCAGATACGGTAAACAAACAACGATCAATTGCTCGCCTGTGAGATTCCTTCACAGAGGTTGCCAGATGAATTGCACACATGCGACTACCAATGGGTATCCAGTCAAACAAGACTTCTGTCCGTTGATTTATAGCCACGCCGACCGCAGCGGCCTCTGGATTGCCAGAGTTGCGCAGACCAAGGTTACTGGGAAATGATTGGGCGGTTAGGCCAATGACTGTGGTCGCATCTTGAGTTGTCTCTGATACGTTTTTTTTTAAGCGCCTCCAGCACGTAAGCCTGGAGAAAAAATCACCTCTAACAACTAGGTTGGAACCGGTCAGCGTACTCGGTTAAGCGACACTGGTGATGGGGTCAGCAAAATTCAAATGTGTTTGCCACGACAGAACACATATTGACAGACTCACCGTATAGAACAACACAGACCGAGTGGAGGTCAGTCATTCGATATGTCACTCTTTGGCATGAGTGAACTCGACCGCATTTCGATCGGTGTTATCTGCCTTACATGGATAAACTGGAGCCAGAAGGTGAGATACTGAAGACCGTATGTTCGCTCAAACAGTTTTGTCCTAAATGAAACCATAAGGGACTGGTAAACTGCTAATTCATCAGCAATCCATGTCACCGTACAACATCTGATAATGATCCCAAGGTCAATTTCAAACTACCATTCAACGCTTAAGGAGCATATAATCAAGCGGTAAAACAAAAGTGAGGGTTGAAATACACGAGGAATAATAAGAATGTGAGAGCAGAATGAAAAAATGCACACCTGGAAAAAAACAATGAACCTACTAATGTATGCGGCTAAATTGTCGGACAAACATATATATATATATATATGTTCGTTCAAGCGGGATCAAAATGTAACCGAGCAGAAAATCTGATGTGTTGGAACGGATTGTGTAGAATATAAGAGGAAATGACGCATGGATATATGATTGTGTACGGAATTCGTAGTCATATGTAGCAAACAGTGGGCATCGAATAGATTGGAATTAAGCGCCACATTGGATTATTTGATCGCGGGCGACAAAGGAAATCCCCGGCTCGTCTTCTAATGATACGGTTGCGTCCTCAAGAACTGTGGCGACTTCCCGACATTTCCTGGGAGCTGCAGTAGAGGAGTTGAGATGTGAGGGGTATAGATGATGGCTACTAAGGCCAGCTAGAGTTCGTTGTGGGCAGGTTATACCAAATACGTCTTTGACCTGATTTTGTTCGATTAATATACCCACAAGAGGGGTCTGTTCACCACATTTGCACGAGGCTAGATGAGCACGTTCGCCCAGCAAGAACCAGCTCGCAGTAATTTCTTAAAATGAGGTCTTAGAAATACAGATAACCCAGATAAGAATTTAAGAATCAGCTGCAACCCATACGGTCAGTTGTAGCCATTAATCTAAGTATCACGGACTCTGTAGCAGTCGGGTTGTAATAGGGATACAAACGGCAAACGTGGAAACCACTGTCGTATATTGGCCGAATAATTACATCAGAAGATCAAGGTTGGTTGGCTGGAGACATTGCAAGAAATGGCGAGTGATCAATATCAGTGGCGTTCCTGCTGTCAGCTTCTTTCCAGATTGTCTGATCAATATCAGTGTCCTGCTGTCAGCTTCTTTCCAGATTGTCTGATTGAGCGCTCGGAAGTGCAGGCACGCTACCGCAGGCTAACGTTAGGTCGGTCCCTCAATCACTCTTTTCTTGCCAACTAAAGGCATTAAGTATAATTAAATAAATAAATAAATAATCAATTTGTCAGCTATAAATCGTGTACCATAGGCACATTGGCTCCATCTACCGTAGTTTCGAACACCGGAAAGTGCGAGAGTGCGGTAGATATGGCCAAGCCTTGGAGGTGATGGCATGTTCGAGAATCGGGTAGCTACATAGTGAAGGCAATAGCTTCGATACAACAGCACCGCTGCTTGCGCGATTGGGCCATTTCTGCCAGTGTCACTAACCATCGATAAGTTAAGTCCCGGGGTCCCCATCCAGGGAGGCGGCAGTTGTCCACCCGACCGAGTTTACTGGTTAGTGTTTTCATACTTCGTTGACAAACCATACACTGTCCACCTCTCGGCTGCTTCCACTCAGCACAGGGCTGGGCGAGAAGAGCTCTGCTAAATGGTCAAGGCACAAACTTTCTGACCGGAAGCTGTGTTTCGAACTCAACCTCCACACCTCAACTGATTCTGACTCAGCTTGGGCACCCAGGCAGTACGTCATATCTCGTGCCTCCATCGGATGGTATGGTAGCCAAGAAGCGATAGAGCGTTACAGCTGAATGATTATTATCATTACTATTGTGTAACTAGCGGTGAATCACTGTTCTGATGAATGTGCCAACTTCGCTATGTAAATAAGCTAAGCGAAAAGTAGGCATCGCTTGATTGTGGATTTATCAATAGACCAATCGACAGACTCTGTGAAGCAAAAAAGGTTGCAGATTGCCGCAACCTCCGTTCTTTACTCAGCAATAAACACGCTGAACCTACGCGTCACTCGAAGTTCCGTATCGGGAAACTCAACAAGCATAATTAGTACAATCCCGAAAGCCTGTCTACCTAGCCAGCTTTAATGTCCACACTCTGCAGCAAGCAGGTCAACAGGTGACTCTTGCTCGTACGCCGGATTTCCTGTGCATTGATGTATGCTGTCCGTCGATGATGATGATGACAATGATTACACAACGGCTACACGCGTTGATTCCCTTGGTCAGCTTCCGAAGAGGACTACCCAAAGAGTCGCTGATTTTCTGGCGTGGACTTGTTGGCAGGTCATTGAATGGCTAGTCACGAACAAACATTATACCTTATCACTGATAATAATCGATTCTGCGATTGTCTCGGGATGAAATCCTTCTAACGAGGTCAACAAAAAGTGGACCCTCATAAAGTCCCCCGACATTCAAGAGCTACAAGCAAGCAATGAAGCAAGCCATTCCAGCGGATACTGTTTGGAGTTCGCTTGATTTTTACCTATGCCCAGTTCATCCATGAGCTAACACTTCTGTGCTGCGCCGTAACAATGCTTATAGAGATATCTTCAGTATCGCCCAGGTTACACTTCACTGCATCAGTATTGGAAATACGTGCAACAGACCAACAATTTGTGGCGCCCTAGCACGTAGTTTTCTCGTATCCACAGACCTGGAACCGGGTGCTAAGTCAACACACAATGGCACGGAGAAAAAGCATATCCGTTGGCATTCATTAAATCAGTCAGAAAATACCACCAGTGTTCCGATACCCTGGAACAAGCTAAACAAAACGACATTTTTTGATACCACCAGTCAGAACATGGCCACCATGCTGCAAGAATTGATAATTACGTCTGTATGCAAATTGAGAGAGCGCTGGACTCGATCAACGGCGAACCAAAATCATTCAAATTGCAAGGTGGAGAACGGTATAGACGGGGTTTGGCGCAAGTCAGTACGAAATTCGGTTCGATGGATTCTCTTCACCAGAAACTACCTAAAACTAACAGAAGGCAGCTCTTCATTGTAAAAAGAAAGGTTGCGGTAGATGAAAACACGTTCGAACGAAAGTGTTAAGCGGAAGTGCAGGCACGCTACCGCAGGCTAACGTTAGGTCCCTACCTCAATCACTCTTTTCTTGCCAACTAAAGGCATTAAGTATAATTAAATAAATAAATAAATAATCAATTTGTCAGCTATAAATCGTGTACCATAGGCACATTGGCTCCATCTACCGTAGTTTCGAACACCGGAAAGTGCGAGAGTGCGGTAGATATGGCCAAGCCTTGGAGGTGATGGCATGTTCGAGAATCGGGTAGCTACATAGTGAAGGCAATAGCTTCGATACAACAGCACCGCTGCTTGCGCGATTGGGCCATTTCTGCCAGTGTCACTAACCATCGATAAGTTAAGTCCCGGGGTCCCCATCCAGGGAGGCGGCAGTTGTCCACCCGACCGAGTTTACTGGTTAGTGTTTTCATACTTCGTTGACAAACCATACACTGTCCACCTCTCGGCTGCTTCCACTCAGCACAGGGCTGGGCGAGAAGAGCTCTGCTAAATGGTCAAGGCACAAACTTTCTGACCGGAAGCTGTGTTTCGAACTCAACCTCCACACCTCAACTGATTCTGACTCAGCTTGGGCACCCAGGCAGTACGTCATATCTCGTGCCTCCATCGGATGGTATGGTAGCCAAGAAGCGATAGAGCGTTACAGCTGAATGATTATTATCATTACTATTGTGTAACTAGCGGTGAATCACTGTTCTGATGAATGTGCCAACTTCGCTATGTAAATAAGCTAAGCGAAAAGTAGGCATCGCTTGATTGTGGATTTATCAATAGACCAATCGACAGACTCTGTGAAGCAAAAAAGGTTGCAGATTGCCGCAACCTCCGTTCTTTACTCAGCAATAAACACGCTGAACCTACGCGTCACTCGAAGTTCCGTATCGGGAAACTCAACAAGCATAATTAGTACAATCCCGAAAGCCTGTCTACCTAGCCAGCTTTAATGTCCACACTCTGCAGCAAGCAGGTCAACAGGTGACTCTTGCTCGTACGCCGGATTTCCTGTGCATTGATGTATGCTGTCCGTCGATGATGATGATGACAATGATTACACAACGGCTACACGCGTTGATTCCCTTGGTCAGCTTCCGAAGAGGACTACCCAAAGAGTCGCTGATTTTCTGGCGTGGACTTGTTGGCAGGTCATTGAATGGCTAGTCACGAACAAACATTATACCTTATCACTGATAATAATCGATTCTGCGATTGTCTCGGGATGAAATCCTTCTAACGAGGTCAACAAAAAGTGGACCCTCATAAAGTCCCCCGACATTCAAGAGCTACAAGCAAGCAATGAAGCAAGCCATTCCAGCGGATACTGTTTGGAGTTCGCTTGATTTTTACCTATGCCCAGTTCATCCATGAGCTAACACTTCTGTGCTGCGCCGTAACAATGCTTATAGAGATATCTTCAGTATCGCCCAGGTTACACTTCACTGCATCAGTATTGGAAATACGTGCAACAGACCAACAATTTGTGGCGCCCTAGCACCTAGTTTTCTCGTATCCACAGAACTGGAAACGGGTGCTAAGTCAACACACAATGGCACGGAGAAAAAGCATATCCGTTGGCATTCATTAAATCAGTCAGAAAATACCACCAGTGTTCCGATACCCTGGAACAAGCTAAACAAAACGACATTTTTTGATACCACCAGTCAGAACATGGCCACCATGCTGCAAGAATTGATAATTACGTCTGTATGCAAATTGAGAGAGCGCTGGACTCGATCAACGGCGAACCAAAATCATTCAAATTGCAAGGTGGAGAACGGTATAGACGGGGTTTGGCGCAAGTCAGTACGAAATTCGGTTCGATGGATTCTCTTCACCAGAAACTACCTAAAACTAACAGAAGGCAGCTCTTCATTGTAAAAAGAAAGGTTGCGGTAGATGAAAACACGTTCGAACGAAAGTGTTAAGGTTTGGCTTAAGAGTAAACCAATCAAAGCTGACTACCCCCTATGCCTTCCAAGTTAGCAACATCAAGAACTGGAGCAATTTGCCCTGTTTTTTTTTAGCAATTTTACGCAACTTATGTTGAGCGGCTCTGCCCTTGTAGAAAATCGTAGACTCCTTGCCCTGTTTTTAGCAATTTTACGCAACTTATGTTGAGCGGCTCTGTCCTTGTAGAAAATCGTAGACTCCACTCTGTGAGTCGAGATTCCAAGACCCAAAACTGTGAAACATTCAGGTTTGGGAGCAACACATACGTAGGAATGGCGCAAACTCACGATACAAGTTGCTTGATCCTGATTGGCTGTTGATTACGTGGTAGTCGATGTGTTCACCGGGCTTCCAATCGCTTTCCAATAAGCTTCGTAGTTATGCGATGGGACAATGTCAATGCAGGGTTAGTAACAACAATAACAGTTCATCCACAACACACTTTCGGTACCAAACTGCCATGCCACCCGAAGAAAGCAAGTGGGCTGAGGTATTGCCTGGACAGGATCAGTCGGAATGCCGGAGGAGGGTTACAACCACGCACCTTCCAGTTTTTCACTTCGCACCATAACAGCTCACAGTTTAGCCTAACTGTTCTCTTTGGTGTCCTTTTAGTGATACACGGATGAACAGATCGACAACTAAGCAACGCAGTCGAGTTACCAACAGTTAGACCATAAGCACCACTCATCATTCACAGGAATCGGTCTAATCAAGTTAGAATAAAAAAAACAGTGAAGAGGATGTTAAACATCTGGAGTGACTATGAGGGATGATCACAAGCTCGATAGTGCCGGTCAGTGAACACCATGTTCTGACGCACGACAGATCATATCCAATCATGCGCTAGGTGTGCGACTCATGAACTCTAGGGCAATTAGTCACATTACACGCCGAGGTGCACCGGTGAGTGCTGATAATTTTATTTGAAAGGAATGAGAATTTACCGGTTGGTCATGTCACATTTTAAGCTTAGCAAAGATTTCACCACCAGTTACGTTCAACAGGATATATGCATAAATCAAGTGAACTGAGTGTGATGCACAAACAAAACAGGAGCGTTCAGAGGGACACCAATGATTCTTATCACTCACCGATAGGTGCAACATGACGTGGGCGGCGGCGACTTGGTTGTTCCGTCACTGAAATTCATAGAAATGAAAAAGAAATCGAAACCCGTCAAAAGAACGGCGACAGAGATGCACGAAACAGTGGTACAACGTGAAATGATTTCATTTTCGCAAGCAACTAGGTAAACACCCTGAGAAATTTACCGGGAAACTGATGCCAGGCTATATAGGTCCAACATCGAGAAATTATAATTCATAGTGAAAACGAATGCCACCAGCCAGAAGAGAACAAACTTATGCGGAGCAAATTGTGTGGGTGAAGCGATAACAAAACGCACACGTTTATTTCGCTGATATTACATAACGGAGATGGGGAAACCGCGTTAAGCCTGTGAGGTATCATATTTTATGTATGCACACTCCTTAGTGCAGCGCGTTAGCTCTGCTCATAGCAGCAAACTTCGCTGCAACAACACGTACCAATTACCTTCCAAAATAGTCTCAAACAAAAGACCTACAAAAAAGTGGTATCGACAAGAAGAGTACCACTTAGTTACGACAGATCAAAATACAAAATACACTGTACGGAAGTTTCCAAACAGTCTATGAACAATGTTCAACTTTGTGCAGTCAGACAGTTATTTGCAAACTGAGATGACGCTAATGGGAAACTTCAGTGAACCTTTTAATTCTCAACAGTAGGAAACTATTCAGACAACTTCTGGGTCCCTAGACTGAGGATTCAGTCAGTGCCACTGTATCCTCCATCGCCTTGACGTTAAAAATTCCCCACATTTTTTCTGTCCCCATTTGTAACCCCCGCCCCACTCATGCATGCATATGAACTGGCTTTCATTTGTTCAAGCCACTTCACTCATTTAGCCTTGAGGTCATCTAGCCCTTTTATGGCCAACCTTATGCATGCGTGACTGTCTCACGTGTAAGCCTGTTTCGCTCTTGGTTTGTGTCATGAACACCGCTGAAAAACTAGTCCACCAGGACAATATGCCTCTTTGAAACAAATATGCTTAGCCCTGACAGGATATACACCGAAGCACAAGACAAAACCGTGCGATATTTATCTAGTTCCAAATGATTATCACTGTTAACCTCTTACCACATTAGAACACACATTTTTCATAAATTCTTTGTACTGCAGCTCCTGTTCTAATAATAACAATAATGATAATGAAAATCGTTCAGCCAAAAGGCCTTTCGGTGCCTAACTGCCAGGCCACCCGAGGGAAGCACGAGGGCTGAGATACTGCCAGGATATCCAAGCCTAGACAGAAGCAGTCGATGTCCTGGGGTTGGGATCACCGATCCTCCAGTTTTAAACTTCGCGCCTTAACGGAACCATTTCGAACTCATTCCTATTTGAAGCTGGTTACATAACATGGGTTGATGAAGAGCCCACGTGTTCACCAGGTTGCATCAGTAGGCATCAGTCATGGCAGCCTTGCTGAAACCGTAAAACACTTAACACCTGACAATTCATTACCTCTGTGTAAAAGGTATGCAATGAGGTTCCAGTAAGCAGTCCGTATCCCAATCACAGGGCGAGTTTAGCGTCTGCTCGACGAAGGTTTGTTTAACAGTCACGGTATCGTGGGTTGACACAATCCAAACACGCAAATATTGGAGACTACAAAAGAAGCGTTCATCCATTACACGGGAGCGAAAATCCAAGTAAAGCTCGATAGCGGATAAAAACCTTTGGGACCGTCACAAGGTCTTGAATGAAACTGTAAGAGGTAGTCTAATGTATGCTGCGAGCGCAAAGTTCCCCTAGGACGAATGTCCCGGAGGGTTGAATGGTTGAATGCTCCCCGTCTTTGAAATTATCATAAACGAGAGATTCAGCTGAGTTCCGCGTGAGTCTCCCGCAAAACCAAACTGGTTTGCAAATGAGTGTACTTCGCTGTATCCAAATATGTTGTGCATACCGTCATGTGCAACGTGTTTCAAGTAAACGTGCACACGGTGAGCAAAATCGGATGAATCTCTCAGTTAAGTCATAGAACAGCTAGAAGACAAGAGAAATTCAACTGACGATCTGCTTTAAATAATATACCTTCAAACGGCCGGTTATGATCATAAGTGAGTGGGTTTCGAGAACTTACAGGGTCTGGAATTAAGAGAAATAGGCAGCTCGTTAGGTTTAACGCCCAACGCCTCACTCAAATCCAAGTGACGTGTGCGCCGAATGAACGGGGCTCCGACGTTATCTGAATAGACGAAAAAATAGATGGAGGTTGTATTTCCCAGGATTGCTCCTGGGGAAAAGTAATCATAGCCACGCAACATGCATAAGTGCGCAGATTTAAATGGATTTGGAGGGCAATACTACTCAACTGAATCAAAGTAGCAAACTTCAGATATCTCAAGAGATCAACCGTCGTAACTAGAGAAGTTCAACAATTCGTTGTAATCCATCCTTCCTATCGCTCTGGCCTCTTCAGAGAAACTTGAATGTACAATTACAGAATGAATCACTACACACCTGTTTCGTCCTCGTCTGGAATACACAATAATACGTACGTCACGATTTAACTGTGGGACAAGAGGATACCACTTTATGTTTGAGCTGCAGGGTGATGATTACCGTTGGGATCGACACAAACTGCAGCTCATCCTCAAAGCTACTGTGAAATAGTGAAGTATCAGGACGACTGTATCAACTTAAACAGTCCGGTTAACTGTCTTCCTGAAAGTCAACTATACGGTACGCACGAAGGTGAGCTAAGTTTGTGGGGTGCAACAAAGTATCGTATGGTCTAAGTACGGCAGTGTCAGCTTACCGGTGAATGCACTTCGCTCGAGCTTGGTGGGAAAACCAACACGGGTAATGAGTAAAACTTTAAAAATCTTTTTAAGTATACTCACCAAGCAATGCATCCGGATGCTGCTCAGGAGTTGAACTTGGATGCAAGAATTCATCGAGCACCTCGGCGCTGTCGGGATCCTCCGGTGAGGGCGGAGCAACGAATGTGGGCATGGACTGTCGATAGAAAAGACAGGAAGAGGGCCCGGGTATGATGAGCATCAAACATCAAATATAAATCAATCTGCACCAGAAAACATATTTAAGAAGAAATAATTTGGGCTGCTAGCAAGTTCGTTCAAGTTAACTGACGCTCATTGAGAGCCCGAAAAAAGAAACGGTATTCGTAGTGGCTTAAAGTCACGACGACTAGCATCTCGGAACACTGGGTTTGCAATAAAAATACTCGAAAACGCTCATATGTACAAAAACCATCCTTACAAGAGAGCAGAAAGATAGGATGTCACACGAACCATGAAAACACCAAAAACCGCCATCGGAAAATTAATGAATTTGACCGGTAGAAAAGTTCGGCTGAATGGAAATTCGGCATGCAATAATCTAATCCAACATAAGGGTGTTTAGCTAACAATAGAAATAAGACAAAATAAAGAAACTGCTAGTCACGACTAATCGGAAGGAAGTGACTTTCCCAAGAACTCTCGAGCGGGAATATAAGTATCAGTTTAGGTGGGATTATGGATCCCGGGAAACCCAGCCTAGCAGGCGATCTCGATTTCGCGGGAACGGAAGAGAAAACGGGGATCGGACACGTGAACCACTAATTAGCAGTTTTTGGCGGCTATCCCCGGACCATTTAGATAGAATAATTCAGATGATCACCTCGGCATCAGCATCACCGTCATCATCGACAACACATCAGTGCTCAACCATGATGCTTCCCTGTAGGCCCAACTGTGAGGAATAGAACGCAATAGGAATAGAACGAAGTGTAAGTCCACTATAGTCATTCCGAGGGATTTCAGTCAGCTCCAAAAGCTACCGGCGTCTAGTCATATAACGCGCAGACCGAAACATCGTTTGCCGGAAAGAGTACTGCTTTCAGTGCCTGATTCAGTGTGGCCCAAACAGAGTTTGGTATAGAGGTATAGAAGCGCTTACGGAAAATCTGCCTACTATCAGTATGAGTCACCTTTCGGAATGGGATCCATGTGACTTCCCTGTGCACGGTTGGAGACGCTGCAAGATATAGCCGAGCATCGATGTCAACGGCACATTTGTCAGTTTCCATCCACATTGTCTGAATAAGCGTCTGTAGGTGTGGAAAATCATCTGGCTATTGTTGAGGCGGTCTCTTGTTTAGACGAAAGATTGTTATAACTGTATTTCCGGAGTGATTACAGAAATTCACACAATGTCACACTAGAATCTTCGCGGCGGGGCCGAACTGCAAATACCCAACTCCAATTGGCCCATATTGACCAATCAAGGCATGCTCCGTAGCAACCTAATCGAAGTGATGGGTTATTCGGAGCGGCTTGACTGCGGTTTCTCCACAACCATTTCTCGAGCTTACCAAAAGCTACACTGGCCTCAGCGACACGAAATTACAGTTCACTATCTACGGTCAAGTTAGCGGACTGGGTACTTTTGAGTAAGCGGATGTCCGCGGCCTTGACGCATGGACGAGTGTTGCAGACCACACCTGGCTTAGGTGGTGCAAAGCTAAACTGTGCAGTAGCAGTTGCAAACTTCCCGGTTATGTGTTGCAACTCAACTTGCCTGCATTTGAGCAGCCTGCAAACATGAAAATGCGGACCGTGGTCTGTTGAACCATGCTCCCAGCACCAAAACGTCGGTTACCGGACAGACTTCCATCAAGCCGACACTCGGACTGAATATCAGCAACATCGCTCATGATAGCCTTTTTATGGATAGTGCGGAGAAGGGGGCAAGAACCCATTCCTACTTTCGGCTACTGGGGATTTTAAAACCGTTTGAAGTCGACCAACTGGTCTGCGCATTTGCTTCCATTCCGTCAGGCAGGCTCTGGATAGGATTGATGAATGCTGGCAGAAAGCTAATTCGGAAAGAACTTCTTGACTAACCGAGTGGACGGTCTTCGAGGTGTCTGTGAAAAGTGAAAGGAGCGGCTGACTATGTTCATGGTATTTTCCTCGAATATCTCGTGCAGTAAATATCACGTCAGGCTGAATAGCACGCAGCTGAATAAACACACCTCTGGGGTGCGATGCATAATCGTCCATCATGACGCCTCGATTAGGTCAAGATGTTGCGTCATGCACCCATGGCACACAAGATCCTGAATGGCATGAAAATATCTCACCCTCGAACTTCCATTGATGTATATCGTAGCGATGCGATACCAAGAATTAGTTGACCGAACTGGAAAAGCGGTAAAGAATCAAGAAGACGGGCGAATTTGCACGTGAAACGCTCGTGGAGAAAACGCCAGGACTCTTGGCTGCACGTGGTCAATGAGACCCATGTGTCTAGGTTTGCGACTGAGGTACAAAGTGGACAAGCTAATTGCTGATGAAACAAAGGAAATAATTAATCCCATAAAAGCCTAGTAATTACTTATTCCGTCAACCAAATCATAAGAAGCCCGCTTTTGGCCAACACTATGTTGAAAATCCGAAGACATGAATAAGTCCATAAGGCCGGGAGCTTGGGATGGCTCAGTAATTAGGGCACGAACTTATTAGCCGGAAGGTTGGTGATTCGAACTCAAATTCTGCATCACGACTGCTCCTGTCTAGGCTTGTGAAGCTTGGGATGGCTCAGTAATTAAGGCACGAACTTATTGGCCGGAAGGTTAGGGGTTCGAACCTAAAACCTGCATCACGACTGCTCCTGTCTAGGCTTGGGCAACATAACAGTATCTCATCCCTCGCGCTTCCTTCAGGTGGCACGGCAGCTAGCCAGCGAAATGGTGCTACAGCTGAACTGTAAGACCGGAGAGAGCTCATGAAATGCACGCAACGGCAATGCTTCACGAGATATACTGACAAGGAATAAGGGTACCAGAAGAGACAACAAAGTCTGCGGGAAATGGCGAAAATACAACGTCAGGGAATTAACGCACCTCGCTCGATGGATAGATTGTATATCCGTCAGCCGGAGGATTGGAAACCAATCGGAACGCCGGAACGCCTTCACACCAAGCCATAATGTACGAGTTGTTGATCACGTTGGGAACGGATGGGGACTCATCGATAAACCACCGCTCATCATTCAAACGGGCCTCAATCGACGGGCGAAATAGAGCACCAAGCTATTGATTGGGTGTGATAGAAAGATGGAGGAAAACGGACTGGTAGAGTACACGGAAAGGTCACCCATGGATAAACCAAAAATGGGGCTGTACATTCTAAAATACGGAACTGACGCTGCCAGAAGGAAATATGCTAGTTTTACAGCTCGTCCATGTATATTCTACTGAATTCATCCGTTTTAATATTTATGTCAAACTGATGGGTGTTCATACAGACAAACTCATTGCAAATGAAGTGCACCCGAAAGCGAACACCCAAGGGATCGGAAAAAATTGTCAGAATGAACGAGTTTGGAGTTCTGTACTAAGACCCCACGATTCACTGCTGCTTTCGATATCCATTCCTGAGTTTAAAGTTCTGATTTGACACGCACAGCTCGCACTACATACCACTGCACTGTAACAACATCCATAAAAGGAACGTCCAAGTAGTGCATGTTTTGACCATATCTAGACATCACAAAAACTATTCAGTTTACACGACGTCTAAACTAAGCGGGCGAACAGATAAAATAACGACAATCATTGAGTTATTGAAAGCACTGAGGCTTCACTGGCGTTCATCGGTGCCAGTTCATCCGAATAAAGCCTTATAATGGAAAAAATGGAGCGGAGAGGGGGACTTAGGGCTAGCCTATTACAAAAGACCGAAGTGCCTACACCCTCAGCACTCAGTTAGACAATCTGAATAGAAACTGACGGCATGAACGCCACTGACATCGGTTAGCCGCCGGGCCGTTGAGTGTCTTCAGCAAAACACATGAAGGGTTACGTGCATCCTCTTTTGGAAGGTGAACAGAGCCAACAGTACCTGGAATTTATGCAAATCCTGCATTCCCTATTGTATGTCAGATCCTGTCCACCTATAGGTTTCCGCCACTTCAAATTAGACACAGAAACAGTGCTCGCCTCGGCACCCACTAACTCGGCATGCGTAAAACATGTTTCGGCAACTTTAGCTTGCAATGCTGAAGTTATCGTTTGAGCGAAACATACTTGCTTCGTTATTCGAAGATCCGAAGATTTCTGAGATCCTCCGCCCGCATTAGCGGATGGTATCGACCAAATGGAGAGATAACATTGTCACTTCATTGCAATATAATCCATCTATTCATTTAATGGTTGTTTCAGGGAGCATAATCAGACGGCGCTGTCCGACGGATGATTGCCTCAAATGCAGCAGACCAAACTGTCCCGGCTATTTGATCGTGAAGACGTCGATGATCATTAATCGAAGGACGGCGAAACAATGTTCTTAAACTAAGAATGTCACATCCTCAAGGGTTGTGTGAACTAGCAAACAGCTACCAACGGTAGCAACACTTTTGACTTATACTGATGTGACACGATAGAACATCAATATTGATTTTTTAAAAGTAATCACGCATCCACGCTCATCTTCTGAGGATTTGTTAGCGATTTTTATGCAGAACTCGGGATAGCCTATTGGTCAAACCGGAAACCACTGACCGGAAGGTCAGTAGTTGATTACTCTCTACCCAGAATTGAGCAACCTGACAGTAACTCAACCCAAACGCTTCCCTCAAGTTGCAACACAACTGTGTATCGAAAGGGTACCACAGTTGTGACTGCCTTTTTAACCAGCCTCTGCCGTACAACACAAGTCTTGAGCTAAGTATCGCTTGAAAAATCAGACTAGTTGCGTGTATATTGCATGCACAATCAGGTGAAGGTTCGTACCTACCATGGCCGCTCTCACCCTTCTTAGCATCGGGCCCAGTGGTGAGCCCATACCAGCCGACATTTTCATGAGCTGGCATAGAGAAGATAGAATTCTACTGCCGATATGTGAACGACATTTTCGCGGTTTTGAACAATAAAACCGAGATCAAATTGCTGCAACAATCCGAATCACCTGAAAAAGGGAAACCGATAACTTTTTCCACTTCCTAGATATCGGCCTTGAGCGACGTCACGATGGTATACTGAAGCGACCGGTGTACTGAGAACCCACTTGGTCCGAGCAATACATCAACTTTGACACCATCGTGTCACTAGAGCGGAAGTAGAATCTGATCCACTTACAGAACGAAGGAAATATGTTCCCATGATGCGCTGGAACAAGAAATCCTAACTCTCACCAATGTTTTAGAAGACGAAGGGTTCCCCGACAGTTTATAAAGCATTTGAACAGGGGAAGAGCCAACACTGTCACCGCCACAGTTGAAGGAAACCCCATTTACATTAGCCTCCCGTTTAAGGGCGCTTTGCCAGCTGACCTACCGGACAGCAAACTTATAAGTGTAATACGTTTCGTCCAAGAAATGTCACCATGTGTTCCAGTATGTGTTGTGTACCTTCAAAGTTCAAAGTGATATTACGAAACTGGGTGAGCGGGCCACCGAAACTGGTCAAGGTATCAAAATCAATAAACCTGGTGGACAGATTCACCCATCTGAGTGGTTGCATTATGTCCAGCGACAGTATCGTTGAGGAACTGAATGCTAGCATCGCTAAAGCCTGTTCTGTTCCCATTAAGCGTAGACACTTCTGGAGTCGAGGTGCCATTAGTCCGTCGATGAAAGCCAGGCCTTACAATGTGGTGATGCGTCGTGTTGCTTCGTGATTGTGAATCCTCGCCGCTGTGCTTTGAATACCGAGGAAGATTGCTTGATTTGAAAATCGGTGGGTTCACGTCATTGCGAATGTATTGCGAGAAAATAAAATTAGCAATGCTGTAGTACGTTGGCTTGGCTGATTCAAATATGCTTGTTTGATCATGTGCTCCGTATACGAAGCAATCAATTGTCCCACCATTTGTTGCGATAGGTTCCAACTAGGTGCCACAAGTTGGACGCCGTATGACGGAGCATGAAAAACATAAGTGGTTTTGGCCTCACTGGTGCTTATCGTCTGTGAGCCCCATTACATCAATGACTGGAGGTGCTCACTGATTTGGCGATATCATGACCTCGAGATCCCTCAGTAATTGATGCCTGGGCTGGAACGTCGGTGGTTCGAACCCAATCAATTCATCTCAAGTGCTGCTGTCTAGGCTTGGGAAACTTGGCAGTATCAAACCTCGAGCTTCCTAAGGAACGGCAAGTCACAATTAGTGATGGATTTATTCCGCTGTTCTGCTGTTCCTTTGTTTTTTTTAGTGAGATTTTACTATTCTTTACCCCCTAGGTCCTCCAATTTCCACTGAAAAAGCTGCAGCGACCGGAAAACATAGCACACACTTACACGGTTCACAGTTGTGAAGCCGAAACGAATCCGGTTCGGCTTCAAACTCTCACCCAATGATACCGTAATTCTAGTTCGTGCCGCGTATGGCGAAAACTTGGTCGCCTTAGATTATGCCACGAGACACCTTAAGGGTGCGAGTTCTGGGCCATTCCAAACTATAATTTTGAAATGAGAGCAACAGTTCCTAAAAACTGCGTCTTTCGTAATATACCGGCCATGTAGTGAAAAAAAATGCAAGTTCTTGCATTCGGTCTGATCCATCATGTGGACAAGTAAACACCGTCAACACGCAAACATGAGATTCATTTATTTTCTTTTCACATCACAAGTTCCCACGCGTTCGCGATTATGAAATTAATGCCAGTCGAAGCTGACAGCTAGCATTCGAAACAGAAGGGTTGTTAGTCATTCCCACCGACACACAACAATGCATGGGCTAGGTAGCCTGTTAATCATGGATAGTGGTCAATGTGCAATCTGGAAGTTTGAATTGTACGCATCGCTTAAAATCGCACTGAAAACCGTGCAGATTCAGGCAGTTGCTAGATTTTTCCCTACAATCAAACNCTCCAACAAAAGGCAAATTATTTGTGACCCAATGAGAATGCCTGGACAGGGAGGGGTCACATTTTTGTAGAGATAATTCCCAGAATGTACCAGGAATCACACAAGCGAAGCCAATATTTGTCGCCAGGAGATAAGCGAAGTGAGAAAAATTTTGTTTCACTTTGATTCATCATTACGATTTCGATACACCCGGATTTTCGTTAGTTTTACGGAAATATGCGAATTGTGGCTGAGCTTTCATTCACCAGTTAATTTATTTTACAACTGTTTTCAATCGACTGATCAGAAAGTCCATAGTTCGAACCCGAACATCTCAACTGCTTCTGTCTGGGTGTGGGGAACCTGGCAGCATGTCAGCCCTCGTGCTTCTTTTGGATGGTATGGCAACTAGGCGCCGAAAGGGCGTCACGGCTGGACGAATATTTTCTAGATGATTGCCTGACCTAATTACCCCCATCCCCGGACGGATTACTTCAAAAGCTCTGTCTCCATGTGTTCAAGCTTTCAGATTTATCAATAACAGTGGGACTGCGTGCACAATAACCTTTGGAAAAAGTGAAACGCAGAAATATTACACGTCGTGAACTAACTACGAAACGCTAAGTCAGTGATGCTGACGCGGCCAAACTGGCAGCACTGTTGTGGGATCACGAATATGGGGAAACTCCGGTTCGCGGAGATAGGTGGTGGGTGGACAGAATTTGGACGAAAGCCGAAATGATACACGACGTCACTGGTTACGCCTGTTAATTGCTGTTCATAAAGTGCTAATGACACTCAGAGATGATGGTTAGCACTCTCATATATATATATATATATATATATATATNATATATATATATATCTTGAAGCTCCAATAGCAAGGAGCCTGCAACGAGCAAACTTGGGTCAAATTGTCAGTACAAACCGACTGAAAGCAGCAATACAACTGCGAAGTCCAACTAAAACGTCGAAGAACGCTTGTCATCATCATCATTGTCAGCCGTAATAACCGCGTACTTGTCCTACAATGGTTGTAGCTTCCGCAGTTTCGTTCACCGATGATTTGAGGGCGGGGGATGATGACTTAATGCATAAACCCAGCACTGTCAGTGGGCTGTCAAGTGGGGAGATTGAGAAGGGAGCTATGCACTGAAGGCAATAGCTTGGATGCACAAGCGCCATTGAGGGTGCGACTGGGCCATGTCTGACAATGTCTCTAACCATTGATGTGGACCATCTCGGCGTCCCTATCCAGGAAGACGGCTGGTTTTCTCTCTCTCGCCAAAGAAGATCCAATGTTTTGCATTGACTGGTCTGATAAGATACCTGGCTGAAGGATAGAAAATGTTGCACTACTAACATTCGTGGTCAGTAGTGTCAGAAGGCCGGGACATCTTCGATAGCAAACAATCATAATCCGTCTCGATAGCTATAATTTAAGATCCGAGATAGAGTTCGGTAACAAATAACCAGACTGACGACCAGTAGAAATCGACAGCAGTCTACCAACTTTGCTATTCACCGCTTGCCTTACTCTAGATTATTCGGGTGCTCTAAGACCAGAAAGCATCGCTATCGTATACCAGAAATAGTGATCATGGAGTATCGGCAGTGTGGTATGCAAATATTATATGCTTAATGGGGATCTCGTCCTGTAGGACAAGCCGTGTTTAATAGCCCAGAAGTACCGTGTTTATCGGCTTTTCAGCAAAGATTAGTCCCCACTGAAAGTCCCCCAACGCTTCTCACACTGCCAACAATTTATGAGTAGCACAGAGGGAGAATAAGATTCATCCCGCGAGCGAAAATTCCATCTGAGAAGTCGTCATTCGAGGAGCCAGTCAACACGTGGCTACGTGATGTGGTTTCTGCAATTAACGAATGAGCGGTACTATATCCTGTCTGAGGGTGAGCTAATCGCGATGCAGGTCAGTCAGTCAAAGCCGGACGGCTGAGTGTTCAAACTGCCGAGTAGGAGGTCGCGGCTTGGAAAGTGCGTAGAATTTCGTGAGATCCGCACTGCTGATGATTCGCAATAGAGGTGAAGCAGCTGTACAGCACGTTTGAAGGTCAATCATCGAGCTCGGCGAAAAGACCGACAGGCACCTGATCAATAGCCAATGGTCTTGTTCCCTGCTGGATGCATTGCTTAGAGAAATGGACTAGTTTGAACACTGTTCAGTGCCAACCGTTTTTGATACACACAAAAAAGATAATTTTCACAGAAGCCACACTTGTTCATAGGCTTGTTGGAAGTGGTCAGTTCATTGGGAAACCCATGAAGACCGCTTTTCGCGCTCTCTAAGGATGGTCATCAGGGAAGGATGATGGAACTTGATTGACCTCACGCAAGCCAGAGCGGGTGGGTACAAGTTCAGTTAGTATTGCGCAGACAACGTAGGCGATGGCAAGCAGAAAACATACGGCTTTGTTTGGGTTTTGGCATCGCGACTGATTGAGTGCGTGGATAGGTTGAGTGTGAGTGAAGAGTAGTTTCATCGCGAGCGTCCTGTAATACACATACGTGGATGTTTTATTGGGCTATTCGAATAGCGCTTGCCTGAATATGCATACCGGGAACGGTCTTTGCGCGCTTTCCTCGACGGATGACAATAAAGCGTGCGTTAGTTGGAAATAAGCTGAATATGAGGGTTGTTTACGGCTTTAGCATGCTGTTCCAACTGGTGGGATATGTGCTACCAAACCCAGCTCCGGCAAAGCGCATACAAGTTATTCAGACACATACGGACGTTTAGTTGGTACGAAAAAGACATTGATTTAAGATGCAAATAAATCGTTTGTTTTCAGGGTTACTCAAACGAATTTACCACAAAAAGCACACACAGGGTTGAGTTAAACCGATGCTCACGATTTGGAAATACTTCTGCCCCGAAACCAGTACCATACACAAGAACGGTGTTGGTCAGTACTGCAAAAACGGTATATAGCCCAACTTCGTGGGATAGACAAGTATGAGTTCACTCAGTGGCGTGTTAAGGACACTTGACGGTTTCCGTTATGGACACAGTCAAGTCGGTGAGTTGACTACTCAAAGATCATTTCGAAGAAACAAGTGAATCGGGTTTCTAGACATACAATATCCACCATTGAGCAATGGAACAGAGAGAGACTAACGGGTGATTGCGTAAGTCATTGAATCTTGCCTAAAACACTGTCATGAAGCAGTATACGACACGGACAAATCGACTGAGTAGTGAAACAAGTAAGAGAACTTCCTAACAGAGCATACTCGTTTTGGTTCAAGTAGAGCCTAAGGTTGACGGAAACTAGAACGGATTGTGCCAGGGAGAACGAAACCGCTCGACGACTGTCGAACAGTTTTCACCGACTTTGAATAGTGCTCCGCCAAGAAAATTTACTGCGATATCTTGAATATCGTGTGAGTTGAAACTTCAGGCGGTTTTTGCGCAGTACATTCAGTTGAAGGCTATCATAAACGGGAAATTCAGCCGGGTTTCAGATGAGTCACTCGTTAAAATAAATTGGTAGACTCCATCTTCAATCTCACAAAAATTGTGTCCACACACTTGGATCGTTCTATAAATACTAATCGTAAGACGACGAAACTTCTACCCAATCGATCAAGCCTGTTAGAATAGCAAAAAATCTCCCCCTTCGCCAAACTTCGGTATGCCATTTGACTGTAAATCAATATGTCCTAAATGTGGTTCAGTGAGGATTTCTGACAGCTTTCCTCACTTATGATTTCTCTCAAAATTCGTTTGTAAAGCTGTACAAATCAACAATCATAACACATCGATGTTTCAGTCCGAATGGATTTTCTTTGGTTCGCTTTTGGCTGTCAGTTCATGGGTTTTACATTTTCGTAGAATTCGGAAACGATCCGACAAATCCGTCGTATTGTGGCTGCTTCCCAGCTTCAGTATATCGATTGTTCCGGTGTAGGCACCAGCAACTTGACAATATCTGAGCGCGGCAACTGGGCGCCGAAATAGTGCGACAGGAGAACGATTTTTTTCGCTTGTGCAGTACTCTGCGAAACAACTGTCGTCCAAATCGAAGTTGAAACGTAGCGTCCAACTCAGTTCTGTCGAGGCTTCCTCCACTATTCCCGATAGCTCCGGCTGTAGTTAGGTGGCCTAAATTGAATAACCGGTTTGATGGTAACATATCGGCGAAGCACAGTGATATTAAGTGAGATATTGATTTTCCTACCGTCCAGAGGACAATGGGTAATGAAATAATGGTTCAGGTGCGGCTGTAGGCACCCTTTCACAGCTTAACCAGTGAGTCATCTATAATAATAATAATTTAAGCATACCACATTGTTTTTGTTTTATCTATTCCGTATAGACATTCCCTACAGCATGTAAGATATAAGTAGTCTAATGTAAGTATATTCAATCGACCCTTACCATACATTCAAAGAGAGAAGCTGAGTTGAAATAATAAGGAATAATAAGAAGCAGAAAAACAGTGCCCTACTTTTTGACAAATACATCTATTCGAACAGCACTCTCGCCGCCTATTGGACGAAGTGTGAGACCACAAACAACTTGTCAAAACATACAACAGGTGGTCATGTTAATTCACACCGTGGGTGAAAATAATCAAACCATATAGTCGGTTAATTCACAGGGTGAAAATAATCAAACCATATAGTCGGATGTGCGCGACACCAAAGAGCATAAATCGGCTTAACTAGTATGAATTGGTCGGTCG
>NW_008751781.1:1131300-1143223 GCF_000715545.1 Opisthorchis viverrini
CTAACAAGCCAACGACTACCATTACTACCTGAACTACTAGAATTCTTTACAGTTCCACACAAAAATGTCTTCATTTATTTATGCATTTCGGAAAAGAAGGCGGCAACCAATTAAATGGCAACCATGTGGGTATTCGATCCCGGGTCAGGAAAGTGAAATGGGCTTATGATTTGCATAGTCTCACCTTGCGTCCAACGAACTGTCATGAGTTTTGTCAAAGTCCTCAAAGCTATGTTTTCCTCTATACATTCAACCTGCTGCCAGTTTGTTATGGAAGATGGGTGTGGTGAATAGAATAGTACGGATTTCAAACATGAACTGTGCCTAAGGAGAAAGAAAGAGATGTATGACCAGGGATCCTTGTTTTCTATGAAGCGTGGATTTTCATAAGAATTTGAATTTGGCAGTTGAATTTACAGGGAATGCCGTGGGAGATACTATATATATATATATATATATATATATATATATATATATATATATATATATATATATATATATATATATATATATATATATATATATATATATATATATATATATATATATATATATATATATATATATATATATATATATATATATATATATATATATATATATATATATATATATATATATATATATATATATATATATATATATATATATATATATATATATATATATATATATATATATATATATATATATATATATATATATATATATATATATATATATATATATATATATATATATATATATATATATATATATATATATATATATATATATATATATATATATATATATATATATATATATATATATATATATATATATATATATATATATATATATATATATATATATATATATATATATATATAGTATCTCCCACGGCATTCCCTGTAAATTCAACTGCCAAATTCAAATTCTTATGAAAATCCACGCTTCATAGAAAACAAGGATCCCTGGTCATACATCTCTTTCTTTCTCCTTAGGCACAGTTCATGTTTGAAATCCGTACTATTCTATTCACCACACCCATCTTCCATAACAAACTGGCAGCAGGTTGAATGTATAGAGGAAAACATAGCTTTGAGGACTTTGACAAAACTCATGACAGTTCGTTGGACGCAAGGTGAGACTATGCAAATCATAAGCCCATTTCACTTTCCTGACCCGGGATCGAATACCCACATGGTTGCCATTTAATTGGTTGCCGCCTTCTTTTCCGAAATGCATAAATAAATGAAGACATTTTTGTGTGGAACTGTAAAGAATTCTAGTAGTTCAGGTAGTAATGGTAGTCGTTGGCTTGTTAGATGGGAAATCGCGCAGACCGGATAGGTCAAGTCTCAAGGCTAGTTGGACATCCACCAATCAGAAAACAGTCTAACCAACTGACCAGTAGGAGCGCTCATCAAAACGAATAGAGGTCGGTCAAGGTCGACCAGGGTGAGCAATCTCTATATCAGTCTACATACGTTTCCATGTGCAAAAACCATGCACTTCCGACCTCACAACGCGCTGATGAATTCACCTAGACTGGTTTGAAATGGAAGTGATGGCTCAGTGAACAAATCAAAGGCAAATACTTCTATTTTTGCAGACTGACAGATTTGCGTTGATGTGATGGCTAACTTTGAGCAAATAAGTTGATTTCATGGCTACCACCTTACCCATCGGTTCAGTCTAAGCCCAACCCAAGCTACGGTCTCGATGGAAACTTGCAACAGTTGCGCCAAAGGCGATAAACACTGAGAAGGTGTACCACACGTATGACGACTATAGCAGAAGCACTGGAAGTAAAACGGTTTCTATGTGCACTCCGAGGTGAGAAGTGGACAATAAAATGTGGTGGTTTACTGACTACAAAGCACGGAAGAATCAAAAGTCGCATTGAGAAGTCGTTGCAATGCTTAACTGCGTGTGCTAACGTGCTTTAGTCACTGGTATCCGTTAAGTGAACATCAACTAGCCACACTGAGGGTGATGGAATAGAATGCGACGCCTATGTGAACTTTGGATCCGTGATATCTGACCACATACCACCGAAAACGCGAACTCGTGCAGCAAAGTCCAACATATGGTTTGTTAACAGAGTTACAACTATGGTAAAACCCGTGCATGGGGGATACACCACATGCAGGAACAATGCTTCCCAATGACGCATGAAGGCAAGGAAAAAACTTTCAGAAAAAAACATAGGGACTCCATCGATCCAGGTACACGACAGAAGGCCAGATCCAGCGAGGCCTCTTACGAAACTCTATGTGAGAGACGCTGATCAACCAATTTTTCTGACTCGTAAAGTTGTAGGCGAGTAAATTCGCATTTCTAGGAAGCTGATGCAGTTCTACATATAGAGAAGAAGCTGTGTAGACAGACATCCAGGTGAACATATACTGCGCCAAAGCACCCTATTCGTCAACAACGGTGCTGTTCATTAGTCACAGGCGGATTTTTTTCCGGTCGCCAGTTTGAGATAAATTACTATTCACTGAGTTCGTGTGTCTGCACAGAAACCTGTTAAAAAGAAATGCTCTTTGCCTCCGAATGTTCTTTTAGCTTGGCCTTTATCGGAGGAAGTACAACCAACTCGAGGTAGTTCACGAGAAAATTTTCATGTGGGTCCTCGGACATAGAAAGCATCATCGATGAAAGTAAACGATGTACGAATATAGCGCTCCGTAGCAACTACATTAGATAACTGGGGGCGAAATGACTGTCGTTACAGCGCGAATTTACTGATCGGAAGGTCCCGAACCCGACATCCGCCTCTCGACTTGTCCTGTCTAGGCTTGAGAAACCTTGCAGCATTCCAGCAATCAAGCTTCCTTATGGTGGCATGGTGGTTAGGCACCGAAAGGGCGCTACAGCGGAACGATTTCTTAGATAACTATTCTAACGGAGAGGGAACAATTTTACTTCATACTCACCGTTTTCCATAGGGGAAGAAATATCAAGAATGGCGGAATCGTTTATAGGAATCCTACAGCATAACCGAACGAGGTTGAAGGGATATTTCCGAAAGATTTTGGAGTATCATAAATTTCGACGCAATGAATGCTGAAACGATTGCGGCCAAAGTTAATGCAACCTACTTAGGGGACATCACAAACACGCATCTCGTCTTATCAATACTTTGAAACGCTTAAAAAATACGGAAGACGTGGTGTCAAATGAATGTGGACTCTGGTAGCCACAGAATCTCCGTAGAAAAGGCATAGATATTTAGGGACATTTTGGTCACCCAGGTGAGTGCCCCTCACTGAAAGACTCCATCATATTTAACACTACTGGCTGGAGTTAGTGAATACAGGTGAACTTGGGTTACGACTTTGAAAATGCTAACTTTAAAATACGGTGGTCCCTCCTACAAAGTGGCCGCCCTACATGTAGTACCGCTCATTCTACTGAGTGACTGGAACTCAGTGAATCGAATACTTGACTGAGGGATACATGAAAGTGAGCGCTGACCAGGAAAATGCCTTTTAAAGAATAATGAGTAACATAACAATGATGGCTCAGCTGTAGTAGACTTTCGGTCCCTAGCTGCCATGCCACCCGAAGGAAGCACGAGGGCTGAGATACTGTCAAGCTACCCAAGCCTAGACAAGAGCAGTAAGGTCATCAAGCTCGCACATTAAACACTGAGCCATCTCAAGCTCATCGTGCGTTTTATGCTCTTTATGCATTTTACTATCATGTACACCTGAGCGCAATAAAGTCGAGAGTTAGGATGCTCCACTGACATCTAAGAAAAAATGATTTGTACGTATTAAGCTGGTGAACACTTCAAGTCTGCTAGGGTATTTTTATCGGCGGTTTGATTCATTCAACGTCAGGTGGGCCTCCATAATCAAGCAGATTAAAATTGCACAAATGCTTGTTTGGCTTTAACTGACGGTCGACTGATCATAATAATGTCCTGTGTAATTAGACAGCGAATGACTTCGTATGAAGACTGTACGTGCGGGCCAAGTGTGCTTAGCCATCATGAAGAGACTGAACCTTACCGTGGTGTGGCGGTTTGTGTACCTAGGGGACCCATTGAGCTAAACTGGGGGTGCTCGCGCGACACTCACAGAGTCTCTCATACCAAGTTGGTCCATGGGTACAGGTCTCACGAACACAGTCTCCTGGCTCTCCAGGATGGGGGTTGGAGCATGTGTGGCGACGTGCTCCGTGAAAATGTTAATGTACTTGCACTTTCAGCCCAACAGCTTTGCTTTGCGGTTAAGCTTTTAAGCTAGTCTTTGGTTGAGGAGCATAGTCGTCTTCCTGTCTAGATGTGGGTACCCTGGCAGTACTGAGCCCTCGTACAACCATGACATTTACAGATAACAATACTCTCATGCCACATCGGCCGTCTCGTGGTGCCATCAGTCGGGTCGCCTTACTTGCTACATACAGCAAGGCGAGTAAGCGAAAACATGCTATTAATGATGCCTACCTTGCTACACTTTCACATTTTCCGTCTTCCACCCTCCTCGCGCCCGAAAGACCGAAGAAATGAAAGATGCAACGAATGCTGGAAACGTCCGCAAGCTGTCCCACTTGATTTGCTCGACTGGTCCTCGGAAACCTCTTGTCAGTGAAACAATCAGGGACCAAAATGGCTCCCTAACGTGCAGCAGAGCAGAACGTTTGGGCAACTGGGCACAGTACTTCGAGCGGCAATTCGGCTGGCCATCTGCTGCCTCCAACTCAGAAACCTATCCTTCAACAGAAAGGTCGCCTTCAGTCTCAGAAGTGTCCGAATGCATTTCTCTACTCAAGCGTCATCGTGCTGCTAGTCCTGACGACCTTCCATTTACACTTTTCAAGGATAGCGGTGGGTTCCTCAGCCAGTTCCTGTCTAGCCTATTTGGGTTTATCTTGGAGAAGGAAATCGTCCCAGACAACCGGAATGAATCGATAGTAGTGCCCATTTTCAAAAAGAGTACTTACAGAGAATGTAGTAACCACAGAGGTGTTAGTTTGATGCCTGTAGTGACAAGGCTTCCGGCGTCACTGATTCATCGTCGTCTTACGGTGGCACACGAAGCCTTGACTCGTGAGAATCAAGCTGAATTTCGACCGGATAGAGGCTGCGTTGACCACATCTTCACACTCCGTCAGGTGTTAGGGCAACGCGTCATGTACAGTCGACCCACAATCCTGGTATTCCTTGACCTCAATGGTGCGTTGGATTCTGTCGATCGATCAGTGCTGTCAGTTACACTTGCTCAACAGGGTATGCCTCATAAGCTTGTTAACATGATCCGATCTCTATATTCACATACTTCTTAGTGTATGGTGAGCTTCCCTACAAAAAGTTGTGTCGGAAAAGGATGTCCACTCTCTCCATTCATGTTCAACTTCGCCATTGATAAAATAATGGGGCGAACACTGGATGGTCTTCAACACCCCGGTATTCAACTTGTTGCTGGCGAGAGCCTTGTCGACCTGGAGTGCGCAGATGACATCGCCCTCATCTTTGAAGACCAAAGAGAAGTACAACTCCTGTTGAATAGACTGACCACCATCATACCATCTTTTGGCACGCGCCTGGCACCTTCAAAGTGCAAAGTCATGCTTCAAAACGTCTCCGAATATATCCCTTGCAATTCGAAGAAAACCACTGGAGATTGTGGAAAACTTTACATACCTCGGTAGTTGTATTAACTCTGACGGAAGTGTCTGATGAGTTCAGTGCAAGAATCTCAAAGGCTCGAATCACGTTTGCTAATTTGCGTCACTTGTAACGTCAAAAAGACATCTCACTGGGTCTTAAGGGCCATGCGTACCAGGCTAAAGTAAGGGCTGTGTTGTTGTGTGGGTGCGAGACATGGCCTCTTCGGGTAGATGATGTGAGGCGTCTTCAGGTTTTCGACCACCGATGCCTCAGGAGCGTGGCTGATTTCGGATGGCGTCAGCGTGTTAGTAACGAGATGATTAGGAAACGGATATTTGGTTGTGCTGCATCCGCTTCAATCAGACAAAACATCCAGCACGAAGGACTACGATGACTCGGTCGTGTGCTACGCATGCCGAGACACCGTTTGCCGAGAAGATTGTTGTTCCGCGTGCCTCCTTCAGGATGGGAAAAACCCCAAGGTGGACAGCACATGACTTGACAGAAAGGCGTGAAAGAGATCACGAAGAGTTTGGGTGTTGTTGGTGTTGTACGCCTTCCAGGATGTGGTCCCCGTGACCCCGCCTGTGCTTGACTAGAGGTGTTGCAAGAAATGGCGGCTTATCAATGTCAGTGACGTTCGTGCTGTCAGTTTCTTTGCATATTGTCTAACTGAGCGGTTGGAAGTGTAGACACCTAATAATGCTTGACATAGCCCTCAACCACGTTTTTCTCTTCTTTTCACTCTAGGGCTTTTAATATAACTATATACATGTGTATATATACATACGTAACTAGACGAAACTTATGGTTGTACGGCAGTGAAGCATCAGTGTCAACACTGATGTCGCTGTCTTTGATGATGATGATGGTGATGATGATGATGAATCTGACTATCTGGCTGACGGATCAACCGCGCCGAAGTCAGTTGGCGGAAAGCGTATTATTCACCCAGGGCCTGTAAGGCATGCTTCAAACAGGTGATGCTAAACCGATACAAAAAACCGGTCGGTTGTACGTGTGGATTGCTTCAGTTGACCAAACAAGCACTGGCTATTTGTAGTGCATATTCTCAAGAGAAAAGGAATTAGCCATCTAACTGTGTATAGCTATGACATATCATTTCGTGAAGTGCATTCCTTGTCCAACTCCCCTAACGCATTTGTCAGTTGACCAGTCGCTGAATTCGGAAAAATCACTCATTTGCATACTCGAACAGGAGATTGTCGATACTTGAGCGAATCTCAGGTGCCCCGAGTGCCCCCTGGGGTTCCGCTAAGTAAATATTCAAGATGAAGTGTCTTCCTTTACACATACGTAAGATCATTGTTAGCTGGCTTCAAGAAATCCGTTTCGATAGAAGCTGGTCCGTGGCACGTTTCGAACATTTATCCTGCATTGATAAGGAAATTATTCCGTCCTATGGCTTATTAGTAAATAACGTCCACAAAAATCGACCTTCATTGTGCGGCACTCATCAACAATTGCTAGTGGAAAGCTGGAACAGTGAGGTCACTTGGACTACTAAAATCTTCATTACACTTCACATTAACCACAGCAGTATTTTCGAAGTGTGTTGATTTGCACTGGTCATCGTCTTTGACAAAAGCGGCACTCAGACAATATCGCAACCGAATACAAGTGATGTCACCAATATAAAAACCGTGACCAGTTATACGCACTATCATATGTTTTTTTTATCTACGCACGCACTCGCCATGAGGGTTCCACTGACCTGACGAACATCGGCTGAGACGATAGACATGTACAGCCAAGCAGCATGCCATGGTCCTGGGGGAGTTCAACAGTCAGAGCAACCACTGCTTCACAGTGCCCGTCTTCAATTATCCAGCATTTGCTAATTCGCTATCTATCAAATTCAGCAACTGAATTCATGCTTTTCTCACGACTAGAGGCTGGTTTCCGCCAGTGGTACATTTAATCAAGATTTTAGGGGACCCTGATGAACCAATAACGGAATCATCATTATAGTCTAATGGTGCCAAAAATGTGAAAGAAAGCCGAAATTCCGGGGTATTGTACATGGAACTAGAATCAGAAAACCTTAGGTTCAAAGGATTTTCACTCCAGGTGAGAAGTTTCTTGCAAATACTGAGAAAAACTGAGGAAATCATAATAAAACCCTCGATCGATTGAGGAAGTGCAGTGTTCTTACTCAACAGAACAATATAGTCAGAGAGAGCACTAACGACAAATCGTTGCAAAGTGGAATGGTCCACATACACTAGGGTTTTGATGTGGTTGAAGTGCCAAAGCTACGAAATGCATTCAACCGTCTCTAAGAGCATGTTCCAAGAAACCAGAATGAAGCTACGTATAGAGGACATGACACCACAGAAGTAACAGCAATATATGACACCCTAAGGCAACAGTATGGCAGATGTATTCGATCCAACCTAAACCAGTTGTTCCAGTAGCTGCCTGACTTTGTGACATGCATACCTCTGGTTGGTCAGGGCGCAGAAAGGTTACTTACCCGCACTCGTTGCATGTGACTGTCCGAACACAATCGGCGCCAACCTTGCCTCATTGGACGAATGTAACAGCGCTCATTGTCCCGAATAACAGTCAGACCGTCTTTGCATAGGTGCAATATTTTCACTGTCTGCATCCCCGGCGACGTGCTATCACCCATTAGTGTTACATTGAACATATTATCCATGGGCGAAATCACCTCAGTCATACGTACCCGCAACACTGGAATCAGCACGCTACAAGTGGAGTACGCAGACTGGCTGCGATAAGCAGTGGCGACCGGTGATTGAGACGAGGCAGGGAACAAAGGACCCAAACCAACCATAAACATGATGAACAAAAGCACCGTGACCGCGATCAGCGCCAATAGGACTGATAGCATACAGTGGCACAACAGACGGCGCCGACGACGAGGATCCCCATCAGGATTAAACAGAGCTCGAAACCTTACCCCCGGTTCGCCATAGACTTCAGAGCCTACTGGGGGACGGAGAACGAGTGGCTCCGTCTGTAAAAGTGAGAAAACAATAATCATAAGGAGGTATTTGAGTTAGTACACGTTTATGCTAAACTCAACTAGTAGCAGTAAACCAGAGGTAAGAATTAGGCGCTATAAGTAGGATTTCAAAACGTGAAACATTTTACAATACTGGCCCACAAGTTTGGATACAACACATGTCCGGTTGACAACCAGCCAGCAAAACTAGTAGTAGTAGCAGTACTTCTTCCTCAGTTGAAGTGATTATTATTTTTGGCTGGTCGCAAAAACATCCTTTACCAGGTCGTGATCCCGCCTGTTGCTCCCAAGTCACTGCTTCACGAGCCACCAGAAGGTGATGAGGAAAAAGTGACACCAACAACCTCATTAGGGTCGGGGTCGAGCTGATCCCTCTGTGGTTACCACACTCATTAGGAGCCCGTTCTTCCAAAAAATGGGCATTATCACCGACTCTCCCCAGTTGTCTGTGGCAGTCTTCTTTTTCCAAATGAGGGTAAGCAGATCAGACAAGCGCTCACTGAGGACTTCACCCCCATCTCTGAACAATGCGGGTGGGAGGCCATCTGAGCCAGAAGCATGGTGGCGCTCAAGAGAACATATGCAATCAAAGAGCACCGAGCCCGTGGAGGGTTCTACGTGCACCTTCCAGGGTTTGGGTTCAGTTATGTGCTCCAGGTGAGTAGAAGCTGGTGATCACAATAACGGGTTCGAAATATTCAGCTTAACGATCAAGACGTCCTGCTTTATTCAAGATGGTCGCTCAATTCTCATTCTTGATGGTTTCGGTCACAAGAGACCGGTCGCACAGAACAACTGATGTAAACTTTGGGCATTTTCGGTTTTCTGTGCCTCTTCCATTTCCCGGGCTTTCACGTTCAGAATAATTCACGGTCGGCGCGCACGCTAAATTTCACCCGAGGCCTGATAATTCGTCGCACCAAGGTGTGTTCGGGACCGAGATTTAAGCAGTGCAACCGTTTGGTTTGATACCCAGGGCTTGAATGGTCTTGGTAGAGCCGTGCCACAGGCAAAACTCCTATCAATGTATAAAGAGGTGGCAATATCGTTGAGGCACGAAATCACATCTGATTGTGAAGCATTTCGGATACTCCCGAAGACGATGCTACGAACAAATATGCCTAGCATTTTGAATTCGTGATACAGAGTGACGTGCACGATTTTGCAACAAACTGTCTACGAGGATATACAAAATACCAATATAGCCCTTGTATAAGTGGATTTCCGGAAACGATTGGAAGGAAAATGGAGTCATGATTGCCAGGTAAAAAAGGTGTCCACAAGACCTTCCGTGTGTAAAATCCGACGGACTCTACTCAGGAGAGGCCATCTAGAAGGGAAGGCAAAAGGAATGTAGGCGCACAACATAAGGATCTAAGAGTTATTGTGAGCCACAAAGTACCAAGAAAAACAGGCCTTTCGAGCTAAGGCCGGTTCAGGACAGGACAACTATAAGCAACAACGAACACTTGTAAGACACAGTGGATGGTCTAATCCAGTGAAACTTAGAAAGCCGCCTCGCACACATTCCGCATCCACGCGCACCGGATCTCACAATTTCTCCACACAGGAGAGGATAGGTCTCCACGACCGGAAGGTGGCTAATGCAGCATGGCTACCATTTACCAAGTTGACTAAGAAATTAAGAACGAAAACAATCGGCAAAAACATAAACGAATACTTTGACAGAATATTTCAAGTGAAAGAATCCCACCCCGAATGGATTTCTCAAAAAAAGACCAGTGCCTGAAAGAACCACGGACATTAGCGTCATTGTTTTGTCACATAGGGGGTTCACCAGTCGAAATAGGCAAACCACCTTTTATCACAGAAAGGCTAGCAAACAAACGCAACCGTAGACATGACACAGCAGCACGGAATCGCATTGGGAAACGTATTTACTATAATGTGCTTCATGAGGCACGGACTACATTTACGAAACGACCAGGCTGAATTCGGACATTATTTTTGCCTCCAAAAATTTAACCTCGCAGGGTAACCAGTCGCGTTCACACAAAAAGCATCATAATGCTCGTCGATGCTTCTTCTGCGCAATACGAGAATTACTGAGTGGTACCCGCAAAACCGAGGATGAGAACAGTTTACTAGGTCATACTCAACACAGAGCCTCAATCCATTGCAGATACACCGATACAAATTTACTATTACTGGATAGCGGTAGAAGAGGCAAAAGTAGCCCAAGTAATCTCGATATTACGTGTTTACTCACCGAACCCTGTACAAATTTCTCACTTTGCGACATTTCTACACGAGCTGCGCGCCCAAACAATGGCGAATAGATATGACCTTGGGCAGCCTCACTTTTCACTTTCTCACTTATTCACTTTCAGGACCTTGGTTTTCAAGGTTGTCGTGTGGATCCAGAGCGAACATACCATTTTAATGATATGGATTCAGCGTCTAGATAGATCGCTTCACTAAGTGTCGCTCTGACTGATATCCGACTTGGGCGCTGGTCAACCGGTGGTGACATGAAAATGTCGACATGAAAATGGTCTCCAAAAAATGTTCACCAGTCTGGGGTGTTTTGTGAGGTTAACTTTCCATATCAATGCTGCCATCTCAGACTTTATTCAATAAGATGGCGAATGGAAGGTGTTCTTCCTCTGAATGGCTTGATGTTTTGTACCTTCATTTTGCCTCAAGCAATCGCATAGCCGTTTTTGTTGGAAAACGAAAAACTACAAGAACGCGCACTTGTACATTTTCACGCAATACAATCGTGGTCGCGTGTTGCGGCTCTCCTTATTTCGCTCGGGTTTACAGTGATCACTCGCGAATCTCACGCGCTAATTCTGGTATCAGAACGTTTTAGACTAGCATCCGAATCCATTAAGTGTGGGAACCGTTCAAAAGAAGACCATGATTGTATTATGCCGCTGGCTATTCGCACAATGAGAATCTACGGCTTTTCAGACTTGCCACTTCATAGTGTAGAATGTCTATGTATAATGTATATGCTCCTGTATTATTGAAAATCCTTTACTATTGCGGATTGTTTAAGTGATTTAAATCTCCAGGTGAATAAACACCGCCGACTTTGAATACCTTAACGGATGAAAATAATCGCGAATTGTGGAAAAGGTCGACCCACATACAATGAACGTAACTTTCAGGTATTTTTCCACCGGAACAAACTTCCTCAACATTCCAGAATCTAAATGGCCTTTGGAGATGCAACTTATGCGCAGGTGCATTCGTGCAAACAACTTTTGGCCGATGATTCCTTGTTGCCAGTGGTGCACGCTAATTATTTGCTAAACATCGTGAACGTTGACTGG
>NW_008751781.1:1143987-1149285 GCF_000715545.1 Opisthorchis viverrini
AATGCCGAATATTAGATGCTTTAAAAAACTTACCCAAGGCGGTTTGTTGCATGTGTCCCGTCTACATTCACTACATCTGGAAAGCGTCGGAATAACGCTATCTGTTGCCATCGGGAGAAACATATGTGGCTAGAGTGACTTTCCTCTCCCTGACACACAAGGACGCGTCCGGTCTCCCGAAGTTTTGCCAGGACCGAAGGCATATCCTCTGCTACATTAAAACCCAACCATTCGGCACCTACTCAACATAACCGATCGACAATTCCGGCGGCAGTTGTGTGCATCCTTAGTGGTAGGAACCCTTCTGAATTAATCCGCCACAAACTGCCGCACCTCAGATGACGGCGTTCCATATCTCAGCAGGGCCTGGCATGTGCCCAACTTGTCTTTGATTAGGCGTCGATTGACCGGAAGCCGATCGTACAGAAACTTTGACAGTTTGTGGTTGTGTTCCAGAAAAAAAGAGGTCACTGCCATTTGGTTCCTTCGCCTCCTTAGACACTGGAGGCACTGGACGGCTGGTGCTCCGCGTACAGTTTTTATTAGAAAATACGCTCGGTTTACTAGCTTCTTCGGATTTTACGGCTTTCCGTTGGTCTTGGAGGGCACCCGCTGCATTTGTAGTACATCCATTCGTAACGCAAAATAGTGTTGGTGCTTCGATTACTGGATGAACGCACAAATATCACAAAGTTATCCCTCATGTATTCATTTAAGCTCTTCTCAAATGCCGTGAAGGATGAAAACGATACACCCACAAATTTCCCAACGAAAGCCACTTCCGAAGCCATAGCAGACGAAGTTCAAAGCCGAATGTGCGCCAATAATTTTCAAAAGAGATCGATTAAAACAAATCGCAAAAAAATGATGGCAGATGCGGGTGGTTTTCAGTCCACGCATATATGCAAAGAAGTGCAACATTTTGACGTTAAAGTTTTTATTTCGCCCGCAGGGGAAAAATGCATTGTGCGTCTAGCCGCTGGCTTGTATTATCGCTTTTTCGCTGCCCTGTGCCAACAACAAATTATTTTAAAGAGGACAATTATTGGTGAGTCTGTTTTATCTGACCTCTCTTATAATATACTCAACCCTGCGTTATTATTTTTATTTCTTTGCCACACACTCTTCGTAAAGTGACTTATTGAGTAGCCAGACCATTTTAATGGTTTCACTATTTTTAATAAGGATGAGAGGCCAATCGGGTGTAAAGTTGGCTAAAATATTGTTTGATATGTCTCTAATAAGCAACCATGATTTAATCGAAGTTAACTTCTCAAGTTTGTCCTTGGACAGCTTGACGGGATAATCCGTCTGTTGTAGGGGGTGTATAGTGGAACCGAGCTAATCTGCCAATTCCAAACTCACCCAAATGTTGAAAAACCCGAGTTGCTGGAAATAATGTCTTGGCGAAGTTGCCTAGAGTACCTGGGTGCGAAGCACATGTATGACCACCGAAGTTGAAGCAAAGGAAATCGGTCATTGGCCACCGAACTATTCGCAGCCTGATCGTTAAGAAATTCTTCAAAATCAATTTTTAAGAAAACAACTGGGTTACAATCTAAGTCTGGGCCAGTGAGAACCAAAAGCAACCTACCTATACATGGTTGTGTTTTTTGCCAGTTTACCGTGTATATAAAGTTGGCATAGGTAGCATTTGTCCATAGGGGTGAAACCTTATTTACAATACAAGTGCACCAATAACAATGTCGGTAGACGTAGTATGAAGGGGGGTTATATATTGACGGATTGGCGAAAGCGGACACTACAGAAATTTGAACAAAACAGTGTAGAGATGAGAGGCGAGGTCTCAGGCCATTCCACCTGGACAGAGTATTAAGAAGGGGGGATCCGGAGCACATTTAGAAATGTCAACATATATCAAACATGCGGTTGACACGATCGCATTATTAAGTGGGTCACTGACTAATGAGAAATACTCACACCGGCACACCTAAAGTATGCTGAGGTTCCAGATGAGGAACCTTTGACTGACTGGTTGGCCCGACAATCCTTAATATCGAAAGGGAGATTTGGTTTCGAAATTCTATGGAACCATTTACAGAAGTGTGAGTAAATTTATAGAACGAACCTCAAATGTTCACGTTAGTAGCGTCAACAAGTACAAAAGTCTGTCACTGACGGGCACGACCCAGTGTCAACGTCCGTAAACAAAACAAAGTAGAGCAGAATGTTAGCCCACTAGTTTGGGATGTGGTCTTCCCTTCCGACGACAGTCTCGTGATTATCATTGGCCGTGATATTGCACGGAACCTACAAAAAGCAAGTCAAGACGGGCTCACCAAGCGGGACACGAACGCGCATAGATACGTAGGTCAGCTGCGCACATTCATACACAGATAAGTATCCAAACACACAGTATCTGATGCAGTGGCCTTTGCGGCAAGGTGAGCGGCGGGTATACATAGGTAAAACAAGTACGTAAGAGGAGCTGGCAACTGCATGGGAGTGTTGTCATGTTGGGTTATTTTCAAATACGTACATCACCTGGAAAGCAATTTGAGCCGCATATTTGTGTATTGTTTGTTTATTCTTAATACTCGTTATGCAGGCATATGACCCCAGCTCTTAAGAGGAGCCCCATCACTTCGATTCCCTCAACAGCTTCTATAGGCACCCAGGTCGTCATCCACTTCACACCATTTAGGAGCGGCGTCCACGTGGATCCTTAACTGAGGGACAAGCACCTAGGATTATATATAGGTCTTCTTCTACGTGTGTGGATATCCCTGACCAAACGAAATCCCGCCCTCCACCGAAATGCGCATCCCTGATCCGACATGACACTCAGCACGGGGCTGTTCGGAAACCTGTGTTTGGGTGCAATGATGTTATGGCACTATTACAATCTCATGGCACATCCACAACTGGACTGTCCACTTCCGTCCTCGCGGAACCATACGAAAATCTGCTCACCTGGACTAAACCATATTTTTGGCTAACCCTCTCAAACTCACTAAACTCGTCTGTTGAAGTAAAAAGGCTCTGTGCGCTCCAAAAATGTTCTAAACCAAAAGTCATTGATTTTCTCTGAATTCGTCGTTACGTGCTGCACGGCAACGCTGCTTCACTCCTTCAATGAAACTTCATCCTCTACTTCGCTCTAACAGCGGTAATAGTGATGAAGTACGTTTTCCATATGCAACGGCATCCTGACCTGACGCTACCAATCGTCCGCAACGGAAACCTCTCAAGTTCATCTCCACTTGCGCTTCTAATCAAAATGACCATAAAATCAACTATTCGAGGCCACGCAATCACAGCGATGGTCAACATCAACATCATGGAGATCATGACACAAGTGTTCAACACTGATGATCCACTGCCATACAACCACAGTTTATTTGAAAGCCTTATTGTAAAGAAAGAGTAGAGGTGGCCTGGGTAGGGACTTAGTGATAGCTTACCACAATCATTCCGAGGTGCCAGACATTCACTCAGGCGATCGGGATAGAAACTGACAACAAGCACGCCACTGGCACCGATTAGCATCCATATCTTGTAGTGTCTCCAACCAGGCACAGTGAGGACCACGCAGTCCCAATCCTGGAAGGCGAGTAGCACCGACAGCACCCGAACGTTTCGTGGTCTCCTTCATACTCCTGTGCCGAGTCAAGTTTGCCCACCTCTCTGTTGACGCCACCCTGAATTGGGCGTAGAAAACAGCACTCTCTTCGGCTACCGATGGTTTAGCATGCGTAAAAATGTCCTAACCAACTCAGCTTCTGTTGCTGGACACATTCTTCAATGGAAGTACCCGTTGCACAACCAAACACACATTTTCTAGCTGCCTCATTACGAATTCAATGACACCAAACCACACGAGCTATGGTTCTGAGACAAAGATTGTCGAACACCTGAAGACGTCTCAGGTCCGCTGTACAAATAGGCCAAGTCTCACAGCTATACAACAAAACAGCTCGTACCGTAGCTTTGTGTGCACGTCCCTTCAGATTCAGGGATAAACCACTCTGGCTCCATAGGTGTCTCACATTAGCAAACGCGGCCTGAGCCTTGCAGATTCGTGTATTCACCTCATCTGCCGCACTAATTTTAGAACGAATATAACTCTCAAGTTACATAAAACGCTCCACAACTTCCAGTACCTATCACTGGATTGTAAGTGGCGTGTTCATTGACTGAATGTCCACGAGCATGACCTTATACTTTGACGTGAAAGTGCTTACCAAAGGACGGCTGATTTTGGTCAGTTAACCCAAGAACCATTCCGCCTTCTCCTTTCCTTCGAAGATGAGAATGATGACGTCCGCATATTCCAGATCAACAAGGTGTTCTTCACAGGCTATTTGTACACCGGGGTTTTGGAGACCTTCCGGCCTTTGTCTCATTATTCCGCCGATCACCAATTTAAAATGGAATGGGGAGAGTGGGCATCCCTGATGGACATCGCTTGGTGTACAGAAGCTCTTGGAAAGCTCTCCGTACACTGATTCATCATCCCCATCCTCGACAACAATACAACAGTAATAAGCAGTTGTGCTACACATCCAGAAGTCTATGAATACAAAGAAGGTATTATGTTTAAAATTTCCGAGGCATTCCGTTGCGGACAAGCGCCTCAAGCAAAACAGACCAACTAAACGAGTCGGATGCGCCTCGGAAACCCAGAAATACTAGAATTGTGGGTCGCTTATACATATGTTGTTATTCAAGCAGCTGATGGAGTGTTGGCATTTGATCAATGCAACCCCGATCAGACCGAAATTCTACTTGTTGCTTTTGAGTCAGTCTCATGATCTACTATAAGGTTACGAGACACTAGTGACGTCAGCGGTCTCTTTGAGACCGGTGTCAAGCTGATCCCACTGTGGTTGCCACGTTCATTGCGCGTCTCTTTTCGAAAACGAGCGTTATCACCGATTCTCCTCAGTTGTCTGGGACAGACTCTGTTTCACAAATGCAAGCAAACACGTCGAACAAGCTCTATCTGGGGACTTCACCCTTGTCCTTGAGCAGTGAGGGTAGAAGGCCATTCGGACCAGGAGCTCGATGGCGCCTGAGCAAACATATGCAGTCGTAAACCTCCGAGACTGTAGGTGGTTCCACGTTCACCCCCCAGGAATCTGCTTCACCAGTGGGCTCTAGATGAGTGGCGGCTGGTGGCCACGACAGTTGTTGTTCGAAATATTCAGCCCACCGGTTGAGGCGTTCTTCCTTATTCGAGATGGTCGTTCCATTCTGATGCTTGATGCTTTCACTCACAGGTGGTTTCCGGGGACCGGTCGAACGGATCAACTGAAATAATCTCCGGGCATTACC
>NW_008751781.1:1149542-1155432 GCF_000715545.1 Opisthorchis viverrini
AAGTTCGTCTACATCTGGACCTGCCAGTCTTTCAGTTGCCAGGCGACTCGTCCGAATCTTACGCGGTCCCGGGAAAGGTAAGGACAAGCGACTCCGGACGAGCGCGTGATCAGAGTCCACAAATGTGTTCCAAGATGACCGGCAGTCAGTTATTGGTCCGCGCCATCGGTAACTGATTGCAATGTGGTCGATTTGAGTTTGTGGCCGGCCTGTCGTTGAATGACACCAAGTGGCAAGGCGACATCAGCTATTTCGGAAGTTAGTACCGCATAAAAGCATCCTGCGATCAGTCTACAGTTGAAGCGATCGTTCTGTGTTGTCCTTACGCACCGAGTCCAATCAATGTCCAGTCTTAGATACACTAAGCCTGCTCACTTTTGCATTCATATCTCCAGCAACCAACACAGTGTCCAAGCTTCTAGCTCACTGCAGCAGGGCATTTAGGGCTTCGTAAAACCTGTCTTTGGCGGCGTCGGAGTTACAGTCATTTGGGGCGTGGGCACACACGATAAACAGACATCTATCAACTTATTTCTTTTGAGACTCCTTCATAGACGTTGCCAGACGAACCCCACAAATGTGTCCATCAACAGGTATCCAGTACCCTAAGTGCTGGGCCTACAGCGAGAGAGTTATTAATGGAGTGGGGAGAGGGGAAAGAAAAAGTACGTGAAGGAGAAGGGAGGGAGGCGTCAGCAGTAGCCTGTTTTCGCTTACCCGCCCTCATGTATGCAGCTAGTAATGCTACCCGGCTGATGGCACCACGCGACGACCTAAGTGGCATGAGAGTTCTGTTAGTCGTGAATGTCATGGTTGTATGTCGGCTGGGATACTGCCAGGGCGCCCACACCTAGACACGTGGACGATTAGGGTCCTCAACCAAAGCCTTTCGTTCAAAAGACTAACCGCAATGCAGCGATGTTTGCATTGCCATTTCTACGGAAAAATTCGCCGCATATCTCAACCCTTAAAGTGGAGGGCCCGGAGACCTCTAACCATTGGCCAACCTGGTATGAGAGACTCGGCGAATGTCACTGGGACACCCCAGTATAACTCAATGGGTCGCTGAGGTGCGCAAACCGTCACACTACAGTGAGGTCCAGTCTCTTCGTGATGGCACAGCAATGGATATCAGTTTTATTTCGGACTGACCCACCAGATCGCTTAAACACGGTTATCCTTCAGGAATTTTCGTTCTAGTTCCCCATTTCTGCATATTACGGTATTTTCCCCGCGCCAGGCATGATCCATTGTTTTCCTTCCTCTCTGAAGCTCCAACCAACTCGTAGCGCTGCGGTGTTTTTTCCATTTAACATGTTCTCTAAGATTTTTAATCTCCATTACCGTGCTTCTTTCCCTTCAATGGCCACTTCACTTCGGTCTTGCCAGTTTAGACATGACTTCGTCTGCCTTGTATGATGCCTAATATTTCTGTGACTACCACCTGCCGCGTGTTCCAGGCTACACAAATTATATCTTTATTTCTAATGTAACATGATAACCACGTATGACGGTACGCCAATACCCTTTGGAAACAAATAACATTAGTGCTATTCTGGCAGCGGCAAGAATTATTTACATGTCGCTTGTCAAAAAATAGCTGTGAAAAAATGAATTATTCCGTGGTTTTCGCGATTTTAGTTTGAGAACGATTTCTGGATTGAGTGCAAAGCGGTATAAAAGACAACAGGTCTCACTCAACAGTTCACTCGTTCTTGGTCTATCCCCGGAAATTACATAAAAATTCTTTTGTACAGCTTAGGTTACGCATTAGTTGCGGAAAAGACATCTGTCATCATAAAATAACTAAAAAACATAGAGGAACATTTACCTACTAATGGAATCGTTACCAAACTTTCCTCCAAATGAAATAGTCAAGCGGATGTGAAAGTGTTATTTCGTTTCGCCCATGTATCGGTCTGCCAAGCAAAAAAACTAGAGGCGGTCTCAGAATATGAAACGCAGAAGTAAACTTACGCCCTCTATCACAAACACACAAATCATCTCAACATGATATATTTAGAAAGGCTTTAAACCCGACGTGAATTGCCGAACCCATGAATGAAATGGGAAATCCTTATCTCACCTAGGAAACATTTTGGGCTATCGTCTATCAAGCTAAATTAGGCTTAAACGATGACACAACCATTGTAGCCTGCAGAGTAGCGTAGGCGCATAAGTATGACTGTCACATTTCGACTGCGTAAACATTTGGGTGCACTGACAGGTGCTGTGAGGCATCCGTTCTCTCATTATTACATAGAGTCATAATAGTTTCTAGCTTAAGACCAGAGTTATAAGCACTGGTGATTTTATAATAATGTAAATTTGTGACCTTCGAATTTTTGCACCAAGGATGCCTCTTTGGTCCAATTCACAAAAATAACACGGCGATTTTGCGAGCAAACTTTTATCGCATTTTGGATTGGCCGGAAACTAAACAATAGCAACAGTTGAGGCTGTGAAATCGGACCTCATTGAAATGATGCTGGAGCCAGGGGTTATGAACGGCAGTTCAGTCCCAACTGGCTGATTTAGTGGTTGGGTCGTAGAGAGGCTGAAAGAACCTTTCAAGATCTCGCCCTTGCGCACAAAAATACATCACATATGTGGGTGTACACCGAGGCCCGCGATAGGACTGCAGAAATTTCCCGGGGTCTGCATGAGGCAGAACAATCAGCGTTGTTGTCTGCATTTACAGCACCTCTTTGGCTACCGAAGCCGCGCATATGTAAATATCCTCCACTAGGGACTCGAGCGAAAGACGGTAATAATAATAATAGTATTTATTCCTAACTTGTGGGTAGCATACCGTCGTGCATGATCATAGTATTACAGTCAGAATAAAGGCATGACTGGTGGGGTTTGTGATTAAATGGGAGTTTCCGGAAAAGGGAAAGTGGCGTAAATAGCAAACATTAATGAAGTAGAGTTCATCACACCTGAGGTGGCATGGGTAGGGATCCAAAATTACAAGGTCTTTTACGTCCCATGGAGAACAAACCAGATCAGATGGCACGAGATCTGAACGTTAGGGTTTAAAAGTGGCGGGCAAAGAAAACAATACAAGTGAGTGCATAACAAAGAGCTTCCAGACTGGAACGTGACAAAAACAAAATACTTCAAACTACAGGAAGTGTAGGGCCGGAATAATGGATATGGGAGGCAGCAGAGCTGCCACGACATGGCAGGGCGGTTTGAACTAAAGCCCGGAACCGTCACTAGGGCTTTCATGGCCTGGGCTGTGTGGCGGATGGCCACGGAATGCCATGTGGAGGTGGTGTAGTGGGGTAAAACATGTAGTTAGGAAAAATGGTAGCAGAGAACGCAGAATTACGGTGTGCAGTGAAACCTGTGCGACTCACTAGTGTTGCAGATGGAGCAGGGTCGAGTGTAAAAGTTATTTGGGAAACGAGTTCACGCAAACTGAGCAATAATTGACTGAGATGGTGAGGAGTACGAATAAAAGCCGCCGAGATCTTTACATCTGGCAGAAGGTTCAACAGATTGCACTGAACGCCTTCCGGTTATGGCCGGGGACCTTTGTTGGACCCAAAGTTATACTTGGAAACCGAAACATCTCCACCAAATTCACCGAAAAACGCCACCCGATTTATTACCATGGTTATCAAAGCTGAACAAGCACCGCCATTTCTTCAGCATGCACTTGATAAAGGCCATATGGTCAAGGTTGTCCCGGTCGTTCAATGATTTCAGCCCGGCTCCACAAAGTTTCGCGCAACTTAGTACCGCATACTTGACCAGGGATAGGCTTCGGTTTCCATTTTGGCCGAGTAAATAAGGCCTCTTTTTGTCCTTATAAACCTGAACACTACGCTTTGTTCCTCGCCAATAAAATCATTGTATTCTATCACTCAACTGCCATTTGTACTTTCAGTAATTTGCCACTATTTTCACAATGTGGCCGTTGTGTAGGCCATGGATTTTGCCCGCAACCCTTGAAAGCGGATTTGCCTGCTCATTTTCGAAAAAGAGACTGGAGTAAATGTGGACCTGAACTATTGGTTCTTTAAGAGACCTGAGCGAGGCTTAGACAACGACAGTGCAGCCATCGTAGAAAGAAAACCAGTTTCAAGCGCGTCATCATCACTAAGTCCCTGCTGCTGAGATTTTAATTAGGACGAATACATCCCGAAAACAATGAAGATCCGAAAGCAAATATTCAGTTGAGATAGCTCGTTTGCGCTTGCCGATAAGTGTGGCGGCAGTTTCTAAAGTGTTGTTCATTTACGCAACTTTTGCGTCATTTTCCTGAAGTCCCGAATCGATTTCCACGAATTAACTCAGATTTGTCTTTAAATGGAAATGTTGGTTTCCGTACGCAGAGTCAGCTAGTTTTTGTTCCGTTAAAATAGAAAAAATGATTTTGCGGGAGCTGAGGTCTTCCGCTGAAATCGGACGCACACCCTAAATTTCTCTGAAACCTTTATTCGAGAGAACGAAGATTTAGCACAAAGTTTAAGCACTTGATATTCGGACTATTATGATCTACCCACGCGGCCGCAGTTTTATTGAAAGTTGTTCCAACCAACGCGTAGTCCAGTTAAAGCGCGGATTTGAATTTTATTGCCTCACGGTTGTCTTGGTTGCCTCATTGGTTGTCTTGCGGGTTATCCCTATGAAAACGGTGGGAAATTTTATGAAAAAGTTAGTTTGTTCGCATTTTTTTACGTATTATACTTGGAAGTAATCTTGAAACAATTTAGACATTGACTGCGCCCATCACATCCGCGCGAACTCAAATTGGAGGTGAAAAAGTTTAGTATGTTTGCGGCATGAGTCCCGCTGAAGCGAAGGAATTCGTCACAGCTGGTAAGGTGTTTCTTATTCTGATGGTCGGTATACGTTATTTCTGGATTAAGACAAGGTTTGAGCTTCGCTGATATACCGAACCACCAATAGTGCTGCTGGGTGAACTATTGGATTAGGCTGCAGAACAATTAGACGGCACAACAAGCTTCTCACTGCTTTGAAGTATTTGCACGAAGTGAACGGACTGAAATGGTCCTGTAGGTAACACACTGGCCTGAGAATTAATAGAATATAGTGATCTACGCGCAACGCAGCAGACTGGGTAAGGTAGTCGAGGAACCGACGTCGCGACGCCGTGCTTAACTTCGTGGACAGGTTCGTGCACAAAAACTTGTGTGCGCCGTTTAGTGTTGTCAGTGTAGTAAGGATATACTTGGGTCCATCGAGGGCTTACGGTGGTTCGCGGCTGTCGTTCAAATGATGTAAAATGACAGCTAAGTTTCCTTCGGGGACTTATTAGTGTTCTTTGTTGTTAACAACAAAAGGCACTTGATAAATCAGAAGGCCAGAAAGCGACACTAAGAAAATTTGTTTTAAGAGCGAGGTTACAACACCTTAATCGAGTCGAATACAATACCAAAAATGGGAATGTACAAATGAAGGACTTATCGTTCTGAGCGGAAGTTGCAATGGTTTCACCGAGTTGGTTTGGGCGCAGGTAATCGTGTTTCTTTTGGCAGATTCACTTCTACACATTCCTAGTTGTCCGTGGTTGTTGCGTGGTCGAGCCAGTCTGTGTTCCGACGCGCGAGTGATGCGTGAGGGTGTGTGCGTTTGATTGTGTTCTGTCCTTATATAGGACAGTTTGACGTGTGTATAAAACATGAATCGTTTCGATGCGTACTAGACAAGAACTGAATTGTGGTCGGTCAAATTTGCGGGCGGAACGGCGTTTGTCATGTGATCTGTGTGCTTGTGTTTGATTGTGTTCTGTCCTTATACAGGAACGTTCGACGTGTGTATAAAACATGAATCGTCCCAATGCGTACTAGACAGGAACTGACTAGTATAGCAGGTCAATGGCGGGATCTAGTAAACACGCATGTACTAGACAAAT
>NW_008751781.1:1155657-1158648 GCF_000715545.1 Opisthorchis viverrini
TGGCGGGATCTAGTAAACACGCATGTACTAGACAAATCGGGTGAATGAAGGGACATGGAAATTTCCGGGGAAGACTCAATATAGAAAAAAGCGTCCAAGAGGTTCGCTAGGAAGCGCTTTCACGTGATCTAGAATGCCACCCAAAATAACAAAATTGTCAAAATCGTCACAAATCCTAACTACATCAATTTCAATTTCAAATACGATGAGCGATATTTACGTGCGGATAATATGCGTGCGGTTGATGCAAACTGGTGTGTATGTGAGTATAAAGGACGCGTACTGGCTAGATTGTGCGCAACTAAGGTAGTTTGGAACCTGCAGAAACATGAGATCAAAGATATCTCTTGCGGTTGCGTGGTTCATGAGGAACTGACTTCAGCAAGGAAATTTTACAGCCCAAAGAAAAGCGCGAAGCTTTGCAAAACCAGATGTCCCTAAGGCGTCACAAAGTGTGTGTTTGGTGAGTTTTTTAGCATCTTTTCCTCTTCTACCAGTGGATTTTCGATTCATAGGGCGATTGCTCGGGATATATACCACAACCAAGGGAAGCTCAGACCGAAAAAGGCGTCTGACAAAAGTTCCTTCCATTTCGGTTTTCCCTCCCCTCATTGCAGAAAGCGGCTTATGAAGTTCATCATGCAGGAGTATATTTGAGAAAGAGGGCATGCAGCTGAAGTGAGAGTTGTCAGCCGTGCAGTCTTGCATCTTCGTGGACGAGAGGTGAAGAAGGAGCGGACATGCTACGGATTACATATGGGGCGCCAAAAGCTTCCGTTCAAAAATTGTGTTCATCGAGACCGCCTTCTTCATTCCCACTTAATTTCGTGCCTGACAAGATAATGGCACGGACGTTGCAATGTCTTGTAGAACCGGCTTTCAAATATCCTCTGGCAAATATCTTGTCGATCTAGAGTGTGCAGATAATTCATCTTCGGAGAAGAGGAAGGAGCGCAAGTGTTTTTGTACGAAATGAACAAATTCATTCTGTTTATTGGTGTAAACTTTATACCCACAAATTTTCACTTTATCATAACGAGGTTTATTCCCAACAGGTGGGTAGTGTACCGTCAGGCATGATGATAAGTTTAGTCAGAATAAAGCGTGAGTTTCTTTGTAGTTGAAGGTAATAGAAAAGTGGTCGATAGGGTAGGACAAGGGTCAAGAGTAGGGAGGGTATAGTTGCGGGTGTGCTATCAAACTGGGTATGGCAGTGCCATGTGATCATTGCACCGAAATACTTCATTTTCTGTGCAGCCCCGTAGCGGACCTCAATTTTGAGATGATTTGGTTTGGATGTGCATATCTGTGAGGAGGTGGATGTTTTTGGTTGGCGGAGTAAATCCTAAGATGTAGAACAAAGTTTATATGAGGTCACGAGCATTTTCTGATCCGGTTGGAGAGATACTGTGGTGCATAGTTCGGTATACATTCGAAGTTGTATTCGTTTTTACTGTAGTGTGACAGATGAGGCCGATGCGAGAAACCTGCAATGCTCGGGATGCGTTTGCTAATTTGAAACACCAATGGCGTCAAGGCGGTTTATCCGTTCGTGTCAAGTGACGTGTGTATCAGGCTTTAGTACAGGCTCTCATGTTGTGTGGCTGTCAGACCTGGCATGTTTTGAAAAGCGGAACTAACGCTTTTTCAAGTGGATGACAACGATTGTCCCAAAACGATAGCTCGTGAGGGTCGATGTTGGCAAATACCAGAGGTGACAGTTACATGGCGATTTTTTGGTTGTGCACGGGGATTTCCACTGAAGAATGTGCCCTTGTAGTCTCCAGCCAAATCACCATCATTATCTAGGACATTGGAGTCCCATCAGGTTTTGCTATCTTACAAGCTGATTTACTCGGATATAGTCGGCAACATTTCCGAAGTGGTGATGGGTTACAATACTCCCACACGAACGATGAGTTGGATTAAGTCCAGAAGCGTCCGCTTGCTGGTTACATTGCTAATGTGGCTGAGTATGTGATGGTTACGAGTAACGATGAGGAAGACTGAATTATCGATTTTGTCAAGTTACATCGTTCTGTTATCAGGCTTACGATTGACGCTTTGCTTAAGCTTTAACTTTCCTGTGCCCGATAATGCATATGGTTCCCGAATCTCACCATCGAATCATGTACACACGGCTGCTTCGTTATCTCCAATGGGACTGGTTCAAAAAGTGGTGAATTTACCGTCATTAGTGTAGGCCTTCGAGTTTAGCGCAGACACCGACCGGAAACTGTGGACAAAGGGATTTGTTCAGCATTTCATGGGGTAGGCACTACAAATATGTTTAATTATATGTTTCAAACGACATCGCGGAAGATGTGCATGAATCGCAAGTTATACTACATTTTTTTCAGAAACCCTGTCGACTGAAAAACTGAGAAGTGGACTGACCACACGGTATAGTTGTACCGATGCAACCAATAAAGAGAAACATGTTTTGGTAGAGGTGGCTGAATATATTTAGGCATGGGGCTGGCAGGTGGACGACGTTTGGATATGAAGGAGCACCGTTGGTCGTTGGAGTGGTGTGAGAATTAAGTTTCGTACGTATATCGGTATAAACAGACGAACTAGAAATTCAGAATTCAGCGCAGCGTAACAACCAGCACGTATGTATTCGAATTGGCGTATATGTACAGCATATGGAATATTAAGACAAGAGAATAATGAATAGAGCAATGAATAGAGTATCAGTCATGGTCATCAATTCTGCCACACCTTGAATGAGCGTGTGGATGTTTATAGTCCAGTGGTGGTCTTGACCGCAATCTTTCGGATCCTCTCGGAATGGGAACTTCAGATTCCTCACAGGTAGTGCATTCTTCAGATACAACGCTTTTTCGGCTACCATAAGATCATCTAAAAATTACTCATTAGTATCTGAAACAGCAGGAGTGCCGTTAACAGACTGACCTCTGGTATTGAACTCAGCCTGGTCAATGTGTCTCCGATGACAAGACAGATCACCCAAATCGAGAATTCTGA
>NW_008751781.1:1158841-1166277 GCF_000715545.1 Opisthorchis viverrini
TCCATTCGACTGGGGATGTCGCGGAGCAGTAAACAGATGTCGACATCCAAGACCTTTACACCATTCCTCGAGGAATTTTGCAGTGAAGTGTGTGCCGTTGTCAGTGACCAAAACAATTGGTACACATTCATGGCTGAATGCTTTCCTCAAGACTTGCTGAGTGAATTCGGCACTTGGAGAAGTAGTAAGAAAAACTTCAGGCCAACGTGAATATGCGTCAATAACGACCAAAGCATAGTATTTATTGAGAAAAGGACCGCAGTAGTCGGCATGAACTCGTTGAAACGCTTGACGAACAGGCTCGTGTAAGCCAAATGGAACAATTAGTCTCCTGGTTATTTGCATGCCAACTGTAGGCTTGGGACATTTAAGAGTCGGTTGGTTGATTTCATTCTCATCCACAGACGTCGGTAAGGTGATACTGGGTTGCAGTGAGCGCAGAACTTTGAGTCCGATAATCGACGGTCCCGACGTTGAAACCAAAATTTTAAAATCGATAGAGGTACCTTGGTGTAACTTCACAGGGATCGTGCAACTACCAACTAAAGGTACAGAATGTCCAGTGATACCGCGAATGTTAATATCTGTAGGCACTATCACGGGACTGGGGGAGATTGCAGTTGGATATGATTGTGGAACAGTGGACTCAACACTACCAGTATCAACAATAAAGTCATGCTTTTGACCAGAAGCGGATATCAACGTTTTAAAAACATGTGACGAATTTTGGGACAAAACAGATAGAGAAAGAGTAGAAATATCTTCAGATAATGTCTTCACGTCAGTATTTGGGTCAGAAGTTAAGTGACACACTTTCTTGGACTTACAGACAAGTTGAATGTGTCCTGTTTTACCGCAGCTAAAACACTTGGCTCGTCTGTGGGGGCATGAATATCTGGAATGGTTTCGTCCACAAGACTCGCATTTCCCGAATTTTTGAGCCATCGGATTAGGGTTACGATCTGTGAAGTGACGTGTTGATGGATTTGAGGCACGAGAATCTGTTCGAGGTTTGAATTTGTTGTTCGTCCGCATCCTTGAATTATTTCTTTTAGAATAATTTAACAAGACTGCTTCCTCAGTCTTCGTCACATGCTTCACATCTTCATACTGCTCACATATTTTCCGAATAGTTTGAAATTTCTGATCCGGACAGAGTAACAGCTTCTGCTGTAATTCGGGCAGTTGAATGCCAGCAATGAGTCTATCACGCAGCTGGTCTTCCAATTGGGCACCATAGTCACATTTGGCTGCCTGTGTCTGAAGCTTTAACACGAAATCGCGAACCGACTGAGAATGGGAGCGGATCAACATATTGAATATAGCTCTTTCGGCTTCTACCAAGTTAACTTTGAAGAACTTTTTTCAATGCAGTGTGGGAAATATCGATTGGAGATTTAAAATATACTAAATTGTTGATCAACGTATACGCCTCCTTGCCAGCGAAATGTGGGAAATATGCAGTGAGTTTCTTATTATCCATATCGGATTTTGCGAGGCACCACATGTCGAATCGTTCCAAATAATCCTATACGTCACGCGCAGTTGAATTAACATCTAATGGTTCCATTTCGGCAGGCATGATGAATTGTTCCAATCGCGACGCTGAAATGTGAGAATTAAGTTTCGCACGTATATCGGTATAACCAGACGAATAGAAATTCAGAATTCAGCACGGTGTAACAACCAGCAAGTATGTATTCGAATTGGCGTATATGTACAGCATATGGAATATTAAGACAAGAAAATGATGAATAGAGCAATGTATAGAGTATAGGTTATGGTCATCACAATCGGTCTACTATGTATGGTCGGGGTATTATTGTCAGCTCATTGCATGTGCACGGCCCCGGCAGTTTCTATGAGTAGCCAGGGTAGGCAATATCGACTACAGTCACGAATATGACGGGTCATCGTTGACCGTTAGCTTAGGATATCACGCAAATTTGGCGCCTCATTTTTGTCAGCCTACACGCGTACTGGCCTGGCATCTACTATAGGTAGCAGACATAAGCGAGAGCGGGCAAAGTTATGGTGTGACTGGGCCATTTTGGCACTTAGACAAGGACACTGCGCATAGTCGAGACCCGATAATCAGCGTCGCATATAGGCACTGACCTAGCAGTTTCAAAAAGCAGTCAAAGTAGGTGATGTTGCGTACAGTTATGGGTATGGGGTCCGTCGTTCGCCCTTAGAATAGGTAGGTGTGCATAGATTAGGCGTCGTATTTATCGGTTCGCACAAAAACTGGCTTCGTGTTTATTATAATTAGCAAAGATAAGTGACAACGCGTACAGTTACGAATACGACAGATTAGGTTGGATTAGGTTACAGGTTAACCGTCGCCTAAAATGCACACGGGCCTACTAGGTAAAATAGCAGCCAGGTAAGGAAACATCAAGTACAACATAGAGGATGACGCGCCGTCAGATTAGGCTCGCAAGTATATTTGAGGCTTTATTTTTCCGGCACTCATGGATACTGGCCGGGTGTTTACTGTAGGTAGCGAAGATAGGTGACATCCCTTATCTAATGGGTGGCCGTTGGGTCAAATTGCTCTGCATAGGTGAGGTCTCATAATCAGCGTCGCACGTGGCCCTGGCCTGGCAGTTACAACAAGTATTCGAGGTTAGTGACGATACGTAGACTCATGAGTGTAAAGGGCAGTTGTTGGTCATTGCACTAGGCTGCCGTGCCCAAGTGAAGCCCCATAATCAGCGTCGCACATAGGCACGGACACAGCAGTTTCGATTAGTAGTCGAGGTGGGTAACATCGTCTACCGCTGTTATGGTGGTCACTACCTATAGAGCGTCATTTTCATAATAAGAATGGTGCCATTATGTTGTTAAATTACCCGCGGCTTTCTCATGACGCTGTACTAACCAGAGACTAACTATGCATATCTGGGAAAGGGACGGCCCCCGCATCGCCCTAAACTCTTCATGCTGCTGTCTAACAATGTTGTACTAAATGGAAGTTAAGATCCATAGGAAAATATGTTCTGACAGGGTTCGCTTAACAAAATCATCTTATTTGTAAAGCGTAAAGCATACAAACATCAATGGCAGATCTTCCAGGGTGGAACTAGGATAAGATATTCTTTGGATGTTCGTTGTTCTCACTGAACACTGAAAAACGCCAAAATATACTGAAGTACGATTTCGTGCTTTATCCCCCCTAAGCCCGTCACAAAATGCGAACCGGTGATCGCTAGTGACCTTGACATTTCGCTCATTTAAACAGTTATGAGGCAACATCAGAGTTGGAACCAGGACTTCATGGCTTGAAGATAACCGCCAATCCCGGTCCTCGTCAGCTGCCACCTGTTAACCGGAACAACCGGCCGGGAAGCCGGATGAACTGCCCCTACCGCCGCCGGTTCGGGAGGAGAGCCCAGCGTTGCGGTCACAACCCCCCAACCCGTCCCACTGGTGAGCCTCTATTTTGTAATTCGGTACCTATCATTTCTCATATTTCCCATTCTACGCCACCACTCACAGTTTCAGGCCACCTAGACAAACGCCCAGTACGTTTCTTGGTGGACACGGGAGCTTCGTGCTCCGTAGTCGGTGCACGGAAGTTTTGGCCAGGTGGTCGGCAGTCAGCACGAAATTAATAACAGCGAATGGTACACCGCTCCAAACAGCGGGAATGGCGTTACGTTCTGTCAACATCGGGCAACTGTGCACGCACCACCAGTTCTATTGCGCCCCGGTGACATGGGAAGCCATCTTTGGGATGGAATTTTTTAAAAAATATGAGACTTCTATCGACTTCACCAGCGAACAAATCACGTTCGACAACCCCTGCCAACCAAACCCTGATTTCCTGTCGTCTGTACAACACAGCAATCATTGGACGCAGTCCTTAGTTGACTGTAGCCCTGCTCCTCCGGAGGCGAAACACGGCCTAGCGGAACTATCAAATGAATTCTCCAATTCGTTTGACGCCCACAGATCTAAACTGGGCCGTACCCATATCCTTCAACATACTATCGATACTGGACACCACCACCCCATATATCAAACCCCTCGCAGATTCCCTATTCACTACCGTGCCAAACCGGACGCCATGATTCAAGAGATGTTAGACGACGGGATCATTAGGCCGTCCTCATCCCCATGGGCTTCCCCCATTGTCATTGCAAAGAAGAAGGACGGACATTTGCGCATGTGCGTTGACTATCGGAAATTAAATGATATCACCACGCGCGACTCCTTTCCCCTACCACGAGTGGACGACACAATCGATGCGGTGGCAGGGGCAAAGTGGTTCTCAACACTGGACTTGGCTTCAGGTTACTGGCAAGTAGAAGTCGCACCCCAAGACCGACCGAAGACCGCCTTTATAATTCCATCTGGACTTTATGAGTTCGAAACAATGCCATTCGGACTTGCAAATGCACCTGCAAAATTTCAGCGGCTTATGCAATAGGTATTGGCAGGGATGGTCCCTATATGTTGCCTGATCTACCTGAACGACATCATTGTCCACGGACGGACGACGAACGAACACAAGAGTCGACTGAGAGAGCTACTATGCCGCCTCAAGTGAGCTAGCCCAACCATCCACCCCGAGGAATGTAAGTTTCTACAACGTGAGGTATTGTTCTTGGGCCATATTTTGTCTTCCGATGGGGTCCAAACGGACCCGGATAAGACCAGACACATCGCTGAGTGGCCGACAACTACGAATGTCCGTGGGTTACGTAGTTTCCTCGGTCTGGCATCATACTACCGGAGATTTATCAAAGGATTTGCCGCCGTCAGTGCACCACTCCACAGGCTTACCCAAAAAGATCGGAAATTTTCGTGGACCATAGAGTGTGATGAAGCCTTCAACCGTCTTAAGCAAGCACTAACATCACCACCTATTTTGGCATACCCGGACTTCTCACCCGATGCAGGAAAGTTTGTTTTAGATACTGATGCGAGCGAAATGGCGATTGGTGCTGTACTGTCCCAGCGTTTTGGTGACCGAGAGGTCGTTATCGCATACGGCAGCCGCGTCCTAGACAAACGTGAACGTAACTACTGCACCACCCGACGTGAAATGCTTGCCCTGGTGTACTTCCTCCACCACTTCCGGCCCTATTTGCTTGGCAGGCACTTCCTTGTCCGGACAGACCACCACTCACTACAATGGTTACAGAGTTTCCGCGACCCCGACGGTCAAGTCGCACGTTGGCAAGAGCGGATTCAAGAGTATGATTTCACTTGCATCTATCGCCCGGGCGCCAGACATTCGAACGCCGACGCCTTATCCCGAAGGCCAGTCCAGGAACTAGAGTCTGTCAATGTACTACTCGCGTCTAACAGAATAAACTGGGAAGAAGAACAACTCAGGGACACAGATATTGGCGAGATTTACCGCCTCCAGCCGCAGGGTAACTCCAAACCTTCTGGGCGCCTGATGGCCTCGAGATCCTCGGCAGCACGGAGTCTGTGGTCACGATGGGGGCAACTACGGATTATATCCCGAGTGCTCCACCTTGTGGATAGTCGGGATGGCCAGCCTCATATCGTCGTGCCCTGCAGTTGCGTCTAAGGGATCATCTCAGCAGTCCACCGAGATTTGGGACACGCTGGACAGAAGAAAACGGAAGCGCGCATTAGACGGCGTTATTGGTGGTTTTTACTACACCACTAGGTTGCGGAGTTTTGCCGGCACTGCTCGGTAGGTGCGACGACGAAGGCCCCCGCCATAACGCATCGATCACCGCTCCAACCGATCCCCATACAAGGACCGAACCACCGAGTGGGTGTTGATGTCATTGGACCCCTACCAGAGACCAGAAAAGGTAACCGTTTCATTGTTGTCATGGTCGACTACTTAACTAAATGGTGTGAGGCTGTGCCTGTGAAGCAACAAGATGCCCGTACGATCGCATCAGTGATAATCTTTGAGTGGGTATCACACTATGGGGTACCAGTCATTCTCCACTCTGATCAGGACCCAGCCTTTGAGAGCCACTTGCTGCGGGAAATATGTGCATTCCTGGGGATCCATAAAACGAGGATAACACCGTACCACCCAGAGGGGAATGGCTCGGTGGAACGCACCAACAGAACCATAAAGAAAATACTTACCACCCTCGTAGCTCGTTACGAAGGGGAACGGTGGGACGAACACATTCCGCTATGTATGCTGGCCTATCGAGCAGCTACACACGAGTCGACAGGTTATACACCGGCATTTTTACAACTCGGGCACGACCTCCGACTACCTTCAGACGCAGACACGCCTGTGATTCCTGCAGACCTGGTTGGCAGTAACGAATACGCCCGGTCACTCCAAGAACGCCTGTCAGCGGCACTTCAAATCACCCGTAAAAACATCGGACATGCACAGCAACGCCAGAAAACTGTGCACTACCACAAATCCCGTGACCTCTGTACGAAGTAGGCGACTTTATGATTCTACACCGGCCGAAACCACCACCGGGTGCGCCCGCAAAATTCCATCACATGTGGCAGGGACCTTATGTTATCGTTATTAAGAGGCCAAACAACGCCTATGTTATTCGTGTCCCTTCTCAGCCACATATGGATGTACAGTGTGTACATTACAATCAGTTAAAGCCCTACCCTCCACCTGTCAGTTATACTTTTGAGATCAGTACATCCGACACTAACACTCTTTCTGAGCACTGGGGACTGTTCATACTCGGAAGGGGGCAGTGTAACGCAGTTGAAACATGAGTGTATTGGCTTGCACGTCTAACACATGACCTTATGTGTTTCTCCCTCTCTCTCTTCCCCATTACAGGTTCCATGGTCGAGCTTGTACAAACCCCCCTGAATGACATTGACCGACCCCCTTTTGTACACCCTCGACGTTCGGTTTCGGTTTCGGTTGAATACACGTGTGTCGTTACCACCCTCCGGTGTTCTTTTCCGTCCCGCCCAACCTGTGCGCATGTGTGCTGTGTGTACCGTGTGAACTCATTGATACCAGTCCGTATATCTGCACATTTCAGAACCGACGTGTGCCGTCGCTACATCCTCTCGAAAATCGAATACCGCTGACTTCCTGACGTCCCAACTCAGTTGCCTAATGACCTCAAAGTTTTGCCCATATAAACAAACAGTCCCAATAAAGAAACCGCTCAATCACTATGCCCGATCAGACCTAACCATTATAAGTCACTCCACTATAAAAGTCGTCACGGCGGACCTTTCGCAGCGGCGCTGTTTGAAGTCGTTCAACAGAGCGCTGGGACCCAAGATGTCGCTGCACCCGCCAGATACCGCGCAGGCAAAATAACATCCCTCTTGGATTTGGTCATCACCAACGAAAGGCACTTCGTTGATCAGGTAACAATTAACGCTCCACTGGGACATTGCGACCACTGTGTGCTGACCTTTGATTTCATCTGCTATTGGGCCAGAAATCCCAAACCTCAAACGTGGTTTCGAGACTTCTGCCGCGCCGA
>NW_008751781.1:1166358-1167117 GCF_000715545.1 Opisthorchis viverrini
CACGCTTCTGAGCCGTCATTCCGCTCGCCGTTGTTTGGTGTGCGGACGTTGACACTGCACTGTGCCGGTCAGTGACAGACTTGTGAACGTGTTGACGCCACGAACGTGAACAATTGAGGTTTGTTGTACACATTTACTTACCCTTTGCGTAATAGTACCGTAGAATTACGAACCCAATTCTTCCTTTTGATATTCGGGGTTGTTGAACCTACGCGTCACTCAAAGTTCCGTATCGGGATACTTAACAACGCCTATGTTATTCGTGACCCTTCTCAGCCACATATGGATGTACGGTGTGTACATTACAATCAGTTAAATCCCTACCCTCCACCTGTCAGTTATACTTTTGAGATCAGTTCATCCGACACTAACACTCTTTCTGAGCACTGGGGACTGCTCATACTCGGAAGGGGGAAGTGTAACGCAGTTGAAACATGAGTGTATTGGCTTGCACGTCTAACACATGACCTTATGTGTTTCTCCCTCTCTCTTCCCCATTACAGGTTCCATGGTCGAGCTTGTACAAACCCCCCTGAATGACATTGACCGACCCCCTTTTGTACCCCCTCGACGTTCGGTTTCGGTTTCGGTTGAATACACGTGTGTCGTTACCACCCTCCGGTGTTCTTTTCCGTCCCGCCCAACCTGTGCGCATGTGTGCTGTGTGTACCGTGTGAACTCATTGATACCAGTCCGTATATCTGCACATTTCAGAACCGACGTGTGCCGTCGCTACATCCTCTCGAAAATCGAATACCG
>NW_008751781.1:1169224-1184349 GCF_000715545.1 Opisthorchis viverrini
AGCAGTGCTACACCCTTTTTTCACTTGTGCCTTTCAGGTGAACGGCAGCCACTGACAGACAAGAACAAAACCGACCCGGGAAACTTGGGCAAAAGCCTCGATCCTGTGTATCAATCCGTAAATCCGTGAATCCGTGAATCCGTGCGCCACAGAATTTATTTTTGGTTTCCTCTTTGTAATCGGCGACCTACCGCAGACATATTAGTGAAGAATGCAAAACATTAGTTCACCCCTCCTGAGAAATTCCGCACAATTAGTTGCCTTAATAATCCTACGACCTTCGTAGAATTACAAACATCCAATCACACATGATAAGGGATTCGAGTTTCTAGACCTGTGCCCGTGTATTCGACGAAGCCGCCGCCATTTCGGCGCCCGAGTCAATTGTCTACTCCGTGTGGTGTTACTTTAATGCACGTACAGTTCTTGGACGTCATCTGAACTGCAATGATCGGAGGCTTGTTCATTTACAATCACAAGGGAGAGGTTTTAATATCGCGGATATTTAGGGATGATGTTTCACGCAATGCTGCTGATGCTTTTCGCGTGAATGTCATCCATGCAAGGCAGCAGGTCCGCTCGCCCATCACGATTATCGCAAGAACTAGTTTCTTCCACGTGAAGCGCGCAAACATCTGGGTTTGTGCCGTTGCGCGACGGAATGTGAACGCAGCGATGGTATTTCAACTACTGCATGCCCTGCTCTGTGTAATGAAAGAGTACTTCGGTAGGGTTACCGAAGAGAATATCAAGAATAATTTTGTGTTGATCTATGAAATCCTTGATGGTAATGGTCCTAAGTTACAGTAACCATCTCTCCAGAGGTCATCGACTATGGCTATGCACAAAATACGGATACAGGTACCCTGAGGACGCTTATAACCCAAGCAGGAACGCGATCTGCTACCAAGGAGGAGACTGCCCAAATAACCAATCAGGTGACAGGCCAAATAGGTTGGCGTCGCGAAGGCATAAAGTACAGACGAAATGAACTTTTCTTGGACATAATGGAATCCGTCAATCTTTTGATGTCACCCCAAGGTACAGCTTTATTACCCTGCCTATCCATGACTGTACTCATTGTAATTGTTGAAGCACCTTGTGCACTCAACCCTGCGAGTGGTTTTGCCTTTATTGTAGTTCAACTGCGTCCTCGTCCCTTGTTCTACTACTTGGTATCATCTGATTCCTTTCATCCTTTATCTGAAAAGTCGCTTCGGTCACAAAATTTCATACTAGTATGTGTAATACCTAGTAAGTGGAGTGAGGTGAATGCGACAACGGTCGAATTTAACTTGATTGTCGTAAGAAAACCCTGACCTGAGTACAAATAATTTTTTACCGTGACATCCTTTCAGTGCGCGTTCGAGATAGCTCAGTGGTTGTGAAGGTGACTTATCAACCGGAGAATCCGTGTTTTGAAACCAACCGTTGCATCTTAACTGCTGTTGTCTAAGTTTGGCAATCTGGCAATATCTCAGCCATCGAGCTTCCGTCAGGTCAAATAAAAACTCAATGATTTTCTTTCAGTGTATGACCTTCGCGCAATGCTAGGACTCATGTACTGCCAGCGTGCTCGAGTGCAGAAAAAAATTGCTCCACTGTAGCACCTTTTCGGAGCCTAAATGCCATGTCACCAGATGGAAGCACGATGACTGGGATACTGCCAGGCTGCCCAAGCCTAGACAGGGGAAGTCGAGGGGCAGAGGTCGGTTTCGTACCACGAATCTTCCGGTCAATAAAATCGTGCATAACCACTGAGCCATCTCGCCTCCCTAGTGTAGAAAGAAGCGATCGAAAGCCCTTGTTTGTCATCGAATGAATGCCCGATAGTTTTGCACCTCGCTCGCTGAGATACTTGAAGCGCTATGCTTCGACTGACTGCAGTTCTGAGACTAAGGGGGATAGATTTCATCAAAATCTGTGGTGTCTGTTTCGGTCAGAAAGAATGACGAATTTGGTAATTTTAGCGTGTGATATGAATTCCAAAATAGACGCTAAGTTCGGAAGAATCACAACTAGGTGGTAAGTTTTGGGGTCGGTGCTCAGTGTACGGATAATGGGAGAGACCACTTCGGTCGTGTGCTGGTCACAGTCTGTCCCTGGACAGTATGAACTTCCAACACAAACGCACGCATCGAGTTACTCGGAGGTCATGCTGTATGGATGAGAAACGTTAAATCTGCTCGCAGAGGACATACAGAACTTATCAGTAAATGAATATAAGTGTTTCCGAAGCATTGGTCGAGTCTGGTGGGAACAGCTGTTAGCTCTCCGACGAAACATCGGATTACTAATGCTTAGGTGTACCGGACGACGGTCTTAGGAAGGAGCTGTCGCGATATGTGAATTACTCACACTTCGTGGGTTACGTTGGACAGGAAGGCGCTGTATCGCCATACGTAGCATATGGCCGAGCCACTGTACCTGATGGAACTGAATGTGTTCCGCGATTGAATTACCTGGAGCAGAAGAAAATACGCGTCTTTTAAACTACCTGGTTACGAATAAGTTGACATAACCCAAAATCGGCAACGTCGGTGGTAAAAAATGCAAAGACGCCCCACATAGCCCCTCCTTATAGGCCATATCTCACAAACATGCAGCAATACAGCTCTTACTGTAGCCTGGTACACGCAACCCTTGAGACTTAGTGATATGCCTTTTTGACGCCACAACTGATTCGGACCTTTGAGGTTTGTGCACCAACTTCATCAGACACACTTCCGTCAGAGGTGATGCAACTACCGGATATGTAAAGTTCTGCACAAACTTCAGTGATTCTCCTTTGATTGTTAGGAGTGTTTTGAGATACTGCAGATTCTGATGCATGACTTTAACTTTGTGAATGCAAGGCGCATGTCGAAAGGTGGTGTGATCGTGGTCAGTTTGATGGACAGAGCTTTTGCATGGCCCCATCTTCATAGGCGAATAGCATGTCGTCTGCGTACAATAAATTAACAAGGTTCTCACCGGCAAGGACTTGGACGCTGGGGTTTTGAAGAACCTTTCAGCGATGACGAAGTCGAACAAGAACACAGAAAATTAACATTCTTGTCAAACACCACTTTTTCGTGGAGCCGCTTTTGGATAGCCCATCATGCACTCTCACACGCCCAGAAGTTAGTGAACACAGGGGCCAGACTGTGCTAACAAACGTCTGGGGCATATATAATCATCAACAGCTGTAAAAATCACTTAATTTTCCTACGGTGGTTATATCTGCTGCAGTTCCGTTCACCGATGATTTGGGAAGGAGGATTTGAAAGATGCGCATTGGAGACTGTAGCTGATGTAATTGACGCGTAAATACAGGGTCGTCAGTGGACCGCTAATTGGGGAGTTTCGCAAGGGAGCTATGCATTGGAGGTAACAGCTTGGATCCACGAGCGCTATTGAGGGCGCTACTTGGCCATGTCTGACAATGTCCCTATCCATACCCGTTTAACAAGTGTGGTTATTGACACTGACCAATGGAGAGAAAACGCATCATCCGTTTCTGCGGCCTTTCAGGTCCATCAAGCTTGTCGGTCTGCACGGACACTCAGTTTTACCTGGCGCCGGATGATGGGTCGGGTGGACCTGTGGCTGCGGCCAGGGTAATCTGTGGTCAGCAAGGACATAGTTCTATCAGAGATCGAATGTTTAGATGAGGTTGGCCGGATTGTACTAATAAGTGGAGCTTTTGATATCTGTTTCTGCTTATTGTGGATATCCGACATCAGACCAATCAGCCGGGTCAAGTAGGCTTTCTTAACTTTTGGGTCCACGAGCTTATCAATGGTTAATTAAGAGGTGCGCGTTTTGCGTTGACGTAAAGAGCAGCAGCGGACGATTTCTTGGTTGGAATCCACGCAGGTATTCCAAAGGATAGCGGTAGGCATCGATCGATACTAACCACCGACAACTGGGGATAATGTGATCTATTTGTTTCGTGGCTGGTCCGTTGGTGGCTACCACGCTGTCAAGCGATTTCCGCAGTTCCGGAAATTGTTGCAAAGGAGCTGCAAGTTCGAGAGAGCTCAGTGATTAAGGAGTGAACTTACTGACCGGAAGGTCTGTGTTTCGAACAGAACCTGCATCTCGACTGCTTCTGGGTGGGCTTGGGCAACCTGATAGTATCCCAAACTTCGTGCTTCATTCGGGTAGCATGGCAGCTAGACACCGGTAGGGTGTTACAGCTGAACGACTATTATTATTATTATTTTTATTATTATTACCATTACAGTCTGATCCGCGCACATCTCTAACAGGCGCTCTTTTCTGTTCAACCCAAGACGGCCACCATTTGGGATTCCTCAGCGCGTAGCCTATTTACCTAAGCGTTCATATCACCCGCAACCATAGCGATGTCTGAGCGTCAAGCCCGTTGTAAAAGAACACCTGGTGCATCATGAAAATTGTTTTTAGCTGATTCAGAGCGACGCAGATAATAAAAATAGAGCGACGTACCTCACTCCCTCGAGATTCTTGTACAGATATTGCCAAACGAACCACGCAGAGACGACTATCAATTGCCAGTCACTCAATTAGAGGCTGACACTCACGATACCCACCGTGACATGTCCAGCTACAGCAACCTCCGCGTCATCAGAGGTGCGCAGCCGGGAGTGAGAAGAGAGCGGACGGACGTTTAGTTACAATTACAGTACTTGCTTTTTGTATCTTTGTTTCTGGTAGACAGCACAGACGAGTGCAAGGACAAGAGTCGATTTTTGTCGTGCTTCTTTGTGTTCGAACACTAAAGGCAGCTAAGTAGACTGGCTTTCTGGGTTTGACACCAAACTTCGAGATGTCTTAGGTTGTTAGTGAAGTCGGACGTACAAAAGCTGCAGCTGAGCGCGATGTATGGCGAACAAAGCAGTCAGCTAGTACTATGTGCAGTAAGCAAGGTGACCCGGGTAATGTGGCATGGTAATATTTTCATTTTTGATGTTCATAGTTGTACACAAACTGGAATATTAGGAAGCTCTCATCTAGACGAGAGGATGACTAGGGTCCTTGGGGTAGCTCAGTGGTTGAAACGCGAACTTACTGGAAGGTCCGTGGCTGAACTCGACCTAGGCATGTTGACTGCTCCTGTCTATGCTTGGGTCACTTGGCAGAGTCTGGGCCCTCTTGGTTCCTTCAGGTGGCATGGCAGTCAGGCACCGAAAGGATGTTACACCCGAACGACTAAGGTCCTCGACTAAAAGCATTAACTCAGAAGCGCGACTACAATACAGTGGGTGGGTGCTGGCATACGACTACTATTGTCGGTTATTTTTGAAGGGCACGGTCACAAACATATCAGGCACCGAATGTTACACCCGAACGACTAAGGTCCTCGACTAAAAGCATTAACTCAGAAGCGCGACTACAATACAGTGGGTGGGTGCTGGCTGGCGACTACTATTGTCGGTTATTTTTGAAGGGCACGGTCACAAACATAAAAATTGAATGCAAGTGATAGATATGGAGGGGTTACAGGTCCCACTAGTAGTTCCAGTCAGACAAGATGAATCCTAACGAATGTAAGATTGTTTCGCATGGAAACACGCGTGTACAGACCAACAACCGAGGAAAGAACAAACAATGCTGAATGCTCGTCAACGCGTGGTAAGCGCTAGCACAATCAAGACTCCCACATCAAGCACAAAGCGTCCGCCATACTGAGTCAGGTATGAAAGTCAATGGCGAAAATGAATACTGCCATTTGCCACGCATAGTGTCACCCAGAGAGCCCACAACGGCAAGCAAATACAAGTTACCTACCGTGACCTTAGGAAGCACCAGCCTTGACGAAAAGAGTAAAGCAGGTGCTTTGATAAGAAATGATCATCGGTTGGTGGACGAAAAAGTTGATGTCACAACCAATTGCACGTACGGCTGAGATTATGACGAGAGGGAATTCATCAGCACCAGACTTCTACTTCTCATTCTACAGTCACTCCGAACCCATCCGAGACTATGCTTACGTCTATCACAGTTGTTGGGCACTTCCAAATTGCGATCGGGCCAGGCTTGAAGTACCTCGACGTGCTCTCAACTCAAGACGGTGTATCCTAGGCGACGGGGACGTTTCGGCAGTTCCTTTGCAATCCGATTATGACGAGCACATTTAGCATCATGCGTGATCCAGCAGGACTGCAGAATATGCATCAAACTCTCCGGTTGGTCACACTTTCCACGACACAAGATCGTCTGGCCACCATGGCCACGCCGAGCACTTCTAACTCTAGTCCTAAGCATCCGACTTGGATACTGCTGATAACTATCCGCGGCTCGTTCTGGAAACACAAGCCATTGATTTGATAGAGGCGAAATCTCATAAAGCACGACCGTCAACGCTGTCGTGCAAAATATCACCCCAATCAGCTACCAGCTCTCCCTTGATGTTTACGCATGCACCTTGGACTCGGACAGAAAGACTGAGCTCTCTAACACTTGCCAAAGTCGGAATCATTGACCACATTGCTTAGTACTCGGCGCTGGGTAGACGAAAGCTTTTCCATACGCTCTCTCCGCTGCATCGGGATGGTTGCACTCAAACTTGGGATACCAAGTCCCTCATGTCGTTTAACGGCGTGGAGGTGGCTGATTGGTGTATCCTTTGGTGAGCGTTCAGCTGTAGCACCCTTCCGGTGCCTAGCTGCCATGCCACCCGAAGGAAGCACGAGGGCTGGAATACTGCCAGGTTGCCCAAGTCTAGACAGGGGGAGTCGAGTGGCGGAGGTCGGATTCGAACCACGGACCTTCCGGTCAGTAAATTCGCGCTCTAACCACTTGGGCTGTCTCGCCCGTTTGGTAGACGTACCCAGCCACGAATAGATTGCCTGATGTAATTGTCCAGCCTTTTGGGCGTGTTTCCCTGCACGAGTGAATATGTCAGCCTCGGTATCAGGTAGCCCGTTGTGATTTCCACTCTTTGATGTGGCTTCAACGAGGCATGCGTCACCTCATTAAGCAGTTTGAGCAGCTTCTGTCAGTGGTTGCAGACTTTCTTCTTGAAAGTAAAGGGAATGCCCAAATATGTCACGATGTCCGTCGGACCCAGAGGATTGATGAGTCGCTCAATGAAGCGAAACGGTCCGACTGAGACCGCCGTCACCCACACAAATCCCCATCGCTTCTGTCTTTCAAGCGTTGCTCTTCATACCAGCTCTTCCCACCTGAACCGCAGCAGCTTCTAGCTTCTCTTTAAGGCGAGCCTGACTTTCTGCACATACGACCCAGTCGTGAGCGAAGGCAAAACCATCCACTAAAGTGCCATGAAACCGGTATCCTAGCTGCGCATCGACAATCCAAGAACTCCATTCATTACCGCCATGAGCAATAGTGGGGAGAGTGGATATCCCTGCCTCACACCTCTGTAGGAGTGAACCTCGGAATTGGGGAAAACTGCTACAGCATTCTCAAAGGACTGCGATTTATCGAATTAGGGGTGATGGTGCTCCAAACACCTCGGCAGAATTGGTGATTGTGTCATGAGAAACGTAATCAAACGCCTTCGAGATATCAACAAACGCCAAGCTGAAGTTAGAGGCAGTCGCTGAAGAGTGACGAATCAGGGCGTGTAACAGTGATGTGACTTCTAAACAACCGTCTCGATGTAAAAATGCGAACTGGAATGAGGGAAGTTGCAGTCTACGGCTTCAGCAATCAGCAAGCACCTTATGAAAGCATTAGACAAGAATGGGTGACACGGAGATCAGTCTCAGTTGGTTCGGTGAAGTCGCATTCGGGACCTTCGGAACTAGGGTAATGCGAGCATGACAACCGTTTGATACTAACAGTAAGTTGAGGTACCCCGCGAACGCGTTAGCATAGAGCCGGCGAAGTATCCTGGACGTGAGCTTGTCCAGGCCTTGGGACGAATTGCCTATTAAACGGACCGTACGACCTACTTCCTCACCTGTAATTTGCTCGATCAAACTCCAATCAGATGGTAGCACTGCGCGACTCGACGGGGTATCTATGTGTTTTGGAGCAGAGGAACCTTTCCAGTGGTAGGCCGCAGTTACCTTGGAAAAGATCCTTCCACGACTCATTGAGCACAGCAGACGCTGCATCTTTCCGTCTTTGGTGGTATATGGTCTGGATGTCCGCGTAGTTGGCTAGCAGATCTGCCTTCGGTTAGCCGGCATCCGATGAGCTAGCTGACGACGGCGTTGGGAGAAAGGATTCCACGTGTGTAATAATGTCTTTGATGCGTGGAGATCTAGAAGCGACAGGACTCGCCGGGTGTCAAGATGCCAGGGTACAACCCTTGGGCAAATCCAGAAGGTCAGTACTGGCAAGCGAACTGTCAGCGTGGGATTCCTAGTGACACGGAGCAATCCACGGTTTGTTTAAACCAGATGCTATAGTCACCAGCTTCTGATGAGTAGGCCGCTGTTTAGCCGATGGTTTTGCCAGGGCCACCAAATGATGATTCATCCAATTGTTCTTACCAGTGAAGAATGGTTAGTCATGGTTGTACGGCAGCCAAACGTCAGTGTTGGACACTGATGTCATGCTGTAGATAATGATGATGATGACCCATAACCTGGTTTTGATGCCAATAGCTGATCGCCCAATAAAATGCCACTCGAATCTCTCTAACAGCGTTGTTTGTGTGTCACAAGACAGATATAAATTGTTAACCAGGCACCACCACCACCACTACTACTACTACACGAGTACAAGTGATTTTTGGAACAATTTGTCATTCCTGTTCTAAACCGCAATCTGGAGTACCAGGGGACTGTTTTCGTCGGACGCTGACCAACCTGGAATGTGAAACTGCGGATCCCAAAGTGGGATCCCCACTATAGCTGGTAGAGTCGTTGGGGCTACGCAAACCTACGGCAGTGAAGCGTCAGGGTTGGATACTGATGTTTTGTTTTCAATGATGATCTACACAAACTACTCTCAAAATGTCCCTTGCAATCCAACAACAAGAAGCAGTGGAGGTTGTGCAGAATTTTACATACCTCGAAGTCGTTTTAGCTCTGATATAGTCAGCGCGCGTCCTCCGCAAACGAATTTCTGGACCGTCCGGGCGTCCTTTCACAACCGGTCTGCTCTCAACATTACTCCCCTCAGATTACACTCTTGGTTCTCATCAGTCAGGGCTTACGTTGGACTGTTGAGTCCCTTATGATCTACGGAATCAAGCTGTAGGGCAACCTGGATAACGCGAGATGGACCAAGTGGTTAGATCGCGAATTTACTGACCGTGGTTCGAACCCGACCTCTGCCTCTCGAGTCCCCTTGTCTAGGTTTGGGCGACCTGGCGGTATCCCAGCCCTCGTACCTCCTTCGTGTGGTACGGCAGCTAGGCACCGAAAGGGTCCTACAGCTGAACGACTTACTGGATAACGCCGTGTTCGGACTCGGCTGGTTGTCCTGTTTCATGAGCAGCATCAAATCGTTTTTCCTGGACAAGGTCGCCGTAAAGTCAAATCAAATTGATTTATTTGAATTAATGATGGTTCTTATTGTTTTTCCACTGTCACTTTACGGAAGGCTGTAAAACGGGTAGTTTGGAAGAGAGGTAAAAATTAAGCGTTTTCACCGAAAGGATGTTACACCCGAACGACTAAGGTCCTCGACTAAAAGCATTAACTCAGAAGCGCGACTACAATACAGTGGGTGGGTGCTGGCATACGACTACTATTGTCGGTTATTTTTGAAGGGCACGGTCACAAACATAAAAATTGAATGCAAGTGATAGATATGGAGGGGTTACAGGTCCCACTAGTAGTTCCAGTCAGACAAGATGAATCCTAACGAATGTAAGATTGTTTCGCATGGAAACACGCGTGTACAGACCAACAACCGAGGAAAGAACAAACAATGCTGAATGCTCGTCAACGCGTGGTAAGCGCTAGCACAATCAAGACTCCCACATCAAGCACAAAGCGTCCGCCATACTGAGTCAGGTATGAAAGTCAATGGCGAAAATGAATACTGCCATTTGCCACGCATAGTGTCACCCAGAGAGCCCACAACGGCAAGCAAATACAAGTTACCTACCGTGACCTTAGGAAGCACCAGCCTTGACGAAAAGAGTAAAGCAGGTGCTTTGATAAGAAATGATCATCGGTTGGTGGACGAAAAAGTTGATGTCACAACCAATTGCACGTACGGCTGAGATTATGACGAGAGGGAATTCATCAGCACCAGACTTCTACTTCTCATTCTACAGTCACTCCGAACCCATCCGAGACTATGCTTACGTCTATCACAGTTGTTGGGCACTTCCAAATTGCGATCGGGCCAGGCTTGAAGTACCTCGACGTGCTCTCAACTCAAGACGGTGTATCCTAGGCGACGGGGACGTTTCGGCAGTTCCTTTGCAATCCGATTATGACGAGCACATTTAGCATCATGCGTGATCCAGCAGGACTGCAGAATATGCATCAAACTCTCCGGTTGGTCACACTTTCCACGACACAAGATCGTCTGGCCACCATGGCCACGCCGAGCACTTCTAACTCTAGTCCTAAGCATCCGACTTGGATACTGCTGATAACTATCCGCGGCTCGTTCTGGAAACACAAGCTATTGATTTGATAGAGGCGAAATCTCATAAAGCACGACCGTCAACGCTGTCGTGCAAAATATCACCCCAATCAGCTACCAGCTCTCCCTTGATGTTTACGCATGCACCTTGGACTCGGACAGAAAGACTGAGCTCTCTAACACTTGCCAAAGTCGGAATCATTGACCACATTGCTTAGTACTCGGCGCTGGGTAGACGAAAGCTTTTCCATACGCTCTCTCCGCTGCATCGGGATGGTTGCACTCAAACTTGGGATACCAAGTCCCTCATGTCGTTTAACGGCGTGGAGGTGGCTGATTGGTGTATCCTTTGGTGAGCGTTCAGCTGTAGCACCCTTCCGGTGCCTAGCTGCCATGCCACCCGAAGGAAGCACGAGGGCTGGAATACTGCCAGGTTGCCCAAGTCTAGACAGGGGGAGTCGAGTGGCGGAGGTCGGATTCGAACCACGGACCTTCCGGTCAGTAAATTCGCGCTCTAACCACTTGGGCTGTCTCGCCCGTTTGGTAGACGTACCCAGCCACGAATAGATTGCCTGATGTAATTGTCCAGCCTTTTGGGCGTGTTTCCCTGCACGAGTGAATATGTCAGCCTCGGTATCAGGTAGCCCGTTGTGATTTCCACTCTTTGATGTGGCTTCAACGAGGCATGCGTCACCTCATTAAGCAGTTTGAGCAGCTTCTGTCAGTGGTTGCAGACTTTCTTCTTGAAAGTAAAGGGAATGCCCAAATATGTCACGATGTCCGTCGGACCCAGAGGATTGATGAGTCGCTCAATGAAGCGAAACGGTCCGACTGAGACCGCCGTCACCCACACAAATCCCCATCGCTTCTGTCTTTCAAGCGTTGCTCTTCATACCAGCTCTTCCCACCTGAACCGCAGCAGCTTCTAGCTTCTCTTTAAGGCGAGCCTGACTTTCTGCACATACGACCCAGTCGTGAGCGAAGGCAAAACCATCCACTAAAGTGCCATGAAACCGGTATCCTAGCTGCGCATCGACAATCCAAGAACTCCATTCATTACCGCCATGAGCAATAGTGGGGAGAGTGGATATCCCTGCCTCACACCTCTGTAGGAGTGAACCTCGGAATTGGGGAAAACTGCTACAGCATTCTCAAAGGACTGCGATTTATCGAATTAGGGGTGATGGTGCTCCAAACACCTCGGCAGAATTGGTGATTGTGTCATGAGAAACGTAATCAAACGCCTTCGAGATATCAACAAACGCCAAGCTGAAGTTAGAGGCAGTCGCTGAAGAGTGACGAATCAGGGCGTGTAACAGTGATGTGACTTCTAAACAACCGTCTCGATGTAAAAATGCGAACTGGAATGAGGGAAGTTGCAGTCTACGGCTTCAGCAATCAGCAAGCACCTTATGAAAGCATTAGACAAGAATGGGTGACACGGAGATCAGTCTCAGTTGGTTCGGTGAAGTCGCATTCGGGACCTTCGGAACTAGGGTAATGCGAGCATGACAACCGTTTGATACTAACAGTAAGTTGAGGTACCCCGCGAACGCGTTAGCATAGAGCCGGCGAAGTATCCTGGACGTGAGCTTGTCCAGGCCTTGTTACGAATTGCCTATTAAACGGACCGTACGACCTACTTCCTCACCTGTAATTTGCTCGATCAAACTCCAATCAGATGGTAGCACTGCGCGACTCGACGGGGTATCTATGTGTTTTGGAGCAGAGGAACCTTTCCAGTGGTAGGCCGCAGTTACCTTGGAAAAGATCCTTCCACGACTCATTGAGCACAGCAGACGCTGCATCTTTCCGTCTTTGGTGGTATATGGTCTGGATGTCCGCGTAGTTGGCTAGCAGATCTGCCTTCGGTTAGCCGGCATCCGATGAGCTAGCTGACGACGGCGTTGGGAGAAAGGATTCCACGTGTGTAATAATGTCTTTGATGCGTGGAGATCTAGAAGCGACAGGACTCGCCGGGTGTCAAGATGCCAGGGTACAACCCTTGGGCAAATCCAGAAGGTCAGTACTGGCAAGCGAACTGTCAGCGTGGGATTCCTAGTGACACGGAGCAATCCACGGTTTGTTTAAACCAGATGCTATAGTCACCAGCTTCTGATGAGTAGGCCGCTGTTTAGCCGATGGTTTTGCCAGGGCCACCAAATGATGATTCATCCAATTGTTCTTACCAGTGAAGAATGGTTAGTCATGGTTGTACGGCAGCCAAACGTCAGTGTTGGACACTGATGTCATGCTGTAGATAATGATGATGATGACCCATAACCTGGTTTTGATGCCAATAGCTGATCGCCCAATAAAATGCCACTCGAATCTCTCTAACAGCGTTGTTTGTGTGTCACAAGACAGATATAAATTGTTAACCAGGCACCACCACCACCACTACTACTACTACACGAGTACAAGTGATTTTTGGAACAATTTGTCATTCCTGTTCTAAACCGCAATCTGGAGGACCAGGGGACTGTTTTCGTCGGACGCTGACCAACCTGGAATGTGAAACTGCGGATCCCAAAGTGGGATCCCCACTATAGCTGGTAGAGTCGTTGGGGCTACGCAAACCTACGGCAGTGAAGCGTCAGGGTTGGATACTGATGTTTTGTTTTCAATGATGATCTACACAAACTACTCTCAAAATGTCCCTTGCAATCCAACAACAAGAAGCAGTGGAGGTTGTGCAGAATTTTACATACCTCGAAGTCGTTTTAGCTCTGATATAGTCAGCGCGCGTCCTCCGCAAACGAATTTCTGGACCGTCCGGGCGTCCTTTCACAACCGGTCTGCTCTCAACATTACTCCCCTCAGATTACACTCTTGGTTCTCATCAGTCAGGGCTTACGTTGGACTGTTGAGTCCCTTATGATCTACGGAATCAAGCTGTAGGGCAACCTGGATAACGCGAGATGGACCAAGTGGTTAGATCGCGAATTTACTGACCGTGGTTCGAACCCGACCTCTGCCTCTCGAGTCCCCTTGTCTAGGTTTGGGCGACCTGGCGGTATCCCAGCCCTCGTACCTCCTTCGTGTGGTACGGCAGCTAGGCACCGAAAAGGGTCCTAAGCTGAACGACTTACTGGATAACGCCGTGTTCGGACTCGGCTGGTTGTCCTGTTTCATGAGCAGCATCAAATCGTTTTTCCTGGACAAGGTCGCCGTAAAGTCAAATCAAATTGATTTATTTGAATTAATGATGGTTCTTATTGTTTTTCCACTGTCACTTTACGGAAGGCTGTAAAACGGGTAGTTTGGAAGAGCGGTAAAAATTAAGCGTTTTCATAAGGATATGCACAAGTTATTCAACCACGTTTCGCATCCACCACCATTCGAATCCATTTAACACTTGGAGTACCGGATGATTCCCATCACGTTCATACCAGAGTGGTTTCTTTATTGTAACCCAAATAATCTCAGAACTAAAAGGTGGCAAGGTGATTGGCATCAAAATGGCGCACCCTAGTTTGATGATTGATTTTGAACGATAACCAATTTTAGTTGTTTTGGCCGTAACCAGGATCTAGCTCTGACTGAAGTAGTCTCTTTTCTTGTGTATGATCAACTATTCACAAAGCTTCCGTTTTCTGGACATAAAGTGTAATTCCAAGAAAACTTGTCCACCCAGACTTTAGAGAAGGTGGAAATTGGCGGGATTTGCTGGAGGAAAATTGGCAAATTTTTCCCGGTTGATCCGACGGATGGAGACGAGTTAAGGTACCTTTCTATTGGATATCCATCTTTTCTCGGTGCTTTTAATTGAATGTACAGTGAATGTCTACGATGTGAAACCTCTACCAGTGTCAAAAGGCGCGAATTTCTTACTGGCGTCACCCAACTGGGACAATGTTATCTGTTATTGTAACCGCTATTCCGGTTCAATATTGACTTCATCAGGGCAAACGACTACCCATTAGCCATGTAGCATCATCGGCGTAATTAATTTCTAGTTGAGTCGATGAGCATTTTCGCCATGTGTGCGTTTTTCAATGGCTAATTACAGGAAAAGATTATTTTTTTCTAGCAGTGGAGTCGCCCTCAAGGCTTTGTACTCCAGAACTTCCTTTGATGTAATCTTACTGCGTAAAAATTTACAGGATGCATGGGAGCGTCCCATCGTCTATGAATTGCTCTCATGCATTAAATTCGGACGTAGCATTCCGAGTGTAGATTTCGTGGGAAGTCGTTACCTCCATCCTATTTCCCATAGTAGTTCAGGTTGGGTTATTTGATCAAACACCAGTTTATCCATTATTTTCTTCGATCCGGTATATGTCTCTGCACCCTCAAGACATCAAAGTTGACAAAAGCGTCTGGTTTACGGAAACCCTGTGCTGATTGTCGTGACCAAAAACTGATGACTTTGTGTTGGAATCGTGTAGTTTTGTGTCACTGTGACTCTTGTACCATGACCTACACAACTAACAATATTCCGCACACTGAGCAAGCAGGTCAACAGGTGGCTCTTGCGCGTACGCTGGATTCCCTCTGTATTGGTGTATGTTGTCTGTCAGAAACACGGAACCAGGACGCAAGTACTGTAATCGAACTGACTGCCCCCTCGCTCTCTTCCAGGTTCCGACTGCGCACCTCTGGTGATGCAGAGGCCGCTGCAGCTGGATATGCTG
>NW_008751781.1:1187691-1221062 GCF_000715545.1 Opisthorchis viverrini
CCAACGGAATAGAGGGAATTTAAGCCGTAACTTGGATATTCGAAAGCACAGGTCAAGCCAGTCACTAGAGGCTTTTCTTCACTGTATTTGATGATAGAAAACCTGTTTACGTTATATGGCACTTTTCACCTTCCAGAATGAAGATAAGGTACCAACCGGATCGGTCACGACTTGCCCTCCTAAGATACTGAGTTCCTGGTTGTTCCGCTGCATTGGAACCTACCCAAAAGTTAGACTGACATGGCTCGTCGACCGTATTCTCTACATTTTCAAACATGCAACTTTTGTCAGTCTATGGGGCACAAGAGTCACCATCATCATCATAAATGACACCAACATCAGTGTTGTCACTGATGCTTCACTGCCGTACAACCATAAAGTTCGTTTAGTTATATATATATACATATATATATATATATATATGTATATATATATAACTAAACGAACTTTATGGTTGTACGGCAGTGAAGCATCAGTGACAACACTGATGTTGGTGTCATTTATGATGATGATGGTGACTCTTGTGCCCCATAGACTGACAAAAGTTGCATGTTTGAAAATGTAGAGAATACGGTCGACGAGCCATGTCAGTCTAACTTTTGGGTAGGTTCCAATGCAGCGGAACAACCAGGAACTCAGTATCTTAGGAGGGCAAGTCGTGACCGATCCGGTTGGTACCTTATCTTCATTCTGGAAGGTGAAAAGTGCCATATAACGTAAACAGGTTTTCTATCATCAAATACAGTGAAGAAAGGCCTCTAGTGACTGGCTTGACTTGTGCTGTCGAATATCCAAGTTACGGATTAAATTCCCGCTATTCCGTTGGCATCAGGTAGTCTGTTTTCTCTTGCATCACCAGCCGACTCTTTTCTCTCTTAAGTTACGGACTGGGTATTATTCTTCTGTTATGACATCCACAACTCCGGAGACAAAGGTAGGGATCCAGCATCCACTAGGTTAACCGGTTTTGACCGTCTCTTTCAATGGTCCTTGAAATGAAGTTTCGCTTTATTTTGCGAGGAACTTATAGTGTATCGGTCTGGTCGGATAGTAAAATAGTCAACTTTTGCGTTTGCCCTCAAACGTATTCCATATTTTTGTCTGTCACAGTGTATTTCGTAATTCGCTACGAACCGATCTCCACTTTTGTTCAGGTCAAGTGCTGTCTGCACATGTTGCCGGGCGAGTGATAATGAAATCCTACCTCAGTGGCATGCCGGAGTGCAAATTTGGCTTTAACGACAGGCTGAGTTTGGAGAACAAACAGCGCACCACAGCTGGGGGTGAAGACAAGTAGGTCTTGAGGTTCATAACATTTATATTTTAATTGTATTTTCGTGGTGGCCCTAATTGGGTCAAGGTGGCTCAGTGGTTGGAGTGCAAATTAACTGATCGGAAGGTCTGTGTTTCGAACTCGATCTCCGCATCTCGATTTCTCCTATCTAGGCTTGGGCAGTCTGGCAATATCCCAGCTGTTGTGCTTCTTGAGGATGGCATAGTATTTTTGGTATCGAAAGGGTGTTGCATCTGGACGTGATGACACACGGCCTAATCGTTGATCAACGATGGTATTTGTTGCATGTTGGGTTTAGTTGATAACCTCACACTTTCCTACACTTGAACTCTTCTGTGGATGTGTTACTTCAAGCACCCGCAACCAATTTCAGCCTCTACTGAAAGCTACCACCTTGGCACGTTGACCGGGCCCGAACGCATGACCCGTGGGCTATACAGATTGAAACTGAGTTTCGCATGGTTTGGCCGCTCGAAGATGTTTAGAGAGTAGCAGCTCCCATACTAGGAGTAATCATATTACCAGTCGGACTGGGAGTAAAGTCGTACTGTCCTCTTTGATAGATGTTTGAAGGCAGCAAAATGTTTCCTCCATGTTTATGGAGGCAACGATACTACCTTTGACCGAGGGCGGTCGGGTTAGAAAAGTTAGACTCTAAAAACCGCACACACCGATCGCCTAGCGGTTGAGCATGACCACCAGGGAATTTTCCGCTACGGTCGAAATACTAATAAAACTTACCAAGCTCCCAATTCGACTTCATATGCGTCTGTTGTGCGCAGTAGCATCATGTATGAGAAATCTATGTCTTAGTCCCTCCGCCCTCTAACTAGGCCGGTTATCTGCAGCCAAGCAGGTTGGACTATTGAGTCATTATGGCTCCCGACAGGGTCTCACAATAAGACCCACACCTCCGTCTGCCTTGTAGGTTAGAGTTTTAAGTCACTGGCTACGGCCAGGTCACTGGAACAAGGCCCTACATTCTCCAATTGCCTTGTTGGTCAGACTTCTCACTTGACAGCTTACAGTAGGGCATCTTGAATACTCCATCCTAGACCTTGGCTCCCGGGAAATTGCGTTCACCCTCGCAGCCCTTCTACAACCCCTCTTCTTCCTTCGAATGGTTTACTGCTTCCACTCCTGTTAATCCCCTGACCAGCGTTCCGCTTCCAAGCTTCCGCCTGTTAATATAAACCAAAATAACCCCTTACTAAAGTCGAGGTATCTCTCTATTGCGCTTTGTCCGTAACCTGAATCAACTTGGTCAGCAAGCATCCCGTGCTTAGATCTCGTCTCCCCCTTCGGTTGATACATGTGTCCTCGAAACCCGCCTACCAGACTCCAGTTCAATCGTACCCATCTAACCGCTCAAGACGAATCCTTGCTTCTCCCACTTCGCTTCCTGAGTGTCTGATGATCTTAATGCATTGGCACATGGTACCTACGATGTGAAAGTTGCCCTAATTCCCGGCCCGCTTTATACTATATGGTTGTCTGGTTCAAACAAGATCAACAATTCGTCAGCATGTTGTACAATAATATAGCTGCCATAGTTTCGTTCACCGATGATCTTGGAAAATAGGAGTCGATGCGTGAATCCAAGAGTAACAAACTTTTTTTGGGACATCCGGAACGATAAGCTATGCATCGGAAGTAATAGCTTGAGTGCGTGCACGCCATTGAGCGCGTCAATTGGCCATATCTGGCGAGGTCTCTAGCAATTGATGTCATGTCTCGGGGTAACTGAGTAAGAATTCAGTAGGCTTGATATCTACAGCCTCTTTGGATGGGGACACCAGCATTCAACTCCTTGGTGACCAGTGACACTGGCAGGCATCCAGTGGTCCTCCTGCATCAAAACTATCGCCTTCATTGAGCAGCTGCCTAGGTTTCCACTTCATCGGACTGATTCAGCGTCAACTTTGTCATTACCTTCAATACTTGGCTATGCCTTCCCTAGTTTGACAATTTCGATCTAGCCAAAGGTTATATTTCCATCCGGATTGAGAAAGCCAAAGCATCTTTCGTGAATCTGCATCACCTGTGGCGTAGGCGTGACATAGACTTATTTTACAAGGGCCGAGTTTATAATCCTGCGATGCGCTCCATATTATGCGGGTGAGAAACCTGGCCGCTGCGGGCGGGGGACGTATAAAGAATTTCAGTGTTCGACCATCAATGTCTTCGGAACATTGACCGAGTCTGATGGGAACACCGGGTCAATAACGCTAAAGTACGTCTAATTGTTTTCGGACGAAATCATTCGCCTCTGACTAACCACACTCCATAGGGTGAGGTGGCTTGGTCACGTGCTCCGTATACAAGTCGACCGACTTCCTCGAAGGGCTGTTTCCGCACAATCACGCAAAGGTTAAAAACGAGCCAAGGGAGGTCAAATAATGACTTGGCAGCGAAGTGTGAAAGCCATTACCAACAAACCCATCTACGCTTGTCATTGTCGTTTACCTGGATGGGGACCTCGAGGCGATGCACATCAATGGATAAAGACATTAAACATGGCTCAGTCGCGCCCTCAGTGACGCTCGTGCACCCCTCCCAATCTCCTCAATTAAAGTCCACTGACATTAATTATATCATCTACCACGTCCGATGCGCAGTTATCCACCCCCACCTCCCCAAGTAATTTGTCAAGGGAACTGGCAGCTAGAACCACTACAATAAGTACGCGGTCTTGACAGCTGATGATGATGATGAGTGGGAATTGTAGCATCTGGAACCAGCGTACTCTTGGTGCCTCGTTTCAGGTTGATTAACTGAAATGAACCTACTTTCAACAAGTCGATGATCAAACGATTGCAAAAGCGTCCGCATATGGGCACTTAAAACCTTCCAAGAATGGTAACCTCGTATTCAGAGTCATTCTGGAATTTCTAGGATTATCGATAACCTGTCCATAGGAATTACTTGCACAAACTGAACTGGATAAGAGATAATAAAGGCTGCCTTATCAGGCCTAAGTACTAAAGAGGGCGGATTGGCGAATTGTATTCACCTAATGCCCCTCGTGGTTCATCCTGACTTATAAGCTTTCATATGCTCGTGTCCGACAGCACATTCCTTGACCCTTGTCTCAGAACGTTGTTGCTGAGTGGTCACATCAGGGTTCGTTTCTTTGGCCACGTTTGAATTTACCTTTGTTTACCAACCGCAAAAAAACATGTGAGGTCTTCCCAGCCAGGGTGGTTATAAGTTCACCTTTTTGAGGTTAGGCACTTACTTCCGCAGTTCTTCTGTTTTGAAGATCTGTTTATTAGGATGCACCCAACGTAACGAAGCCAGCCTATTCGAATTCACTCCACGGGGAGCGGGAGTAGTATCAGGGTGAATCTCCATCCTTCCTAGCTCGGTCATGCAGACGAAGAATTGAGAAAACCTAAAAATAAGGAAAACCGTTGATTCGTCCCCCGCCATATACACTTACGGCAGTGAAGCATCGGTGTTGAACACTGATGTCATGCTATCGATGGTGATGATGATGATTCAAGTCAGTAAGTTCGCACCTTAAGTACTAAACTGTTTCGAGTTCAACCGAGCACAAACCAGCCGGAATTGCATTTGGCACTAAGTTACTTATAGGATGCATCCTCCACTGATTATTGTTTCTCTTATCCTACGCAGCTTCGTTCTGATCGCGCTGTTATGTTGGTAAGATTAACAGTACACTTTTCGTCGGGATACAGTGGGCCAAAATTTGCATCAACCCGTAGTATCCGGTCTACTATAAACCAACTGTGTCGATCTGAATTGACTGAGGGTTTCTCATAGGTCAGCCAGCGAGGTATACGGGATTAGATTAGAAATGCTGAGGTGTCATCCTTCATCTTGAAAAAACTGCCATTCTCAAATCCTCACCACATTCGAATGAACGCTTGGCGTTTCTGACTTATACAGAAAAGCTTTACTACTTGGTCGAACATAATTGTATTGGACCATAGCATCTTCGTCCGCCGTTTTTTCACAACAAAATGGGTTTGTGATACTCGAGCAACGAAACTGCAGTTTTGCGCTCGCCTCTTGGGTTCTGTAAGATTTAGTTTTCACATATTCGTCTCCACACGCATGAACCCACCGCCCGCATGCTTATAGACCTGCTCGTGATTTTTCCAACCATCTAGATAGTGTGGCTAGTCTAGACCTTGTTCTTGTTGACCTCCGTCCAGTATCCTCTCTACTGCCTTCTTTATCCTCCTCGCCCTCATCAGCGCAGTGACGAGCACCGGTGGTATCGCTATTGATGACTGTCAGTTCCATCAATGCGTCAAATTGGGTCGGTTTGATACGGAGCACACAATCTCATTCATCCCACCAGATGGAGAGTTCGAATTGATGCGCTACCGTACCACGAAAGTAAGTTTCAGTGTTTGGTTTCCTCTGCGGAATTCCCAGCTTTCCAGCAGAGTGCCGTATGCGCAGCATCCTGACCACTTTTTGACAGTAGGAATGATGGGTTCTTGCTACGAAAATGAACACCTAAAAGTCCCTCAAGGGGGAACACTGTTGGATTCTTACGAATTATTGTTATGATAGCCATTACCAGCAAACTCAGCTTTGCTGGTTATTGCCGTCTCCCCGTATGGGACCCTCGAGACAGGACACAGCGATGATAAGAGATATTGACCCAGTCGCGCCCTTCGTGGCACTGGTGCATCCAAGCGAGATGATCGACCGGAAGGTTAGTGGTCCGAACCCGACCTCTGCCTCTCGACTTCCCCTATATAGGCTTGGGCAACTTGGCAGTATCCCAGTCCTTCCTTTGGGTGGCATGGCAGCTAGGCATAAAAAATTGCAACAGTTCCCCAACATCAGAGGAAAACTTTCCAGTTGGCAATACCCAGAACCCGTATATGACAATACGGAATATTCTGATAAAATGCCAGCGATAGGAGAACTTGAAGCACTGCAAATGGATCAATGTCCTTGACAGACCTCTCCAAACAAACGTGCCTTAGCGCTGGATATTTTGCAGATGAATAAAGCCCAAGGGACTCCATAAAACCCTCTTGCGGAGTGCACGTGTGACATTTGCATAAGCTCTCACTGGGTATGGGTCTGACTAACACAGTCCCCTGGTCCTCTAGGTTGGGGGTCCGAAAATGTGTGGCGACTTACTTCTTAAAATGTAGGCCGCTCTGATGGTCTTACGCCAACCACCGCTGCCTTGCGGTTTGGCTTTTGAACCAATGGCTTTGGTTGTTGACCCTAATCGTCCTCCTGTCTGGCTCTGGGCGCCATGGCAGCATCCCAGCCTACGTCCGCACTCCGAAACAAACTGAAGAACAGATTGCTGTTGCCTATACCCTCTATTCGTTGTCTGTTCGTACGTGCTATTTCTCCTAAAGGAGGATCCAAGCCCCAAATACGGTTTTTTAACTGGCGCCGCCATCGGCTCTAGTTTTCGGTTGCGCACCTCTGGTGGTCCAGAAGCTGAAGGATATCTGCTTGACAGGGTGCCCGCCTCTGTGCGATCCACTTGGAAACTTCTGTGACAGCATCCCGTAAATCGTTCCTAAATACTCACTGTTTCTTGTATCCACTGACAATGCAATGGAATACATCTCTATTTCTGTCAAAAGTAGTTTTAACGACACTGAGTCCCTTATTGCGGTTTGTCAACAGCTCAGATATTGCTGTAGTTGTCAGGGCGATGTATGTGCAGTTAGGTGAACTTATTGCTTTCCCGCCACTTATATTATGTGTAACTATGTAGCGCCTACACGAATATTGGAGGTTTGGACTGGTGCCATACCGAGGCTTACTCGAATAAGTGACAAGCTTGCGACAAAATTTGAATACTCTTGTGCACCAGCTGATACTCAAACGACGTGTGTTAGACTACTTTTTAAACAGGTCAACTCGCTAACGAACATCTCTTCGGAGCGAACCATTATAAATAAACCACAGAATTCTGCCGTGCAGTTTGGCATGCGCTCCGCACGTGCTAAGTGTAAACTGCTGATGGCTCAGTGGTTAGAGTGCGAGTTTACTGACCGGAAGGTAAGTGCCTCGAACCCGACCTCTGCATCTTGACCCGGGCATCTAGATTTGGGTAGTATCCTAGCCCTCGTCCTTCCTTCAGGTGGCATGGCAGCTAGGCACCGGTAGGGCGTAACATTTGAACGATTCATTCATTCAAAGTGCTGCCACAAGACTGAGTGGGATCATGCTTGCAGACGAACCGATTGACTTGGTAGATATGAGATTATTCCTCAAATCGGGAAGGCCATGGCAGCTTTTGGCAACCTCTGACACCTATGGTACCGATGTGACGTCCGTTTGTCTGTCAAGGGCAGATTTTACACTGCAACAATGTGATCTATATTGCTTTATGCATGAGAAATGTGGCCTCTGCCCGCAGAGGATGAATGAAAGATGTCAGTGTTTGAATATCGCTGTCTCCTAAGCATTGGTCCGGTGATTTGGGACATTGGATTAATAATGCTGGGGTACAATGGGTCGTTTTAGAAAAAAAACTGCTCCACGATAGATGAGCTAGCTACTCACCCTCCATAGGTTACCCTGGTTAAGGCATGTATTCTGCATGCCAGATTGCCGTCTTCGTCTTTTTGCCCAACCCCGTTCTGAGTGGAAGCGACCGAGGGATGACAATGTATGACCTGGAAATGAAGCATAAAAATATTAACCGCTCAGCTCCGTCGGATCGACGACTGCCGCGTCCTTGGATAGGGACTCCGGTACTCAATTCGCCAATGGTTAATGACACTGGCAGAAATGCCCAATCGCGCAGTCAATAACGCTCATGCATCAAAGCTACCGTCTTCAATGCGTCGCCGCCTAGCTGTCAAACTAACTGAACATGCCGTCGCCTCTAGTGCTTGGCTCTATTTCCCACGGTGTCCCATTTTCCGATGAACCTTATTACCGATTCGAACCATCCACACCGACGTGTTCTTCATATCTCTACAGAATTGTTGCAATACCACTGAATATCAAACTTTGAAGTCCTTCACGAGGCCGCTGAGCATAGTCACATCATTAGCATAGAACAAACCCCAAATATCCTGTGGGAGTTGTTGCCTGGCTATGGGATATCTGAGCTTGGAGTGAGTTTGGGGTCTTCTCGTTTTTGTTGAAGATGTCATCAGCAACTCACTGTTGACATCGGCACTCCACTATCCTACATGTAATACGCAAGCTTAGATACTGCTATGGCACCTAATTCTGCCACGGTTGATGCTGATAGCTCTCAAAAAAGACCCCATTCCGAGAGCCTGACCTCAAGGCACAAAGTGGGTGTCGGCATACTACCACACAACAGTCAACATTCAGGATCAGGAGACCCTTTTCATCGTACCTCGCCTTGGTAACCAATCTGTTATGGAAGGCGCTTTGTATATTCCAGTGACCCCTGTCGCTCAATGTATCTAACAGGGTCATAGAGGTGTCGCACTGCCTCATCGCATGAATGTCTTGGCAGTAATCGATGCGTGTAGCTTCTGCCAACTGACTGCAATGAATTTAAAACTCATCCTCATCATCGCCGTTGAGTTCAACACAGACGCTTCGCTGCCGTAAGACCATAATTTATTTGCAAGCCTGATTTTTTGAAGGAAGGGACAAAAGTGGATGATGTAGGGACTCACTGCTGGTCTACTACGATCATCCCGAGAGGCCTACACTTCAAGATACTCGTTCGGACACCAGATAGAAACTGACAACAAAAACGTCACCGACGTAGATTACCAACCATATCTCGCCGCTCAGCGGATAATGCAGACACCATCCTGAAGGACGAGTCACACTGACAGTATCCAGACTTTCTGTAATGTTTTTTCCATATTCCTCCATGTCAAAGGTTGACAACCCATCTGTTTGAGTCACTCTAAATTGGCCACGGAAAACAATACTCTTCGGCTATGTGCAATACATGACCTAACCAACGCAGCTTCTGGAAGCTTCAATGGAAGTCCTTGTTGAACAACCTAACACCCGTCTTCTAAGTGCCTCGTTACGGATTCTCCGACAACAACCTACACCGGCTTTGGTTCTGGGACAACGGTTGTTGGAAACCTAGGTTTCGCTGCTCGGAGGCCTCATCTCACAGCCATAGAATAAAATAACCCGTCCCTTGAGACTAAGGAATAAGCCGCTTTGACGCCATAGGTGTCTCAAATTAGCAAGTGCGTCCGTTACCTTCATCCGTCACACTATAGTCGGAACCTATGCAACTAGTACAAAACACGCAAAAACTGGGCTTCATATGTGCTAGTTCGTCTCCTTCAGTTTCACAACCAAAACCTCTTCGTCGACGTCCACATACTAAGGAGTGCTACGTAACTGCCATTTGGCCATATCATGCGATGAAGGGTTGAGACTTGACGGCAAAAAATTTCAAAACCTAAGGAAAAACTATCACAGTTCATGAACGAAGTTGAAATAAGTACTTATGCACCGTGAGATAGCCTAGTTCTTAAGACGGGAACTTACTACCCGGAAGTTTCTTGGTTCAAACCCCACCCCCGGGCATCTCGACTGCTCCTGTATAGGCTTCGGCAACATCACACGTATCCCAGCCCTCGTGCTTCTTTCGAGTGGCATGGCAACTAGGCACTGAAAGGGTACCACAGCTGAGCCGTTTTTAGTCTAAAGCGGTACAATGACCAGCTTTAAGTGAAGCATCTATCCCCACGGTAAAGCGCAAGTTCATGGCAACTGGCACTGAAAGGGTACCACAGCTGAGCCGTTTTTAGTCTAAAGCGGTACAATGACCAGCTTTAAGTGAAGCATCTATCCCCACGGTAAAGCGCAAGTTCAGAAAGACCCCAAGTTCTAATCCACGCCAGTCGCTTTAATTGTCTCTGTTTATGCTCGTCTTCACTGGCAGTATTCCTTGTATCCGTCCGACTGAACTGCAACTATACGATAACTATGAACTTTCTCTCGATTGGAGAATAGACATTCTTGCTCCGCCGTTAGTTCACTTCTGCTGTTGCTAAACACAGTTTGATGTTTGTATCTAGGTTTCAGCAGTCGCGATGTCATAGCCATCTGCCATGAACCATGGCTGCTTGCATTTCCCCAGCCTCCCTTTTTTGCTTTTCCGTTGGTTCTGATTGATGGTGACTCTGATTACCACAAACTGACTAGTTCCCATATATGTCTAGACTTTTTCAGGCAAATGACACATACAACCCTCCTTTCACGTTTCTCTCAATGCAGGAAATCAGCCTTCCATTCCGCGTAATCCCTTTGGTTCGTGAACTGGGCAAAACCAGCATGGATGTGCAAGTGGTGGTGAAAGCCAACTTCCGACCCAACCTGTTCGCACAGAAGATCGAGGTACGCATTCCGACCCCCACAAACACGAGTGGTGTGCAAGTGATTTGCATGAAAGGTCGGGCCAAGTACAAGGCTGCAGAGAACGCGATCGTCTGGAAGTTAGTTTTTGTGCACATTAGCCGTACTTGCTTTATTATGCATTCTTTCGTGACGTACCAGTTGGATTGTTATGTCATGATTGTGATCACCACTGTGTATGTGAACCAAAACTCGATACATTCCATTCGGAAAGATGAATATCGGTGAATTTGTGTTGGCCGGATTTGTGAAGTCGTCTCTCGAGCGCGAAAACTCCTTCTTATTAAACTCTTTTAGACCTCAGACTGTTCTTTTGGTTAGAATCCTGTGAGTCGTCAGCCTGGTCAAATGGGAGAGTAGGCCGTAGCGAGCTTGTCGACCCACAATAATAACAGGCCTCAACGTAGTAAAAAAAGTATTAACACAGTGTGTGTAACCAGCTCTGCATCGCACTGTCTACTCCACTGGTCATGCATTAGACTGATTGTTTGTCGGGGCCGTGCTTGTCAGGACCGCAGGGAAAGACATGAAAAGAACACCAATTACATCATTGTCGTGCTCCGAAGCTGGTTGGTTGTCACAAGCCGTCTCCCGATATTCGTATTCTGCAAAGACCTTAGCAGTTGCACCATGTCATCACAATCATCATGATTGTGATCGTCACCAGTCTTCGTAATGAACAGCAGTTAAATGCTGGTGCTTATGAAGAAAGAGTGCCTGAGTAGAAATTAAAAGTCGTACCTCTAAGGAAAATGGTCGAGAGAGTTGAAGATTTCCTCACCCTCGGACAACGTTGAAATAAACAGTTTTGCATTTTGTTGAGGTAATGTGCCATCACAGGGATCGATTCAGTGCTTCTTGTGAGCCCCACCTAACCCAAGCCTGGGGTTAACCAACTATTCCGGTTGAGATATGACAACATACTCGTCAGGTGGGTCGCTCAAGTCCCATATCTTCTAGCGTTTCCAGCCATGTGCAAGGCGGATCACGTGTACTCAACTTTGCCTACTGTGATATGTTAGCCAAAAAGAAAGGAAGTCTCATCAATGTGGACAAGTTTTTCTCTAGTTTGGTCACCTGTCGAAAGCCTATGTAGCACAACTAGACACATGCGCCCTTTCGAAACTCAACAAACTCCAAACAACCATTATGTTCTCTTTGTTTAGAATCAGAAGAATCTCAGGAATGAAGGATTGTAAACTAGCCGCCCAAATCGAACTACTCCAGACTTCGGAGAAACACAAACGCTGGACAAGGCCACCGATATCTATGAACTTTGAGGTACATAAACTGATTTTGTTCTCCAAACCGCGTCACTGTATTTCTGGTCATATTTAGGGTCGTTAATGTTGTTGAATGTTCTTTATCTCGTTTGCAGACTGCAGTCAACATGGAATGTTTCAACGAATAGCATGTGTTTCGTCCACCCGTTTTGAAAATCATGCCATTGTCATTTACGCAATCACCATTTGGCAAACGGATTAGCGGTTTCACTACTGCCCTAGCGAATTCGGTATAAATGATGTAATTAGTACCTTGTTTGGGGATAGACACTCAGAAGTAGTGTCGATTCTCCGCTCCATAGAAGAATTGAAAGCGGTTGGTCAACTATCCGTGAGTTTGGATTACTTTTCGAAATTATCTTATTCTGTTTGTGCTACGGTCGGCGCACTGATGCCCTCAAGCATCTAAGTGAACACACCAGGTTGACCTAACTACTGGATGGTCAAGGGTAGCTGGAGCCTTTGACATGCGATAAAATGCACACCCCTCGTCGCACCCTGACTACCCGAAGATGGGCTTACTCGTTTTTAAACCAGTAAGCTTTGGTTTTATGCCACTCACAAGTTTCCATTCTGAAAACCTGTGAGCATTTCCTTCTGTCCTATTGGCTTAGAAGTGGGAGCAGACTTTTCTACCCATAGCTATTTTGGTTAATCACTTGTTCTATCCCCTCTCTTTCAAATGTCAGGTACCGTTTGCCCCTTCTGGATTCAAAGTACGCTTTCTCAAAGTCTTCGAACCCAAGTTAAACTATTCGGACCATGATGTCATCAAATGGGTACGGTACATTGGGAAGAGTGGATTGTATGAGACTCGTTGTTAGCACACGCTTTCTCTTCATGCGTTCTGCTGTGGCCCACCGACCATCCTGCTCAGTTTCCCAGCAACAAGCAAGCAGCACAAAGTCAATTAATGAGTTATTCACAATTTCTACGTATCTCGCATAATATGCGGCCGCTTCCAACACCGACAACGTCATCGCCTGTCGGCATGATTGCCGACCCGGAAATAAAGCAAGCGGTAGCCAGAGAAAACGTGTATTATGTTCTCTGTGATCCTGCATTCCACGCTTATTTGGTCTTCTCTTACGACTCTTAGCTGGTGGTTACTCCAAAACCAGAACCCCCCGCCTAATAGTTTTACTAGCAACACATCTATCCGTTTGTGTTGTCCGCCTCAATTCTCTAACCACTGTAACTTGCAATGTTTTTACTCTATCTTCTTTCCCCAAGCCTAGTCATCGCTAATGATAACCAGTTACCAGTTGTTCTCATCGATTGACTGGTCAGTCAACCAATCAATATCACTTTCTTTACGCACAAAATACCGTTTTTTGTTAATCAAAACGAGATATAAGTTGGGGGGACTGTGCGTTAATCAATGAGGTCAGGCATGCGAGAAGACTGAGTTGTGTATCGCTGTCTCTCAGATACCGAAGATGTTTTTGTTGAAATACCGGCTAATTATGAACGAGGGAGGTACACACTGTCAAATTTCTCGTTGTGAACTCTTGTATGTGGTCGTGGTTGGTACGTGTTCAAGGCCTTATTGTCTTGAAGAGCATTACTCATTACGAAGGTAGGATCGGTGAATGTATCGAGTTCATGAGTTTTTCCTCTGTGTATATTTATACCTCGGATGCGTCTTATGAGTACTTCGGTCACCGGGTGTTTCTCAGCTTAGATCTCCATCTGAAACTTCCAGGCTAGCATTCCCGTCAAAACAGCCACCAAAGGCGCGCAACATGTATCAACGCCCAAAACCAGGTCAAAGACATGTACAGCGCATTGTATATAAAGTTTATGCGGCGACAACGTTCTGGAAATTCGAGTGCCCTCTGGACGCGGTATTCGGCAGATACTGGGCTATGATTAGCTTTCGACCAGTCAGAGCTCACCTTGATGCTGGACCAACAAGCAGCTCGATCTTCTGGCCAACCACGTGCGGGGTAGGTTTCTTGGCCGTAGCATCGCCTAACTGCGAGCGATATCGGTGCGGAATGTCGCCTAACACCGAGTTGGCCTCCACATACAACGAAGATTTCAAATGATTGGTGGTCAACACATGATTTTTATCCTTCTAGTTACAGAACTGCAGCCTCGAGTTTGCACTGGATGAAGTTTATTCGGTTTGCTGCACACACTGCCCGGCAAAAACCGCATGTAGCATCTATTTTTCGCGAGAGTCCATCGGCTTGGTTCGTTACGAAGAGCAACCGGATGTCAGCCCATTGTGCGTGCGTGTTCGACGCAGGCGGTCAGTTTCTCGTTTCGTGACCACGGGTATGAGAAAAGTGCACATACTCAGGTAGCATTGATGGAAACGTCCTCGATCAGGAGAAGACGCAAAAGTGATTCCTATGGGCTAAAATGTGTAAAAGTGCACATTTCTAAACAATAATGTAACATTCAGTTTTTTACGTGTTCTTTGTATATTCATGTTCCACGACCTACCATCTCTGTATGTGCTACGTGCTCAAGGTTGTGCAGTACTTTATGCACCCCAGTAGTTACACCATTTCTAATGATACTATGATAATTGGGGGATTTTCAGAGGTAGTATCACTATCATTTCGCCGTAAAATATAGCTGCTGTCGGCAAACACTTCTTCACGGTGTTTAATGGATAAGTATATTCTAGTGCTCGGTCGGCTGCACTGGTGAGCTAAACCCTACTCCTAACTGTGATGCCCACAGCAGGTGAACCAAGATGCACCATCGACTAATGAGCTGGAATGGTTGATGGATATCTACGGCTGTGCAAGCTCACCAGGCCTGGTTCACAGAGGCCTGTTCATCGTGGTTCATTCAAAACCATTGGGTTTACAATCTGTTTGATGAAACAACTCACTGTCCAACAAAATGTCCAGGTGACTTCTGGATCGTTTGGAACGAAAGGCTGTTGGTCAGAGTGTGGCTGCTAAACTGGGTCACGGTCATCCCCCTGAACGAATGATATCGCCCGCTCCAGACTACGTCAGACATTAGACCAAACACGAGTGTGCGGTCATCCGGAAATTCTATGTAATCACCCCTGGATGGAGACCCCGACACGAGACGCATCAATGGTTACGGACATTTTCAGACGGCCCGGTCAATGGCGCCCATATATCCAAGTTGTTGCCTTCATGGCGTAGCTCTCCTCCCAATCTCCCCAATAAAAAATCCACCGCCTCCAATACATAGCTATCTGCCTCACCTCCCCAAACCATCGGTGAACGAAACTGGCAGCTATATTCAGTGTACAGCGTAAGCAGGGAACATGCTAGACTGCACGCATTCGGCCAATCAGTGGTAAGCAACCCCAGAGCAACGTATACTCTGTCGGTGCTGTTTGTTCGGTCTTGTTAGGCGGTCTCCTTGCAAGCCCGCCAAGTAGAAACAATTGGACAACCAAACCAACTCTGAATCCTGGAAAATAACAGCTGACCATCAATGGCTATCTGGTGCTGGTGGTAACAGTTTACTGCTGAACGGCGAGTCTTTTCCCGCACAGAAGGTCGCTTGATATCATAGAGTCTCGTCTGTTTAGATGCTGAAACCGTGACTTTCCACTTGTTTCATATTAGTAAACCCCGAAATTTTAATTTTTCAAGCATTTAACCTTCCTGGGGTGCAAAAATTTCGGTAAAGAATTAGAGGTATTTTGATGAAGGTTCTAAAAGAATCACCGCATCCTATTTACCTTATCGTCCCATTGATGGTGACATTAGAGAACAATAGTACTTCACTGCCGTAAAACCATGCCAGCTTATTAGAATGATACCCTATAATGGAAAGATAAAAATGGGACAGGAAAGGAGAGCTCGGGCTAGTCTAAGACAAAACATCCGAGGTGCCTACACTCCGTCAGCAGCCTGGATAGAGACTGGCAGCATGAACGCCGCTGGCATCGGTTGGCTGCTATATCGTTCATTGTCTCCGGAAAAGCATAGGGTGGGTCACGTGGACGCCATCCTGGAGGACAAACAGAGCCCATACATCTTTCATTCCCTGTTGCCATGTCAAATTTTCTCCACTCTGAATCAAGCACGGGAAACAGCGCTCGTGTCGGCAGGTGATAACTAGGTATGCATAACTCATTTGCCTTCGTCTGCAGTGCTGGATACATTCTTTGGGTAAATTATCGTCTGCTTCACCAAAAATCCGTTTCATGATCATCTCATTCGGAATTCGCCGGCTACAGCTACACTTCTAGGACACCAGTAGTCAGAAACCTGAAAATGCGTCAGGTCCTCCCTCCGAAATGGCCTAGTGCATTGGGATATACGCATCCTACAAAACTCATCGATGTGCCTTTTTGGATACTGCAAATTGGCAAAAGCGGTTTCGACCATTGAGATTCGTGCGTTGACTTCGTCTTTTCACTACTCTCAAAAAGGTCACACGCCTGAACTTGATCCCAGAACGCCCAAAACCTACTGAGACCCTCAAACTCCACCGAAATCGCAGGGAAGATCTCAAGCATCCGCGTCATAAAAGCCAGCTGCCGATTGGACACTCAAGCTGTCAATCAATTCAGCAATGGCTGACAACGATGGGTGTTTAAGCATGTCATAGAGGTGTGGTTGGCGTTAATTAATGTTCAGTCAACGTCCATCGGACAGCCTGTATATAGGGCCAAAAGTGCGCTTTAACTATCGGAATTCCCCTTGTTTTTTGCACTTGCTTGTTTGCGATAAAACTACTGTGTTCATTGTTGGTGAGTCTTTTTCCTACACCAAGTCACTTGAGCGAGGACAGCAGCTAAGTATGAAATCCCATCGGAAATAATGCAACTTCCGCTTGCGCTCAAAGCATCGCGAAAACTGAGTGAATCTGAGCTATGCTCCGTTGCAGCGCAAACGGATACAACGGACAGACGGCGCTTATATAGGGCATATAAATGGCATCAAACGAGCCGCAAAGAAGCGGGAATCGAAGAACAGCTATCCATGCCAACCTCAGTAGCTTCTTGATCGCCAGAAGTGCACCACAAAAAGCGACAAGAGACCAATGAGCAGGTTAGTTTTACAACCGTATTTGGGTCTAGAAATCTCGTTTCAGAGAAACTGTACCCATTGAACAACGTGGTATGCGTGGCTGTGAGTGTTACACGTACATTGTCTAGTATAGTTCAGTGGGTTGTGAAGATGCGCCAACCTTCACACAGCGGTAAAGTCCACTTTCCTCGTGACTATTCCCGAAAATTCCTTTTTGAATTTCATAACAAAAGGCCGATTTTTCACTCTATTCCATGTTCCTCAATCAACTATGTGCATATAAAAAATCTGTTGACGATTCGGCCTCATGATCGCACTGTGGTCTTGGTAAATACTCTCAAAAATTGCTCTGACGTGCTAACTCTCTTCTTACGAAAGATTTGGCTGCTTCCCAACTTCGCAGTTTTGGAACCTCCTCACAATTACATTTTTCATTGAGAAATCAGAATTCTTTTGTAATCTGTTATTACTACCGCACTACTTTGGCACGCAAATTTTCCATGGCTCACTTACGCCGAGCCATCCGAATTCCATGTGGACTTATAGCCGTCACTGACGTGAAGTTGTGCACCAAGAAGGGAAAGGAAAGCGTTCAGTTGTAGCACCCTTTCAGTGCCTAGCTGCCATGCCACCCGAAGGAAGCACGAGGGCTGGGATACTGCCAGGTTGCCCAAGCCTAGACAGGGGAAGTCGAGTGACGGAGGTCGGATTCGAACCACGGACCTTCCGGTCAGTAAATTCGCGCTCTAACCACTTGGGCCATCTCGCACCAAGTGTTTGAGGCATTCCGGGTTTTCGTTGGAAATATACATCTGACAACAACAAGCTCTAAGACAGCTGAAACGCAGTTTTACGGGCTCTGACTGTACAAAACAATCGCATGAGCTTCTCAGCAACCCATCTGACCTTCTCCTCGTTCGGTGTTCGACAAACGCTGCTTGCGAGAGGGAGTTTGCGTGCGGTACTTTGCATATACGGTACTGTTTTCACAAAGCAACCCCCTCTTATGGCAACCATTCTCCAAATTGTGACACCATCTGCAGTGGTTTACAAAGTCGGTAAAAAATATGCACAAGGTACACTCCCATTACTCCCATGGCAGCTAATTTGATGGACGCATTTATCCCCACTGTATCACATAGCCCGACCAGTCTGCTCCGAATCAGATGGCCGGAGTTCAGAGCCCAGCACGGCCAGCGACATGACGGAATCTGTGTCTATGTCGCCTCCTCGAATCGTAGTGAAACGTTTGCAGGTCAATTGCCAAGCCCGCCGAACCGATCAACAACCACCTAGTCGATCACCAAAACAGGCACCCGATCTACCAGTAATCCAACACATTCAAATTTTGCCCTGTAACTGAAGTCAGTCCATCCTAGGAACATTATACAGTGTTTTAATCCTTGCTTGGAAGCACCTCACAGATTTATAGAGCTTTCGATTTTAGCCGGAACCCTATGCCATTCGGCCAGAAGTAGCCAGATTGGGTTGCAATGGTAGATGGCTGGTAGGTCTGTCCGATATAGGCTTTTGTTCCAAACTACTCAGTCTTTAAAAGTACATAAAATACGTACATACATACAGTACACAAAATCATTGTGATCTGAAACGGCAGTTGTCTGAGACTCTGTGATTGGATATATTTTGGACCAACTCCTCTGAGGTATGTGCTTGTAAGCACAAAGTTTTCTCAACGTGAGAGAGCCTTTTGATCATCTTATGGGAAGTCCTTTTGTCCATCATAGTTTCAGGATGATGATGTCTTGTCTCTTGTACTAAGGCCGAGGCCGTCAAAACCGGCTCCATACGACGGGGATTATACATCCAAGAAGAAAAACTGGCCCGTAGGTTAGTTGCCGCAGTTAGTTGAACAAACCACAAGCTAAGACCAACTTATCCGTAATGTATACAACGTTACTTGTTGGGTTGCATGAGCCACTAAGTGGGAATCCGATTCAATCGCATATTAACGACAGTTATACAACTGATGACCAGCTGAGGGTCGATTGGGGCCTTAAAGTATGTTTCGTGAAACAAATTAGTACAGGAACTGAAATGTAGTATGGTTTGTCCACACCTCAATGAATTCCTATTCAGCTTGGATTTATATTGTGTGCATGTATTTAGTTTACTTGCAACACAAAGTTTCAATGATAAATGAAATAGCAAAATCTGTCGTGTGGAATCTTGATTAACTTGGTATGAGGTTACTTCATGATTAATTCAGTCTCCCATGCGCTGTTTTCTGTCAGTATTAATTAAGGTATCATTTTATCTGAATCATGGTCGAACTAATAAAACCGGACCATTCCGCTTAACCTCCGACTTCTTCGAGTGGAACGATGGCTTTTGAAGATACCAGGACTTTGCGAATGAAAAGGGTGTTGACATGAGATGAATGGGAGCCCAACAAGGCCTCCTATAAATGACAGTAAACCAGTCGTTATAGAGCATACGTACCAACCGGTTCGCGAACAGACTGAATGCCACTTAGATTGGTCTACGTTTTCAAGCCAAGTTTATTTCTTTCATAAAGGAAACTATTCACAAGGTTGCTGAAAATTCTTCGACAGCCCACGACCGGTTTTACCCTTCTTGGGGCTCATCAGCTAGGTGCAGTCCCTGAGTTTCCGTCAACCTTATGATCTGTCTGTAACACGCAACGAATATGATTATTCGTTTTATTGAAAAGTTAATATGAAAAAAATTGAGTTACGGCAACGTTTGCTCCTTTTTTCGTGCCCATTTGGCTGTTGATTTATTTGGGCCAATGTGTCAATATACGCTCCATATGAACGAATGCCACCTAAGGCCCACTTCCTCGAAAAATGTTTGACGGTCAGCTCCTTCTTCCCAGACCGTAGAATTCTCCGCGCATTCGTCTGTATTTCTATCAATCTCTGATGTTCATAAGCTTTCAAATAAACAGTCCTTCCGTCATCTGTCACTTAATTTATTGACTTGGGTTTCATCTATTGGCAGTTTTTTAGGTAGCGCCGATTTCTATCCCTGAAGGACCATATCGGTGAGGTGGATTTCCAGTCAAACTTCTCGCACACAGATTGCGTTTGTCCAAACGCATCTTAAGAGAACAGAAAACTAACAAAATATTCTTATAAATATCTGTTATGGCTCGAAAGTGTGCAGGCGAATATAAAATCACTGATGTTCGTCTGACTTTCAAAGTATTTGGGTTGCAGGTGGTTACAAAGGCAAAAACGCTGGGAGCAAAAATATTGATCACTCAAAAACTGAATGGGAAGATCGATACAGCGAACGGATCAATTTTGGAACGCGAATAGAGGATCGATCGATAAGCCTGGGTTGGTTAGAATGAATACCACAACAGTATCTATCTAAGTCACCCTTATTTCCACTCCTAAATTTTCCTCAGAGTGCCGAAATACCAGTTACATTTTCTAACCACACATTCAGAAAGCTTATGTCAACCGATTTCGTGTTGAGCAACACAATAACTCGATATATGGCCCATATAACGGACTGGGCCGACTTACCTGTACGTTCACGAGAGAGGAAATGGTGAACTCTCTCAACACGGATATGCAGTGTCATCAAAGGTACTGGCTTGGTCATGTCAGGTTATTTTTCTGTTAATTAGACGGGCTACCGAGGTGTTTCTAAGCTGAACGCAGAGGGATGAATTGGGAGCCCTCTTAAGGGGTCCTACTGCATTGTTCTTGCCTGACAAACACTTGGAAGAGTGTAATGATTCGTCCTGCCATTGAGGTTAGTCTGCGCCCAAAAGCCGAGAAACACTGTACAGCTATTTTATCCTTTTTGGGAATCATCAGCATTGTGCATGGAGTTACGAACGAGCGATCTTTCGCAAACTGACCAACAGTGTCAATAGTTCTCATTTAGACAGGATAATGCGCCACCGATCCTTTAACAACGAATCAGTGCTGCAGCTTGTCTGAGTACGAGTTACTGTTAATGGTTCCCAATCAGAGTGAAACAGCTATACATTGCTTCTTCGCTTTTCAGCAGGCTTTACTTGCAGGACAAAGTCGCCATCAAAATCTTTAAATCTCCTTACGTTACCAACAGTCTATAAGTAGCTCAAAGAAAGAGTAAAATTCATCCGATGTGCGGAACTTCCATCTGAGATGTTGTCGGTTGAGGACCACGTGATGTGGATCCCGTGACCGAAGGATGACCAGTGTTATATCCTGTCTACGTGCGAGTTAATCACACTGCCGATCAGGTGCTTGTGACCGAAGTGTTAAGAGCTCAAACTACTGACCGAGAGAGCGCGGGCTCCGAGTTAATCCACTGCCGATCAGGTGCTTGTGACCGAAGTGTTAAGAGCTCAAACTACTGACCGAGAGAGCGCGGGCTCGTGGTGCTTCGGGAGCACTGCTGATGAGTCTCAATAATGACGAAGCAGCTGTACTTTGCTTCTCGGCGTTTCACAAAGGATTAGCTTCACTTACAATTTTTCAGGTTGTTTGCACTCTCAGGTCAGTTATCCCACGCGACAGTACTTCCGTCACTTAACAGACTTACGCCATCCGCTTCACACCTGCAAAGTTTAAAGTGCTTGCTCAAGACTGGGTGGGCTCGAACCCTAGCCTATGGCTTGCGGATGAACCGATTAAGGTAGTAAACAAGTTCGTCTACCTGGGCAGCTGTATCAGCCCCGGTGGTCTCGCGAAAGATAATATTTCCATCCGGATTGGGAAGGCCAGAGCAGCTTTTGTGAATCTGCGTCACTTGTGGCGTAGGCATGACATCAGTTCATCTGTCAGGGGTCGAGTTTACAATGCTGCGGTGTGCTCCATACTACTATACAGAATTGAAACCTGGCAGTTTGTGCGCTGAGGATGTCAAAAGACTTTCAGTGTTTGACCATCAATGTCTTCGAAACATTGCCCGAGTCTGGTGGGAACATCTGATAAGCAAAGCTGAAGTACGTCGAATGGTATCCGGAAGAAATAACTCGCCCTAGATAGATGAACTGATCACACTCCATCGGTTTCACTGGTTCAGTCGCGTGCTGCGTATACCAATGGACCGACTTCTTCAAAGAGTTCTTTTCTCGCAACCACGCGAGGAGTGGAACCGAACCAGAGGCGGTCAAACATTGACGAGGCAGCATAGTATAAAAGTTTGGATGGGAACCCCGAGATGGGCTACATCAATAGTTAAAAACATCGTAAGGCATGGCCCAATCGCACCCTCAGTGGCACTCATACCCTTCAAGCTCCCTTCCCAACTCTCATACTTAACAGTTCACTGACAGTGTTGTATTGACGCACCACTTTAACAGCTCCCACCTCCAATGCGCAGCTACCTACCCCATCCTGAATCATCTGTGAACGAAATTGTGGAAGCTACAAACACTGTACGACAAGAAAGCGGTTCCTACAGCTGAAAATGATAATGATGATGAATATAGTTTTTTCAGTTTTTGGAATATCGTGAATATTTGGTCACAAAGCCTTGGATTGTCTAGGCCAGTTCGGCTTTTCTGAAACGCACAGAGCCGTATCTCCAGCTTTGGCTCTTTTGATAACAGTTCGCGTAAGTGGTTCATCTTGGGAAACAGGATGGTACTAAAGAGATAGTTGGGCAGCTCAACAAAGAATAAACGGATTTAGATCAATTAGGCTACTTCTCAACTACTCAGGCCATTATGACAAGTTTCACCACTTTCATTGCCGAGACTGATCACCGAAATAATCATCCTGCCGAGCTTTGACCGCTCCTCCATGGGGTGGACTCTTACAGAGATTGCGACTGCGTCCGTCTGTTGAGTCAAGAAATGATTCATAGAGTAGTTATGACCCAGGTGTGTCACAAAACCTGAAACAAATACCTGATACATATGGTGTGAGCAGTCTTTAAGTGTTGGCTTGAGTTCTAGAGAGAAGCTGGTTTAGCTGGGTTGGTCGTAGAATCTTCTTGGGAAAGGCGCCTACAGGTGTTTGTCTGTATAACTGTATAAAAAAAGATTTTCAATGATATTTGTTGCAACCAGGCCATAACTACCAGAACTCTGGTAGTTAATGGAGTCGTTTTTTAATCTGTTCACATGTAATAAAATGTACGCAACCAGCGACGGTAGGATCAATCACTCTCTGAGTAACATGACTTCTCAACAGCCAGTTACGTTTCAGTTTAAAGCTACTCCTAACAAACGATATAAACGCAAACATGAAATCAGCAACTATCCACTCAACCGAGCACTGATGGGGTTCATTCGAATCGTGACGAAATTTCTACTATACGACTGCCAAAGACAGTGAATAAACCAACCACCAATGAATGCACCCATGCTACCGCTATTCCAACAAACTGTCAACCAATTCACCTCAACAAGTAGATGAAAACAAACCCAACCCACTATAAGAAATGTTGACAGAAGTCTGTACCGCTTTTGCCGAACTAAGTCGTAAAGCTACGTTTCCACTACTAGATAAGCAAGATGTTCTTCAGTTGGTTAAGCCGATTACCCCAAGAGATTCAATGACCGTAATTTATCTTCTCCGTACTTTGACCATTGCATTGGAATAACTGCTTCTACAAGCGTGACTAAATTTTCATGTAACCTAATAATTTGTATCTTTCAAAGGTTACTTCGTACTATAATTGTTTAACGTTCGCCGTTCACACACAGAGAAGCAACTTCAAATGAAAATTTGTATCACAGGGAGGTTGTGTACGATTGGACGTGAGGATTGACGTAGCACACTTTTCTGCAACAGACTGCTTATTGAAGAACCAATTCTCTTGTACGTGAGTTTACCATGTGCTCCATTAGGAGAAACTAAAATACTGAATGAAACGTCTGGGGTTTGAATCCAATCTTGCATTTTCACTTGCTCCTAGCAGCTCTTCGGACTACATAGAATCAATATATTATCTTAGTGCCACGGATGAACTTCACAACGGATGATGGTAAGGCCTAAAATATTCTAATTTGGTTTGCCTGACGAAAATACTTGACCCTCTCGTAGTTCCGTGGCCTTGTTAACTTACCTAGCTGGATGGAAAGTAAATGGCGTCTACAATGTATCTCCCTTTAAGTCTTCCAAACTGCAGAGTTTGCACACATCGTTTTTTTCTCACTCGTGTTTGTAATGGAGTAAGCATGACTGGTTCTCTTGAGTGTTAAACTGATCTATAGTAAACTTACACCGACTGCAGTTGCTTTGTGGTCCACAGTTTGAGGTTAGCAATAAAAAGCTTGGCCGTCCATTTATCGGTACCGTGGCGGCGTCTCAGCATTTTCAAGCAATGAAAAGCTTGGCCGTCCATTTGTCGGAAATTCGGTACCGTGGCGGCGTCTCAGCATTTTCACAAACATGATACTCACCAGTAAATATATCCCGCAAATCATTAACAAAAACTCTCTGAAAGTTGACTTAGAGTTGTATCACAAACCGTAAAACCTCTTTGTTCTCAATGACGCACGTGCACTCACGCTGCGTCCACCAAACTGAAAAAAATTAAAATCACTTTGCAAGTAAGTCAAGAAAAAGAGGTGAATCAGTGAGCTGATCCTCTCAGGTTTGCTCCTCAGTTCCGGTCTACACAGTCCAGTGATACATGGATTGTTGAAAGGGTGTAGTGACATGTCTATGTCCGAGATTATTGGGTCGATTGCGCTCTAGGGTGTAGTCAGTTCACAAGAGTACCAACTGATCTGGTACGTACATCGGATGAACATGAGCTTATGGAAGTTGATTCAGTTCGAAACTTTTCTATGTTGAAGGGGAATCAGTGACGCATCGTTCGACCGCTGATTTGTGTTGGAGTCTGTAATAACCGGATAGCACTCTTGTTTGACTCACGCTCATCGCCGACATGCAACGGAACGGAATCTCATTTCTACCCTCACAAGTTCTACCGTGCGCAATTTGGGACAGTAGCACGTTCCAGAGAATTGAACAGAATCGATCGTCGTACTCGTGCTCAAAGTAGATATCCAAACCGGATGTCTAACAGCATTAAGTAGGAGTTTGACCCAGTACCGAAGTGTTGGCCATATCTTTACACTACTTCAAGAACTTGAACAGAGTCACAAATACCACCGACCAATAATCACGGTTTTCCTCCACGTCTTAATATCCACGACCATACGTGAACTCCATTGAAGCCGGAAGGCATTCATGATGCCATGAGTCTCCATATGTCTGGTAGGGTCATGATGTACAGGAGACTGTCGAAAAGCTTCCTCACAACCTTGGCTGTCCTGTTTGTTCAAATTTGTTAGCCACGTTATCAAGGAATGTACATTGTAAAGAACCATAAATCCAGGTATCAAAATAAATTTAGGAGAGAGACTAATCAGCCGTATTTATGCGGGCAAGTAGAGAACCTGGGCAGCTGCAGGAGAGGTCTTGTTTTATGGTAGTGGAACTCTCCCCCCCCCCTCCGAGATTCCCGGACCTCAGGCGTCTTCAAAGAATTGCTCACCGGTGCCTCCTCAGCACATTAAGAGTTAGCTGGCCGCAAGGAGCACGCAACAAAGTGGTGTGTAAACTGACACTTCGTGACGAATCCGTTAGAGCAGAGGGTTAAATGTAACATTGTTAGCGAAGGGTCCTCCGGGAATAATCCATAGCATTGCAACCTAGCACTGATAATGCTTCCTCGATTGGTGACAAAATGTTTGCAATACAACAAACTAGGCGAACAGGAAACCAACCAACAATCAAAATGAACGCCATGGGATCTTCGCATCTTTCTGGCCGAAGCCCAGGTAAATTTGAGTGCACCTGACTGAACACTTCACACAGCGTGAATACTGTCATTTCCTAACCACACTGCCTAACTAAACCTTGCCAGTCGTTCTTCGTTGAGCCTATACTGGGTGATGTTCAAAAAAGATGCTGGATTGATCTCTCTAATGATACCTTACTTGGACATGATGCGCAGATATGTTCAATTTAATGTTGTTCAAATGAGTAGGAATCTTATTCATGACCGTTCTCCTTAAGGTTATGGGGTTTCTTCACACTGAGACCCTACCCTTTCCTTTTCTTTCCATTCTTTACTGAAGTTTTCTCCCTCATATTCGTATGGTAGTTAAGCGCCAGTGTGTATTATTGGCGTATTGCTATTAATCATAATTATGTCGGCCTCCAATTAGATATGCTTACCAGGCGAATAGCCCAGAAAGGGCGCGCTCACACGGTCAAACGATCACGCGCACAGTGTGGAGCCATATGCTTATCGATATCTCGCTGATGTGTACTCACAACATCAGCGAATGTACGCCCATATAGGTTGAAAGCTTGTACCCGTACTGGATGGGACACCGGGTAAGCACGTCTAACATTAGTCGAGTTTCTCGAATCACCACCTGGTTAGCGAGGTTAGAGGTGGTAGTGTGGATAACATGCGCAGTTTTTTTTTCACGGGTGAAGCAGTCCTACTAATTTCGGATTCAACAGCTGCATGACTATACCAGATTCCAGAACGACAATCAGGTCACTGGTGTAGGCTGCTTTGCTTAGTCTATCGGACAGTTAAGCTGAGCCACAGAAGAGATAAAACAAATGAGTGGAAAATCTATCTTTAAACCTTGTCTACAGTGACAGTTCTTGTATGGTAATAAACATTAATATCACTTAAACCAACTAAGGCTTCTCTATACAGAAGAGAACTATAACGAACTTCCGAATACGCTGGCTTGAAGAGACCCTATTGTCACTGATCCTCAAGCATCCACCCACGGTGGTCTCCTCCAGATGGTCTAGTCGCGTGATGCGCTATCTGAGTAATATTTATTCGAGACACCACTTTAGTGGGTCATAGGTTTCATTATCACAGCGTGAATCTGAACAAACCAAGATGCCAAGACAACGAATGGTTTCTGCCTGATGTGTTTTCTGTAATTTATGTTGACTATAAATTTAATTAGGTGAGCGCTGCCCCACAGTCGCATTTGTCTGCCCTTCGCTGGAGTCCAATCGGCCAGTTTGTCAAGACGAAGTAAGCGTTATATGAATGAATTTCAGCTTTCTTGTTGCAAACCGATAAATAGGTGAAGTCCACAAAGGCTTATCTCTCAGAAGCTGCGAACTCATCCACAGCTGAAAGGAAGAAAGCCACTCATTGGCGAACACAAACTGGACGGTTACAAGCCACTAGACACGAAGGTAACTACCTCATATGCACGTAACTTTTAAAAGCTGAACATATTCGCATGTCCTGTTGAATTTCCTGGATATTCACTGACTACTGCATAACAATAAACGAACGCTCCAAAGCGGCTCCATAATTTCCGTAATAAGCTTGACCTTCCACCAGGGACGGAGAGAGAGCTTGGACACCAGACAATGGACCCTTCACATGCTCCATCAATAGCACACAGCGTTACACTGGTAGCAATCATCCACTGCGATCTACCCGCTCACCGGAGATAGTACACCGGATAGTTAGTCGATGTCTATAGCTAATCTGGTACAATCAAACGTCGAAAACCCACCTTCCTAAAGCAGACAGTATCTTCAGTGGGTGGTAGATTTGAGATGAAAAAAAACATCGAAAATTAGTCAACTTAAAGTTTCACCTCGATCTGAGTAGAGAGGTTTTAGAGGTCGAAGTACCACAGTGTGGGGTTTTTAGCGAAAGTTTTTAGTGGACACCGCATGTTCCTACTATCAAATGAAAACGGGTCCAGATGTTCTAAACTATTTCGGTGTATTTCGCCACAAATACAATGGTCCCGCTGTCACACACCACAGAGGACTCTCTGTTCACTTTCCGTCAACAAACAGAAGAATTGAGTTTGTAAAAGAGCACATTCTCGCCAAGAAATTGGACTGGAATGATCGCCATCCGTCAACGTAAACTTCACGTCTCATTTTTAAGATAGCGTAGATCGAGTGAAGGGTGTCTTTTCGATATCTTCGTTAGACTGGGATACAGAGATAAAAAATAATAAAACTGATAAGATGTAAGACAGTCCTGTCGCTGACCAATGGTCAAGTCGTGGGTGTTTGCCAACTAAGACGGCTTATGGGAGTTACATGGTCTTATTACTTGGCTGGCAGGTCACATGAGCGCCAGAGCTTGTTTTGAACACAAAGTTTAAGCTGGCGAAATCTGCTTGTGACTTCTGCTAGATCTGCGTTCTGACAGACATTAGTAGTGGTACTTTGCAGATTGGTGTAAAAACCGTGGCTTGGTGTCTCACGTGGGCTGAACGGCCTTGTCCTGAGCCTGATGGTAGTTAAAAAAATACAAAAACATTCTGATCACCCAGTGAAAGAAACCGACGATCAGAAAGTTGCGTTTCTACCATTTTAAACGAGAATTGCCAATTATTTATGGAAACCTGCGGTCCGCTTTGAGGTATTTCGAAACTGCAGTTCTTAAAGTACAGTCGACATAGTTGCTTGACTCATACTATTGGAGCCTCATGCCTTTCGCGTGGAAGGTATACTGCCTTTTAGTGACGTGCTTAAAGCCGGTTGGCCGCCCTCTAATCCCGAATGTGCGTATAGCCGACCGGGAACTGTCGGCTGTTGGTTGACTCGGTTTCATCAAGCTTAGCTCTCTGCCCGCAAAATCTGCTTGGTCAGCATACTGTTTAATACAGCTCACAACTCTAAAACAAGCAGATATGCGGTGCCTTTAAATCGCTTCATTCAGCCGTACCGGGTCACCGCCTTGACACAACAACAGGCCTGTGGCACCGTCAGATTGTGGAGGAAAGAGTAACACAAGTGACTACATACAATGGTGTGTACGTCACGTGCAGGTGGGTACTTGTGTAGATTGGAAGTTCGGGAAGCTGTTGACGTTTCGGGTATGACTGAGGCGTACAAAGTGCTGCGTTGGGGGTGAAAGTAGTTGTCGATGATCGGACAACAGCGCTCATCATACTAAGCAGGTAGTACGTTTGTCCTGCCCGGTTGTAAATTACAGATGACAGTCTCCGTCAGCCACTTCGAGAATACACTCTTACCTGCTACGTTAGTTTGCTTCGGTAAGTCGTCTAAAGTAAGCATGAGATCACGTGAGGGAACCTAACTTCTCTCGCCTGACAGTATGTTCACATGCGTACGAGCTGGAAATACCGAATGCTTCAGGCATCAGGGCATTAAGGCGTGTGCTTACGCGGCATCACCATGTGGAAATGTGGGGCGCGAAAAGGTTGTCCAGACAACCTCAGTCAAGTGCGGACGTGCTTGAGTAGGGAGAATATGCAAACGGTGGTCGGTCGAGTAGCCACGGCAGCACTGGTGAGTTCGCTCGGGTTTGAATGCATCCAAGCTTATTAAGGATGTGCACTGCCGCAGGATGGTGCTGATAACGCCATAAGACTGTCAGTAGGCTAAGGGGTTGCAGCCATACACGGGTCACCGGAATATTCTCCGTTCATTTCCCGTCAAATGATGATTTCAGTACAACAAGTCTTCACACAATGATAACAAGTGATCAATTTTCCTGATCTTTGAATGACAGACACTTAGGTCATTACCTGGAGTAACCCACTAGCCGTACACTCGCCACGCTACAAAAAAAAACAGAAATGCTTGAAAAAAATCAGCGACAAAATAAGTGCTACTGTACATCCCTGCAAAAATTCAGGTTGAGAGGAGTGCTACCCGAAGGAGATTTAGAAATTTCAGAGATTGCTACGTACCTATTGTTCACAATTTCTACAAGAATTTCAGTATAGGTGTTTGTGGGACTTGTAGAGCTCAAATTCACAACAGTTTCGTCGGAACAGTCGTCCTGCTGTTCTAACGTAATTATTTTGGTGGGTCCACACCAAGGAGTGGGAGCACTGGACCCGAGCTTCAGTCTCATTAGAGCTCACCAGCAGTGCACTTCCTGGGCCGCACCAGGGTTTGAACCCCAGATATCTGAACTACCATTATTCCACCAGCGCACGCTGGACACATCTAAATTATCAAGCCTGAACTGGTGGACGTGTTCTTTCTTGAGCGATGTGGTTGGTCTTCCCGGTTGATTGGAAGACGACCCAGTAAGTGATAGACTTAACGGATTATTCCCCTGAACTGTCTCCAGGACACTTCCTTTTGCTAACCTCACTACGCCTGCCTTCGGTGAAACAAAACAATTTTAAAATGGAATGCTGTCAAAATCAGTTTCCTCATATATGGTTTGTTCACTTTTCTTCTGTCATAGAAATGGAAATATTTTCTCTCCAAACGCTTTTGTCAAAAAGTGGAAAAGTTGGTTTCGACGTCACAAATAAGGGAACCTAGCGCTATCAGAAGCTGTCGGTAGTGTCAGGAGACCCAGAAATTTTGATTGGAAACTCCGTCTTGTACCTGATGCCAATCTATGTTGAATAGACAAGGAGTACTGTACAAATGTTCAATCCTTATTGTTGATCGTCATCTGTACGCACCTCAGGAAAACCCAGCTGAGATTTCCAGACCTGCAACTCCCGGGCTGGTAGCCTGTACACTTAACCATTTGGTTATGAACCGCTGATCAGCAGTATGATTAGCTCTCACTGAGACAGAGTATACCACCATTCAACCTCCACCCATGGAGACCATGTCACGTAATCGCGTTGTGACTTCTTCCCAGAGTGACGACTAAGAATTTTCACTTGTTTTATGAAACTACTCTTCATCTGAATTACTCATAGATTGTTAGTAGTTGGAGGATATTCTGCAAATCTTTAACGGGGACTTCATCCTGTGAAGTCACTCTGTGTTGAAGAGCAATGTGATGGAGCGTTGTAAACTGCTTCACCCTTATCAAGAATCACTTCATCCCGCAATTTTTAATGCCGTTTCTCTCAGCAATCCAGGTTGCACATACGGACAAAATTATTTGACATGGATTCGACACCGGGGTTTTATTCAGCAATTTAATAAGTCCATGAGCTTTCAAAATCCGTAAGATTTGGCTATATTGCTGCATTCTTCAGTTGCTCACAGTTCGATTGGAATGACCAGGCAGGAATTTTTCTCCACAGATTTGTGCTCTAGTGCTTCATACTTCAATATGGCCTCACCAGATCAATTACACCAGGACACGATGAAGACTGTCCGGGGTTTAAATCTACAGAATCACCAAAACAATTTTTTTGTGAACCGCACCGAAAAACTTATTCATTAACACGTAACCCATCCGACTGCAGATATCAAAGCATAGTTCATGTTTAAGACCATCAGTAAGTGTCAGATCAGTTTCTTTGAAAAGGAGGGATAGAAAAATGCATAATAAAGAGATACAACCGTGCTTAAGTTATGCTATGCCAATAGGGCTATATAACCAGTTGCAGACACATATCGCATCAAAGTTGCATATCCCCAAATCTCAAAGAAATTGCGTGGCAGACTACACTACGGACTGTCATGTTTTATGGTTGTGTGACATGGCCTCTTTGGGCAGCAAAACTGAGACGTCTTCAGGTCTTGGACAGTCGTCGCCCCAGAACTACATATCGTGTAGGACGATGTGGGCGAATCCACAACGAAAACAATCAAAACACAAGAGTTCAGTTCAATCGAAGACTCATCAAGCGGTTTCATCTAGGAGAGACCAACGGTCGCATTTTCCCGCGGTAACATCTACCGAGGCCTATGTTACTATGATTACTTCAAGCAAACATGCTCGTTTCCTTCCTCATGAAGTCCTCAGCTATCCCGTACGTACTGCTCTGTCCAAAACATTTCACCTCTCCCACATGTTACGTATATTGGAAGTGGTATTAGTTCCGATTATTGTGTGACAGGTGAAGGAAACGCATGAATCTCCAAGGCTCGGGTCGAGTTAGATGATTTGAGACAACTATGGTGTCAAATCGGTGTATCACTGAATCTCAAGGGACGTGTGCATGAGGCCATAGTAGGGGCAGTTTTGTTGTATGGCTGTAAGACTTTGACTTTTCGAGCAGCGGAACTGAGGCATCTTCAACTCTTTGATAACCGTTGTCTCAGAACCATAGCTTGGAACCATCTTGGAACCATAGTCCAGCACCAGAAGCTGGTTTGGTTAGGCCATGTATTGCGCGTGCCAAACGATCGTTTGCCGAAGTGAGTGCTGTCCTCTGTGTCCGATTCACAGTGGAGTGAGCAGAGATGTGGCCAACCTTTTAACTGAGAGCGGGTATGAAGTAGGTTACGAAACGTCTGGGTGCTGTGGTGCTAATCGCCTTCCAGTATGGGGACCACGTGGTCTCCATTGCACTTGGTTGGACATGCTGCAAGATTTGGCTGCTAATCAATGTATGTCACTGGCGTTCTTCTTGTCAGTTTCTGTCCTGATCGCCTGAATAGGTGTCTGGATGTGTGGGCACGTCGGAATGATTGTGGTAGACCAATTGTAAGTCCTTTTTCCATCCACTTTTAATCCTTTATTCAATGAATACGATGGTGATGATGAACTTGGGTTAGGTTACAAGAAGTCTGAACGGCATGATAGCCGCAACATACGCGAAAAAAATTTAGTTTGTTGAAATACCGTCCTGTTGGACGAGCTAACAACCAACTGGTGAACGAACATTCTAATGCACTTTGTGTAGCGCGACGGCAGTTCGTTAAACAACCCACAGTATCTTCTACTCGATATGTCTATACAAGGCCAGTGTGTAAATTTCACACCAGAACTGGCCAACAGATCCTAATAAAAGTTGAAGTTCATTAAGCGTTCATATTAGCAAGAAAGTGAAGTGTCTCAGATGTCCAACTTTGGAGCCTGCAAATGTCCTCACAACAAGGTCAATTAACTATTCACGTGATTCTCATGTGCATGGTCGGATATAAATGTTAATCGATATCAATGGCGTTTCTGTTGTCAGTTTCTATCCAGATTGTTTGAATGAGCATCGGAATGGGTTTGCAGGCTAGCATTGGATCTCTTTCTAATAGAATTTTATTATTTTCGTCATAATGAACTTTCCAAGTACATTACGGTTCTATGGAAGCGAAGCCTTATTGTTGAAAATTGTCTTACTGTGCAAATGGTCGATTTTATGCCACCAAAACAATGGGACAAGTTTTCCCTTAGTTTTATTCACAGCATGCATCTTCAGGACGCAGTAAATAGTTACCAGATGCACAATATTCAGTCAGCAAGGACGACAGTTATCCCAGTGAGCATTGGAGTGAATTGACGTGGTACTACGTCTGCAGCCGTAAAAAACTGGGTCATTTTTTCAGGTCTCCTAGTTGTTTCGAATTGACTGACTTACAACAGATCTATTCGTTCAACAGTTTTGTCACCTTTCGTGAAACTAACAAAGTCTTAAACAGAAACATTCCGTTCATAACCGGTGACCACCTGCTGTCTTCATGAGGGTAACTAGCAGACACCTTGACCAAACCACAAAGGTCAGTGCTACCATCTGCCTGAATATTGACGAAACTGTTCCGTGCATGCGTATACTAACCTGTCTGCCTGTGTAACTTGTCCCTGGGCAGCTGTATCAGTCCCGGTGGTCTCGCGAAAGATGATATTTCCATCCGTATTGGGAAGGCCAGAGCAGCTTTTGCGAACCTACGTCACCTG